>NW_020665138.1:34474-120186 GCF_002925995.2 Terrapene triunguis
GCTGGATTGTATTTAGTAATCCCCAAGTAAAAGGTTAAGACGGCTGGTTCACAATATCCACTGAAATCTTGCAAACAGTTATACAAACAGACTCTAATGCTATTAAAACAACATGATGTTACTATTCAGTCCCTTAAAACTATGTAATTAAAATTACAAAATAAGCACATGAGATATCAACTGACGTCTAATTTCCATTTCTTAATGCCTGATATTTTTACACGCACTCACACCATCTGTTTTGGTGTTTTTTTTTTTAATTTGATGCACAGCAACCAGTCAAGTTAATTAATGCATGTCAATTACTGATTGCTTTCTGTTGCTTAATCAGATGCTTATGCGCCTAATTAAAACTGTAGCATTTTGAATGGAAATGTATCAACACAGCTTAGCTCCAATGTGTTTAAATGTGAATGAAAAGTTTCTAAATTAAATACATGTCAGGATGGTAAACAGGGGGAAAATACACAGAAGTGCCTCTAAACTGTCCTGAGGACTTCTGCTCCCAGCCCTTCATGAGTTCTGGCCTCTTGGGCCACTTGGCTCCCAGTCCCACATCAGCTGTGTCCCCATCCCCCAGCCTCACCCCTGCTTCTACTGCAGATCTTCACTCCCCTCAACTAGGCGAGGGGGTTGACACTGCAGCCCTTAAAGCATCTGTGTTAATCTGGTCTTGCTGATACTGTCTCACATACCGGGGCTATTTAGATTTCAGGGAACGATTTGCCAGAGTTACTGACTCTGGGAGGTGGGAGAGAGGAGAGGCTGAGAGGGAGTTTGCTCCCCACACTCTGTAGGGCCATGTTCAACCCTGGTAGCCTCCATGTTACCTCATCCTCCACCCTCCCCCATGTGTGTCTGCTCATGTGTCACCTTCTGATCATAATGCCACTGGCCTCAGCAGAGCTCCCAGACAGGAGCTACATCCCAATGGGGTTAAAGTGGAGAGCACGTGTCAGGGACTGAGGGTGAAATACGTCACAGGGAGGGTGTAATTATTCTTAGAGCAAGCATTACAGTCCAGGAAGTGAAAGAATTAAAGTACTTCATTACTTAAAAGTACGGTTGAAAGGATTGGATTTTTATCAGTAAATCTCAGTAAATGTCAATTATACTGCACATGCAAACGCACACAGATGAAAAAAATTGATATAGGCAAAATGACAAAAATGCTTCTGGAGGAAGTTGAGTTTGATTGAAGGATATTTACACTGTATATTTTGCATGTGACATAGACAATTTCTGTTTGAACCGTTCTAAAGATCTAGCTTTTTTGAATCTCAACATGTAATTACATAATTATTGTCTGACCACCCCCATAACTGCCCACAGCTCTGAACACTGAAATTGGAGAAAGGGCTTAAAAATAGACATAGATATCATCTGTTGAAATTATTAATAAAAAAATAGACTAAATGGATTCAGCCAAGCCTACCGAACAGCAATCGCAATATGCTAGGGGATGGAAATTCACAGCTAAGGCACCCAACCTTAATTCTGCCCGGTAGTGACACTAGACAATCGCCATAGGGCTACAAATAAGGCATTTTACTGTATAAAGTTCCAGATTAGATTATACCAATTTGTAAAGACACACGAGATCTTTCCCTCAGGGTATCAACTTCACTGGGTTCTTTCTTTTATTGGTAATTCCCAGAAGTCAATAGATCAATAACATTCTATCAGTTATGAAGTGGCCGTTTCAGATTTCTGGGGTGTGTCTGTAATTTTGCACTAGGGGCCAGGTCCTTGTGAGACGGAGCCTTGGTTTCATTTTAACTTGTGCATGCTCAGTGGCTTCCAGAATTTGGTTTAAAGTAGTTCCATGTTTCCCTGGCCTGTTCTTAAAGGAGCTGCTATAGAAAGAGGGGAGTGGCAGAAACTCCCTGTAGGATCAGTAGCTGAGTCCCTTAGATATTTATAGCTCATCGGAAGAAGGACGGGGATTGGTGGGTGTCTGGGGATTTAATAATAAACACACAAATATCATCCTTCTTAATGAATTTTCCTCTTCTAATTCCCATAACCCACTAATTATCCCTGGCTGCCCCGGGGAGTCTGGGGAGGAAGTACTAGTAACCTCCTTTGGCCAGTGTGGAACCTAAGGCACAAGGATCTTTCACATCCCAGGGTGGGGAAGGACCCTCTGGGGCTGGCGGCAGTCTCCTCTTGCTGCTGAGAGAGGAATGGGGTGGTCCCTCATATAGAACACATACACACCCATGGGCAGATGGGAAATGTTGTTTCCTCCAGGGGATTGAAACTGTTTGGTTTAGAGTCCTGAGCTCTGTCTTCCTGCTTGTCTCCTTCTGCCACTTTCAGATCTCTTGGAGAGACAAGGTGGGTGAGGTCATTTCTTTTAGGACCCATTGAAAAAAAATATTCCTTTTCTTTAATATCCTGGGACCAACATGGCTACAACAACTTTCAGTCTCACTCCTTGTCTCTTTGTACCTCCTTCCCCTGTCACCTCCCTCTCAGCTGGGACTGCCTCATATGATGGGGAAATTAGGGTTCACTCCTGGAGCTGGATTAGGTCCCCCCAACGCTAACGGGAGTGGAAGCCGGGGTGTGTCAGAGGCAGCAGCAGCTCTGGGATTCGGAGATGCATAGGGAGAAGAGATGGGAGTGGGGAGGGGATGTTTGTGCAGGGTGTGAGTTCTTGGTAAAATGCAGGATACCACTGCCTCCATTGTGATCTGGGAGTCTGGATTGAGCAGCTGTTGCTCCCCGATAGGGTCATTTTATTCACTATTTCTCTTATCTCCTGCACTGATTTTTGTCCCTTTTCTCTGTAAAGCTCCAATGTTTGTTTAAAACCTCCTCAGATTTAGGGCGTTTCCCACCCATTTTATCTGCAGGATTTGTCCTTGCTTGGGTGGGAAATTGTTGCCCTGAGCTATTCCCCAATGGGAAGAGAGTTAGCGGGTGCCACTTGGGACAACCCAGAGACCTGGCTGCCTCTGGGATTGGGAGCAAGGTGGCTGTTCTCTGCCAGCAACCGAGTGTGGAAGGGGCACAGGAGGAGCATGTGTCCCCCATGGAGACTGCCCAGCCCCAGCTGCTTCTACCCACCGAGCATGACCCAAATCTCTTCACCCCTCCAACTGCCAACCTTCCCTCACTGCTACCCCATCCTGACTGGCAGAGAACCTCTAAGCTCTATCCCCTTCTCTTTGCCTCTGAAAGTTGCCTTGCCCAGGGCTTTGCTGCCTGTGTGAATGGCAGGTAGGGATGGGGAGCCATCACTTTCTGGGTATTTACTGAACATTCATCTAGTCCCTGACACCTTCATTAATGCAGAGGTAAGGTTGCCCAGCAGTATGTTGGGCCCTGCCAGAATGTGGAGTTCAGCAAAACTCAAACCTCCAAAAACTAGGCAATACAGAGCTAATATGCATGCCAATGCAACCTTAACTCTGCCCCCTGGAGCTGGCAACAGCCACTGGGCGGTATCCGCCTGATCTCATGGTACTAGGTGTAGCTGCACTGATCGGGAGAAGTGTTAGTGAGAGCAACGTGGTGGAGGTATGATAGTCATATAAGGAGAGCCGGGTCTGAGTGCCCCATGTGTGTGATGAAAGGAAAGGTGCGCATGTGTACCTGGTGCAGAAATGAACCTGGAACTGCCGAGCTGGGCATGTTGCTCGCAAGAAGCAAGGGACTTTTTCCTCCTAAAGGGGGCGCTCCACCACGTACAGACTTGTGACCTTGCCAGGATGGACTCAGCACCCCCAGCCTTGGCTTCTGCTATTACTGCCACATCTTGGTCAGGATCCCTGTTACTGGGAGGGTTTCACCATGTGTCAGAGGGTTACACCCTGGTGGGAGGGGGCTAGGCCTGTACTGGAATAAGGTCACTCTGTGCTTCACAGTGTGGCAGAACCTAGAATGTCCATTAGCAGGGAAAAATCTGGGGGGAATCGGCTTGTGGAATGGACAAAAACCCCATCTGAATTCTCTCACATTGTCCTTCTCATCCTGGCAGGCTACAGAATAATGTCCATGTTTCGCTCCAGATCATCCCCTCCTCCCAGGGGGAAGGAAATGGCTGCAGTGGAGCTGGCTCAGGTAAGGGATTATCAGGGAGCTGGTGGTGGGTTCTGCTTGGATGGAGAGGAGCCGTAAATGCATAGGAAGGTGGGAGCTTCTAGAGGTGCTGGGAGGCAGGAAATATCTCGGGTGCAGGAAGGAAGGGGACAGGATGTGACAAACCTGCTGAGACTTGTGTAATCTGGGGTCTACTTTTAAGGAATAGGAGTGGAACTTCCCCTCTTTGTGGAAGAGGAAATAACCCCTCAGCCAAGGCTGGGAAAACTTCCCAGATTCCCAGTGCTGGAGCCTGAATCTATCAGTTAGCCAGTTTTTAATCTATTTAATGTATGCCGTGTTTATTTTGTATCATTCTAGTTTTTTTAATCAAAATATTGTACTGAACCAAGTGAGGTGTCTTACAGAAGTCTCAGTATATTAAATCAATACTCTTAGCTTTATCTGTTACCTGGGGTTTTTCAGAAACTTAAAGCAATTCTGTCTGATCAAGGAGTAATGCAAGTAAGCGTGCTCGTGTCTAACACTGCAATGTTTAGATTTAAGCACACACAGATAAACAATAGATTTAGAACATCCCAGGTATTTACCTAAATTCTGGGACAGTATTGAGTAATCAACGACGGGTCAGTGCTGGCCAAATGCCTCCCTGCCAGGGAGTAAAGATGACAGGAAAGATTTCTCTTCAAGGATAGCTCCAGATGACTGCTCCAAAGTACACTCTATTATCTAAACTTCTTATAGCTGACTTCTACAAGACATATAGGTCATAATGACCCCTACTGGCTCATCACTTCTCCTAACTTTCAATAAACTTCTAATATCAGAGGCGTCTACACTCAAGGTTTTCATCCACTTATCTTCTGTCATTCTCAGTTATTTACTTTTCTCTCCCCTCTTCCCATTCTGATTAGCAGAAAATGCCAGCTACACCTCTACCCCAATATAACGTGACCCGATATAACACCAGGGGGGTGGGGCTGTGCACTCCAGCGGATCAAAGCAAGTTCGATATAACGCGGTTTCACCTATAACGCGGTAAGATTTTTTGGCTCCTGAAGACAGCGTTATATTGAGGTAGAGGTGTAGTTTTGACCTTGCCTCTAAAAGCCTGTTTTTCAAATTCACCCTTAACTATGTTGTGTTCTAATTAATTAATTCCTGGTGACTGAATGCATACAATATGGGTTGCAATCAGCTTGATCATATTCTGGGGTATACACAAATTTGTCACCCTCAAATCCGGGGCAACATATCAACCCGTCTTCTGGTCTCATCCAATAAGGATATCCAGTTAGTTTGATAGGATCTATTTTCCCTAAACCTTTGTTGATTAGTACAATTATATTACCTTCCTTTAATTCTTTTATTAATAAAATCCAGTATCGGCTGCTCCATGGCTGGGATGATTTAGTTGGGGATTGGTCCTGCTTTGAGCAGGGGGTTGGACTAGATGACCTCCTGAGGTCCCTTCCAACCCTGATATTCTATGATTCTCTTGCCCAGTATCGATTTCAGACTAACACTCTTGTAATTATCTGGGTCATCTCTTTTACACTTTTTAAATATTGGCACAGCATTAGCTTTATTCCAGTCTTATGGAATTTCCCCAGTGTTCCAAGTCCTAATTAAAATCAACATTAACAGTCCTCCACGCTCCTCCACCCGGTCTTTTAAAAGTCTCGGATTCAAGTTATCTGGACCTGCTGATTTAAACACGTCTAACTTTAATAGCTGCTGTTTAATGTCCTAGTGAGTTATTATTGGAAAGGAAAGAGTCATCCTCATCATCATATAATAGGACTACATCATCTGCTTTCCCCCCAAAAATCTAGGAGAGAAATTCTTATTGAACACTTACCTCTTCAGCATTTTTTGTGTGTGCTAATTCTGCCATTTCCGTCTAATAATGGACCAATGCCATTGTTAGGATTCTTTTTGTACATATACTTTTAAAAACTTCCTTCTGATTTTCCTTGGCTCTGCTGGCCATATATTTCTGTTTGCTTCCCTTACCCATTTGCTACATTTCCAACCTTCTGACTTATATACACTTTCCTATTGACTTCTCCTTTCTTCCATATATTTTGCTGAGAGGGTGTTGGGATTCCTACCAGGGGGCTGTCTCTGGACACTGCTGGAGGCTCCATCTCCTGTACCAAGCTCTGGCTTGTAGGTGTGAGATAAATGCGAAGACCCTGCCTCCCTCTGTCAGCTGGGAGACACTAAGGTTCTCTCTTTCTACTCTACCCTCTGATGCCTCCTGGCTGCTCTAAGCAAGGTGGGGGTGGGACTCGGAAGCTCTTGGAGTTACATGTTCAATTTACATGACCCTGCTTTCCCACAAATAGTGGGGCTGTGACTGGGGCAGCAGGTACTGAGTGTTGGACTCTTGCGCTTTCAGGGGCCAGTGACTTTCGAGGAGGTGGCTGTGTATTTCACCAGGGCAGAGTGGGCTCTGCTGGACCCTGCTCAGAGAGCCCTCTACAGGGACGTCATGCAGGAGAACTATGAGACGGTGGCCTTGCTGGGTAAGTATTCCCCATCCCCTCAGTTATTAGAAGCTGTGGCGTCTCTGAAGAACCTGAGTAACAACTTTATACCTTTACTTATACTACTCCTGGGGGAATTCTGCACCAAAATATTAAATTCTGTGCACAATATTTTAAAATTCTGCATTTTTTTCCTCAAAATAATGCAATAGAATCCAGCTAGTTTCAATTATTTAGGTAATTTATTTAAACTACAATACAATGGATGGAGAATGGGAGCATGGAGCATTGGAGGAAATCACCAACCACCCTCAGTCTAATAGTAATGTAGCTAGTATTGACCCTTTACTTGTAATTATTAGTCAACAAATATATGCAGCCATATGCTCAGTTCATGGAGCATGTTTTGATAGGAAATTTTTTCAGTCCAAAAATTTAGACCAGTTCTAATCAATAAAGCACCATAAGCATTTATAAAGCCATACTGTCCTTTAGAATAAGATTCCTTTACACCACTCATACAAATGTTAAGGCTCCCTTACATTGCCAACCTGTTTTATACTCTTGGGGGAATTCACTAAGAACAATGGGAACAATTCAGAAATGCCCCAAGCCGCTACCCCTACCCCTCCATGCCAAGCATGCTGCAATAGCGACCAAGAGGGACAGAGTTTCTCTCTCTCTCACAAACACACACACACACGACTACCCAGCCCCACACCCTCAGGCGGTGATTTACGTCTCTACCAGCTGCCAAACTGACCTGTCTGCACTGCCAGGGAGTGGGCAAATGACCGCTCTTGTGGCTTCCCTTTGCTTTCCCGTCAATAGCAATTTTTCTGCAGGTAAGCAAAGAAATCTGTGGAGGCCATGAATTCTGTGCACATGCACTGATGCAGAATTCCCCCAGGAGTAATCAAACAAGTTTTGACAAGTTTCCTTGCCCACATTTTTTGGCCTTATCTCCCACTTGCCGGTATAATTTTTTGGACATTTGCATTTGTGGTTCTGTCAGTCATTTAAAAATTGTATTTAAAGTATCCTTACTGGACGCATTAAAAATACATTAATAACTGTAGCTTTTATGCCTTTTCCTCATTTTAAGAAGAAAATATACTGTCTGTACAATTCTGAATTAAGTTGAGTAAATTGGTGTATGACTCATGCATGGCTTGTGTGACAATCAGATGAGCTCCTCTTTTGATAGGAGAGCATATAATGTTGCCATTCAGGACCCCACGGGTGAAGGGAGACGAGAGCTGTGGGAGGGGAGGAGAAGGGGGGGCAGTAGATAATTCTGGGGTGCCAGGACATGGGGGGAGAGTGTGCAGGGTTAGAGCTAAGAAGCAGCAGGGAGGGATGAGGTAGTGAGAGACGAGGAGGGAACACGAGAAGTTCCCAAGGTGCCGCCGGCTGAGAGTAATGGGAAGAAGGGGAGGGGTGTGTGGAGGAAGGGCACCCAGGAAGTGGGCTGGGTGGGTCAGTGGGAGGGAGGAGAGGTTTGGGGATCTAGAGCTGTGGGGGATCCCAGACCTTTAACCCCGAATTCCTACCCAAGCCTTGTTGGTTTAGAGCCTACACTCCAGTTTTATTTCTGTTCAATTTCACTTCATTATACATTTCCCCACCAATTATTATTATTTTAACTCTTGATCTCCCTCTCCTACTCATTACCCCATCCCCATATAACCTCCCCATCTCTATGCACAGCAACCCTGGCCACCGATCCTGAGTCCTTGCTGCATTCCTCCCTCCCGTACCAGGGCCCCTACCCAGGTACAAATGGGCACTTTGTTCATGATGTCACAGGGTGGTAGTGTAGCCTGTACAATTTTTGCACCTATAAGATTACGTATTGGGGTATAACTTGTCCTTGTAGGTGGCTACTCAAAGTTAATTCTGAAGATGAAATTTTGGTGTAACATACACAAATTTTATTTAATACAGACCGTTATAATGGATATAATAGGCAAGGATCAATATACATAATGATTAGAATAAGATAAGTGTAGTAAGGATCCTGCGTTGTTCATACTTATCTTGCATTGTGTATACTTATAACTTATGCACACCACTGAAAACAAAGATCAAGGGGCAAGGGAGCCCATCAGAAGGGAGGCCCTGCTTCAGTTTACACTGTCTCGAGGACCCAACAAACCTGCAAAAATGGTAACTGGGAGAGGTATTTTATCCCCTTCCTTATGGTAATAGGATGGCTATATACCATATCTGCTCCTTTACTCTGATTACAATAATGTCAATAGCTGCCCCTGCCCATATGTGGCCTTTGGGAAGTCCATAATTAAGCATCAAGCATTAATACTCATGATTTACATCTCTTATTTATTAATAATTCCAATATATGAATGCGGTCCAGCTGCTGAGATACTTCATAGCAACCTAATTGCTGAAGCCCGCCCCAAACTTCCTTCTTTCAGTAGCCTGTGGCGTATTGCACCTGTTTGTGGTTACTCGTTAGTTTCTCCAAATGAAGGTGTAAAGTATCTGACCTGGGATTCTCTCCTTAGGCCCATTCAGCTAAATCCCAGATTTTAGCATGATTCCTCCCACAAAGCCTCAGCCTAATAGAACAGGCCTTTAACTGTAGCAAGCTTAAGAAGCCATTTATTTATGTTCACCTGCTTGCCCCTCCACACATGTTCCAAGCTAATAAACCATTCTCTGATTATGCCATTTTACCTCTGGCTAGCATAACATTGCCCACGAGACATGAGACTGGGTCATTAAATCAGGTCAGGGTCAATGGGAGTACGTTTGGGGAAGAGTCTTGTTCTCCCCATGTGCAGCAGCCACAACCTGTCTTCCCTCCAGGCTCCTTGGATCTTTGAGCCTGTCCCTCCTGAGGTTGGGTGGCCCAGTTCTTGTTTCTTACATCCTCCTTTTCCAGAAGAATTAGAGGCTGTTGCTTCTGAATTTTAGGGTTTAATTCCCCAGCCTTCTCCACACGCTGGGGGAGTTTAATTCTCCCTCCCATTACTAGATTTCCTAATTCCCCAAAATGTGCTTTTGCAATATCACAGTTCCAGGGTAATGTAATGGGGGTCAGCACCTGCTTCTCACAAGCACCCCCTCTAGTTTGGTGTGTCCATGGTCTTTAAACCAGTCCCAGACCTGCCATTGGGCCATACCTACAGGACTTCTTCCCTTAGTCTGTTTTGGCCCAAGTCTTCAGCTGGGCCTCCTGCCAGTTCAGTGCCCTTCTGGGGATTTACTGATGTCCAATTGTAGGCCCTGCCCCAGTGGCCTACTGGGAGGGACCCAGGCCTAGCCACTACTCCAGGTTCCAGCCTTCACCAATGTCTTACCCTTAGCTCAGGATTCTTCTAAGCTCAGGCCCAGTAGTCAGCCAGGAGTTCTTACTTGCTCCCCCGGTCTCTACTAGCACTAGGCCATCCACAATACTGCAGTTCCCTCAGCCAGCCACACTTCTCCAAGGAACTGCACTGTTTCTGGTGCTGTAGCTGCTTTTTATAGGGCCTTCCTGGGCCCTGATTGGCTGCTCCTGCAGCCACTCTAGCCTGCTTGGAGGACCTCTCCATTGCTCCTTACCTGGGATGGGTGTGTCAGGACCCTAAGGCTTCCAGCAGGGGGCCTCTGGGCCTAGTCCACCCCATCACAGGTAGCTACACATTTCACCTGCCTCCATGGTCTGCTCAAGGAATGCCCTCTCAGGTATCAGGCCTCTAGACAGCCCCTCTCTATGGGTAGGGACCCACATGCCTCTCCTCTTTGACCAGGGTTTGAGGATTGCAGCTTGTCCTCCACTGTGCTCACTGGACTAACGTCCAGCTCCTGTGCTTTGCTTTCTCTCCAAGGGCTGTGAGATCTGTGTGTGTGATAGAGGTGGGAATTTTGGTAATATTTCTATGACTCCAATACACACCTCAGTTTCCCTCTGTGATTGGTACTGCTGTGATTAGAAAGAGCAGGAGACATCAGGTGTTTTTTCATGTAACTGTCATGGGGTGATATGAATGGGTCATTAGGGCCCTACCAAATTCACAGTCGATTTTGGTTAGTTTCACGGTCATAGGATTTTAAATTTCACAGTTTCAGATACTTACATCTGAAATTTCACAGTGTTCTAACCGCGGGGGTCCCAACCTAAAAGGGGATTATGGAGAACATGGGGAGTGGGGTCACAAGACTATTGTATGGGGAGGTGTGGTATTGCCCCCCTCACTTCTGCCCTGGTGCTGGTGGCGGAGCTGCCTTCAGAGCTGGGTGGCCAGAGACCAGCGGCTGCTGGCTGGGTGCCCAGCTTTGAAGGCAGCACCACCACCAGCAGCAGAGCAGAAGTGAGGGGGGCATGACATGGGTGGGGTCCTCACATTTGGAGGGGTCAGGGCCAGCCTTACGGGTGGGCGACATGGACGACTGCCCATGGTACCGTGGTTGGGAGTTTCTATGGTCACTTCCCAACCGTACACAGCCAGCCCAAGGCCTCTTTAACCCCTGAGTGCCATGGGGCCTGGAGCTGGGGAGGGGCAGGGCTGGAGGCGCCCTGGCCGAGAGCTCCTACTACACGCTCGGCTCCAACTGCTGGTCCTGGCTGGGCTATTAAGGGACGGGTCTTCCTCTTCCCCTGCCGGGGCTGCTTCTGGGGCTGGGTCAGACCCACCTGGCTCCAAGAACCTGCCCCGGCTGCAGGAAGCTCTGCAGCTGCTGGCAGGGAGCCCAGCTCCAAAGGCAGCATCACTGCCAGCAGCAGTGCTGAAATAATCGTGTCATGGTATGGTATCGCCACCTTTCCTTCTGTGCTGCTGCTGGCTACAGCACTGCCTTCAGAGCTGGGTGGCCAGCAGAAGTACAGGTGGAAATACCAAAACACCCCTACAATAGGCTTGCAACCCCTCCCCCCCCCCCCACAATCCCCTGCTGGTTGGGCCTCCCAGTTTGAGAAAAGCTGGTCTCCCCTGTGAAATCTATATAGTACAGGGTAAAATAACACAAAAGACCAGATTTAACGGGGGAGACCAGATTTCATGGTCCATGACGCATTTTTCACAGCCATGAATTTGGTAGTGCTCTAGTCATTAAGGACTACCTGGGACCAACCCACATCAATGGAATACCCAACAGAGACAAGGGAATAATTGCCACCTGTCCATGGGAGGATATCTGCTTGGCTGAGTGAATCATACATGGACTCGTTATGTTTTTGGGAGCAGGAAGAACTGGGCTCGCAGACGCAGGAAGCTCTGCCGGAGCGAAGACAAATGGACAGTCACAGTGAAAGGAAACCAAAGCGTTTTCTACAGCAGCAGGGCTCCAGGGCATTGGCTAGCATGGACTATGTCTTTATCTTTGCTTCTCTGTGCTAATTTAAGGACTTTCCAATGCTGTGGTTCAGTTGACCAATAAACCCTGCTGTGTTTTGAAACTCTGCCCAGTGTCACAGCACAAACTTGCTGAGGTGGATTGCCAGCAAGACTCAACAGCAGCCAGTCCCCAGCCTCTGCCCTGTGCCCTGGGGAGAAGTCAGGTGTCTTCTGTCAGAAACTGGAGGTGTGTGACCCTGTATGCTCCGCCCACACATCATCAGTGCACCCAGCTTCTGCCCTGCACCCTGGGGATGAGTCAGGTGTCTCCAAGTAGAAATCCGGGGGGGGGGGGCATGATCCTGTGTGCCCACCCACTCTCTGACCAGCAATTCTGGATATGAAACGTGATTCCAGAAATGAAGAGTCATTTTGGGGGGGAAATGCAGTAATAGCGGCAATTTCCAGAAAACTCTGTCCCAAGTCATAACATTAAATACAATAGTCTCAAGATATATGCCTGCGTTCATCAGATCTGTCACTCTGCCATCACATAGTTCACTTTGCTGCTGGGCTCTACCCCTTCCTCCATTCTGTGTCTGTCTTCTCTATTTAGATTGTAAATTCTTCAGGGCATGGCCCATCTACTATTCTCTGTTTGTACTGTGCCTAGCACAATGGGGACCCACTGTTAGTTGGTCCTTAGGCACTAAGGTAATGCATATGATTTATTATAATAATAACCCTCCTTCCACTTTGAGCCAAGGAAGCTGGCCTTGGGATGTTACTGCTTAAAAATGAGCTGGGGTTAAAACCCTGGAATATTCTTTGTGACAAGTATTCCACAAATTCCACTGACCTCCCTTGTTTTCTTTGCTTGAGAAGGGTTTCCAGTTTCCAAACCTGATGTGATCTCGCAGCTGGAACGAGGGGAAGAGCCATGGGTCCTGGCCCTCCAGGGCTCTGAGAAAGACGTGCTCCCAAGAGCTGCCTTCACAGGTGAGGAATTGGTTAAACCAATTCAACAACTGTTTGGGAATGCAAGAAACATTTGGGATGCCCTACAAAGACCCTGTGAGCTCTCCAAGTTCAGGATTGTTCCCTGCAGATGTGAAATCATTATGGCAGATGTCACTCATGGCTTCCCACCTATTCTGACTGACAACTGGCAGCAGGTCCCTCCCCGATCTCGCTTTCCCCTGAGTGTTCTGATGAGATGCGGACCAAAACTGATCCCTTCCTCTCTCCTCTGGGGAAGAGTTTGGGGAAAATCAGCTCCTGATAGGTTTGACCTCCCAAGCTTATATTTTTGTTCGTTTCACAATTGTTTTGGCTTGTTCATCCCTTTTTCCATTCCTCTCTCTGAGATTTCCTTTCTCTCTGGTGCAGGGAGTGACCTATGTCTGGATTCTCTCTGTCTCCCATTCAGGTGATGGGCTGGTGAGTGAGAACGAGGAGGAGAAACCCCAGCAGGAAGATGCTGAGCAAGTAAAACCACATGGAATGTTATCAGGAAGATCCAAAGGGAATGTTTCCGGGAGTTGTGAACTCCCAGAAAAAGCAAAAGCCTGTAAGACTCAGCACAGGCCAGAGGAAAACTTCAGTAGCCACTCAGACCTTATTGGAAATGAGAGAATCAACTTGGAAGAAACACGCTATACATGCCATGAGTGTGGGAAAAGCTTCAAAGTGAGCTCAGACCTTTTCACACATCAGAGAATCCACAGAGAAGAGAGACTTTACACATGCTCTGAGTGCGGGAAAAGCTTCAGTCAGAGCTCAGCCCTTATCACACATTGGAGAATCCACACGGGAGAGACGCCCTACACCTGCTCGGAGTGCGGGAAAAGCTTCAATCAGAGCTCACACCTTATCACACACAGGAGAATTCACACGGGAGAGACGCCCTATGGATGTTCGGAGTGCGGGAAAAGCTTCAGTCAGAGCTCAGCCCTTATCACACATCAGAGAATCCACACAGGAGAAACGCCCTACACATGCTCTGAGTGCGGGAAAAGCTTCAATCGTAGCTCGGCCCTTATTAGACATCGGAGAATCCATACGGGAGAGATGCCCTACACATGCTCTGAGTGCGGGAAAAGCTTTGGTCATAGCTCTGCCCTGATCACACATCAGAGAACCCACACTGGAGAGACGCCCTATGCGTGCTCTGAGTGTGGGAAAAGCTTCAGTCAGAGTGCGAACCTTATTAGGCATCGGCGAATCCACACGGGGGAGACGCCCTACACATGCCCAGAGTGTGGGAAACGCTTCAATCAGCGCTCAGCCCTTACCACACATCAGAGAATCCACACGGGAGAGACGCCCTACACATGCCCTGAGTGCGGGAAACGCTTCAGTTATAGCTCAGCCCTCATCACACACCAGAGAATCCACACTGGCGAGACGCCCTACACGTGCCCTGAGTGCGGGAAAAGCTTCAATCGGAGTTCAAACCTTATCACGCATCAGAGAATCCACACCGGCGTGTCATCCTACAGATGCTCTGAGTGCGGGAAAAACTTCAGCCATAGCTCAGCCCTTATTAGACACAGGAGAATCCACACGGGAGAGACACCCTACACGTGCTCTGAGTGCGGGAAAAGCTTCAATCAGAGCTCAAACCTTATCACACATTGGCGAATCCACACTGGAGAGACGCCCTACACGTGCTCTGAGTGCGGCAAAAGCTTCAGTCACAGCTCTGCCCTTATCACACATCAGAGAATCCACACAGGAGAGACGCCCTACACGTGCTCTGAGTGCGGGAAAAGCTTCAGTCAGGGCTCAGCACTTACTAGACATCAGAAAAGCCACATGACACAGTACTATAATAAATCCCTTGACTAGGACTAGCCAAAGATTTTTTTAAAAAAAATAACATTTGCTAATTCCCCCATAATGATTTTTGCACCATCTTCACCGTGGTCTCTGCTCCACCAAGAGTTGCCTGCTTCTGCCTTTTGCAGCTCACCCTTCTTTGGGGTCAGTCCTGTGATCTTTTCTATCAACTCCTTTCCTTTTGAGTCATAGGAGTGTGTGTCCCTCCAGCCAGGAATGTTCATCAGCTCCAGATGGGAGAGAGAGGTTTGATCCCAACAAGCTACACTGAGGCAAAAACTACCTGTGCCTTACGTCCACTAGGACTGTATATAGCGTTGGCTGCTCAAGTTAGTGATCTTGGTGTAAAAAGACAATTTATAGTTGTAGTTCAGATGCCACCCAGGTGCAGTGGTTGGCATTAGCTTTCCCCTTGACCTGACCTAAACTCCATCACTTTTCCTAGTCTAAACAAACCCTGAGCATCATGGTTATACTGTACCTCCATTTCAAAGCAATTGTTAGTCGTTTATTTCTCCCTTTGGGGGCAAATTGTCTCCTTCCCAGTTGCTCTCATGTTGCTTTGGGTTGTGCTGGAGAGCAGATATCTCTTCTACCATTTTCCTCACTTGAAATATATTGAACTATAACAAAGAGCAGGAACAGAGCTAGGGGAAAATGTCATTTTACTTTAGCTTCTGTGTCAACCACAGTGAGTTTATCCTATCCATATGCTGTCTTCCCACCTCCCACTCCACATGATGTGGTGTTCTCTGCTCTCTGTGCTAGGTACCAGACTTTGATTCTCAATCAGTCTTGTTGGGGCTGTGGATTCAAGTATCACAGAGTTGGAGGGGAGATTTGAATGGATCCCAAACACACGGTATTCATTCTGTGTTTCAATTCCTGTTTTTACCTATTTGCAAAGCTGCTTCTGACCTTTTTCCTGCTGATCTGGGAGTTTTGTTTACAGATGGGAAGGTTGGCTGTTTTTCCCTGTTATGATGATGTGAAATGTCTTGTAAAGAACATGACTTAATAATAAGGTGATGCTGTGTGAAGCAGGTTTGAATACATCGGAGGAGAATGAAGTGCAAGATTCTGTTCTTATTTTGAGTCATTAGATGTAACCTGCTTTGGAATTTCATTTTATATGAAACTGAAAGTGTCTTAATTACTCCTGGAGGAATTTGCGCCACTGCACACGTGCAGAATTCATGTCTGGCACAGAATTCCCACAGGAATATCTTACGCTCCTTGGTATTGCAGGTTTCTCTCTTTCCTGAACACCATTTGGTTACATAATTACATCTTAGTTTTCTTTGGCAGCATGTCACTCAGATTTGTTTCGGACTTTGAGACAAGTGACCATTTGCTAAAACAGTAATTTCTTAGGATAGTTTTTTTCTTTCCCCCTCCCCTCCATGATGCCCCGGGGGAAGCTCAAGTGCAGTTAGGTCATCAGGAGAGAATACTCCAATCTGTTGGGCATGCTACCAAGGAGACAGTAGCACTTTTACTTTCCATTCTGAAATGGTGAAAAACAGCAAATCACAAATTGTGGAAATAACTGCATACGATCACACTGTTGTTCAATTGGTTAAGTCAATATTTTTTCTAAAGAGCTGAGAAGACTATTCCCTAGTAAATAACTTGGAACTAGGTGAAATACCCATGTGTTTGGCTCCCAAAGCAGTTGTGGCCCAGGCCCTGCAGGAGGTCACTCCTGGAGATATCTCTTTCCTAATCAGGTGCATGTTGCCTATTATTTGGGAAATGCAATCCCTATGTCGGTAGAAAGGGAGAAAATGGATGACATTTCTGTTGAGCTCACCCTGGGAGATGCTGCAAATGTGTAGAAAATGAAATCAGTGTTGAGTGTGATATACCTGCAGAAAGATACCTATTTTAAATAGATACCTGACATTTGGTGTCTTACGGGGATTCTGAGCCACACCTGTATTTAGTGCCTAGTTTAAATTTGTGCCACCAGATTAAAGAAAGAAATGGGCATTTTGGGGGAGTTATACTTCACTATTTCAACTTCACATGCAGTGTTGATGACAGTGAGAGCAGTTTTGAAGTCAAAACAGGAGTATGTCAGGGGTGTGTCATGTCTGAAATCTTCTTCAACATTGCCATCGGCTGGGTAATGTGGCGTACAACAGAAGACACACCAAGAGGCATTAAATGGACACCCTTCTCATCCCTTGAAGACCTGGACTTCGCAGATGATCTCGCTTTCCTATCACATACCCAAAACCATATACAAGAAAAAAAAATTGACTCAACACCTTCAGCCAGGAAATTGGATTGAAAATCAACCACAATAAGATGGATATCATGACCTTTAATATTGCCTCACCATCACCAGTATGGATAGACGATTATGTTCTCACCAATGTAGAAACAGTCACATACTTGAGTAGCACCATCAGCCAGGGTGGAGAACAAGCCAGGAAGCCAGGAACACCTTCAGGAGCTTAAACATACCGTCTGGAAATCATCAAAATACAACACCAAAACCAAATTCAAGATTTATCAGAGCTGAGTATTTTCAACATTACTTTATAGTGCCGAATGCAGGGGAATGAGAAAGTATGACATGTCCAAACTGTCTGAATTCCATACAACCTGCCTCAGGAAAATCCTCCGTATCTTTTGGCCCAGAACAATCTAAACCCAAGATCTATTGATACAGTGCAGCCAAGAGGATCTGCGCACCATCATTGCCAGGAGGCATTGGAGATAGATTGGCCATGTGATTCGTAAGGAAACTGATTCCATCACCAGAATAGCAATAAGATGGACACCTGAAGGCAAGCGAAAATGAAGCTGCCCAAAAACAACATGTCGAAGAGCTGTGGAAGTCGAGCTGAAAAATCTGGGGCACAGCTCGGGAACTATTGAAAGACTTCCCAGAAACAGACAGGAGTGGAGGAGCTTCCTTCAGAGCCATTCCATGCCTATGGGTCCCAATCTGGCTGCCTTGTTGGACAAGAAGCACTTCCGTGCTGGGCAAATGATGGTAGCCAGTGAGGGAATGAATGTATCAGATTCCAAGTTCAGACTGCAGAATACATAAATGCTGAGTCCTGAGTCTGTGGTTTGGTCTCTTAGTTTTGCTCTAGAGTCTAATGCATTTGTACCACTTCTCCCCCTCCTGCTACTTTGAAAGATTAGAAAGTGTGAAAATAGAGCACAGGTGGTTTTTCTCATGATGCAGCCTTCCCATATAGTGTGAGACCCCTTCCACCCACACTTCTGGGAGGAGACCCAGGGAGAAATGAACTCACAGAAATGGAAGGCTCCTAGGTTATTGTAGAATGTGACTTCACACAAAGCTCACTGGGTGGAAACTGCTCTATAGGTTTATATTTTGTAATCTTAAATTTTTACCAGTGAAAATGGAATTAAACATGAAGTTAATTAGTGTAAAGTAAGAGACTGATTATGTGATAACCTGAATTCTTTTATAAACCTCAAAGTTTTCTTCTTCTTTCCCTGCCGCCTCCTACTATATTGGAAATGGAGGCTAATCCTGAAATTAAAACCTCACTCCAAAGGAATTAGAGTGGGGGAATATGTGAGAGAAATAGCATGTACGAGAATAGAGACCCAGTATAGACTGTAATTATTTCTATTTCAAATGGAATTTATTTTGATAAGCTTTAAAATAAATCTTCTGTTAAGAGGAAAGTTACTTGAGACAAGATGTATAATTTTTTATTCAATTGGTATAACAGTCAGAGTTCCCCAGTTCTCTTGTTTGCAAAGCAAAGATGTCACATCGGGCAGGAGATGGATGCATGACGGTAGCTTTTGTGGGTTGGTTTGTTTGTTTTGTTTTTTTAATTTTGTTTTTGTTCTGTTTTTGCAGCCAGTTATTTTTATGGGTGCTGAGGAGGCCAGCTGTTACAGCACAGCTGTTTAACCCTCAGGCCTGGCTCCGGAATCCTCCCCAGAACTGGCCTTATGTTTCTTTCATTTTTGATATCGTTTGGGGTTCGCATATGCACACTTCATGCAGTTCACAACAATGGATACTTTGAGAAACCTGCTGGGTTAAGCGGGCCTTTTCCAAACTGACAGTGGCTCAAAGTCTGCTTCACTTCAGCTGCATTGGGACACATCTGTATCAAAGGAGTGGTTCACCCCTGATTTGCCCGGAGACCTCAGTGGAAGTGTGGTAAGGTGGGGTAAGCTGGAATCAACAATAATAAAGTTTAAAGGTAAGGGTGGAAGTTCATCACCTTTCAGGTCAACAAGCGTGTTCTGTTCATTCCCTCTGAAGCATCTGGCACTGGTCACTCAGGCAGCACACAAGGTTAGATGGACCATTGGTCTGACACAGTATAGCCAGTCTTACGTTCTTATATTATGTAAGCCACCTAAGAGAGACTAGGATCCCAGGACTGATCCCTTCTGAGGAATGAAGCATGTCGACAGGCTATGCAGCTTTCACTAATCTCCCTGTACCTGAAAAAGCCTGCTAGCCCAAAGTGCTGGGCCATCTATGTCATAATTGGTGTGACGAGGTGGCTAGGATAACCCACACTGAAAATGCCAAAGTCAAGGCAAGATGCAAAAGGAGAGCAGATTTTCCCAAAACTGGTGGTTAACACTGTAGTTAGATTCACCAACCCGTCACAAACGGATCCCCCACACTGGCAATCAAGAAGCTTAAAGAAAAAAAGAAAACCACTCCCTTTATTGCATTCCAGTTCTCTGGCTCCCAATCAGCACCTAGGTCCAGTACAATGAGAAGTTATTTAAAAACTCTTCTCACTATACAAAATGTTCTTCTGATCCCCAAAGGGCCAATCACATTACCAGCTCAGTACTAGTTTGGCTCTTACCCAAAACCATGCTGCCAGCCAATCCTTTAGTATCTAAAATTAAAGGTTTATAAGAAAAGGAAAAGAAGAGTTTTTAATTGGTCAAAGCAATCAGATACATATCACTTCAGAATCCATATGTCAGGTTCTTAGCAGCATTGGTGTGTTTGCTGGCTTGTAGAGTCCTTCTGGAACACATACAACGCTTGGATGGGTCTATCAGTCCTTTGTTCAGAGCTTCAGTTTGTGGAGAAGTTGCTCCAGAGGTAAGAAGCAGGATTGAAGACAAAATGGAGGTGATGCCGCTGCCTTTTATATCCTTTGCCACGTGGCCTGTACATTGTGTGTCCCAAACATAAGCTGACAGTACATGGACATGGAAAAGTACTTGAAGTCCCTTGTACACAGACATGGCCTTACATGTCCTGCTGACTCACAGATGTAACCCCTGCCCTCTCTCAATGGGCTCATTGTCTTTGATGGGCCATTGAGCAGGCTAGATAGTGCTGATGCCCATCTGTCTGGGGATGTCACCCAGAAACAGCAGAAGTTTGATATACAGTTATGCCACAAATATTTATATCTCACAATACAAAGATGACACATACATACAAATATGATTATCATATTTAGCCAACTATAAGTTTCCCACCGATACCTTACATGGCGTATCTTGTAAGATTCATTGCAAGTTTGTAATATTGGTATCAATATTATACATAGTAACTCATATTCCATACAGCGGCACACCTGTTTCCTTAACTTCAGCTAAAGGTCCTGCTCCATGTGTTGGAGGGAGAGGGAGAGGAGACATATTAGCCACACCACAATGTTCCCTCTAATTTTTCCATCCATATGCGGAATGCATTTGTTATGTGCATCACCACCCACCAGTACAAACAAAAAACCTAGATATAATATATTTTTAAAAAGTTATAGGTATGGAAGAAGAAGAAAGAATATTAAAACAAGGGATAATTAGCAAGGTGCACTGCTTAAGATGTTTATTTAATATGAAATCAAATAAAAAGAAAATTAACACTGTAAAATTTTCAATAGCCTTTTAGAATCTTACATGTATCTGTTCCTTTGAGGCATAAAACAAAAATTATCCATTTTCTTGACATAGGAAACAAAATATTTTATCATTAGTATTGATGAATGAAATAAAATAATTGTTACTCTTTTAATTTCAAGCATAAAGAAAGTGTATGTCTCTTGACACATGAAAAAAGTTTTTTATCTAGTGTCTTTATGTATGCAAAAATGTATATATATATAGTCCCTTTTGTTGTGACTTGTGACCCACAAAATTAAACATTATTTTGTTTTGACACATGAAAGAAATTACTTCATTTATTTTCTTGATTTAGGAGACCATTAATCATTGTCACTGGAATGAGACCCCAAGCCAGTAGTTGGCAGGCTACATGATGGGGCAGATACTTGTCGCTGATCGTGAACCTTTTCTGTCTTTACCACTCTTCCAGTGTTTATGTACAGTGTCAAGGTTTACTTCACCACTTGAAGTGCGAAATTTGATCCCCATTAGCATATCCAGGTGATTTTTTTTCAATTTGTTTTGTGATTTAGTTTTGATACTATTCATAAAGTTAAAGCCACGCTAACAAACAGCACTGGAAGCCTGAAAGGTTGCACATATATCCACCAGTTGTGAAACTACACTGTATTCTGCATTTTGTAGACTGAAAGTCACCATTTCCTGGCAATTTGTCATCTTTGCTTCCTGTTTCTCTGCAATTATGTATTTGTAATCATTGTACTGGTTCACAATGAACTCCTCCTTCTCCATGGTGTTTTGGGCAGATGACTTCTCAACTAAGGTCCAAAATTTTTCTGTATTTGTCAACTAGCTTGCTAATGTTTTCTGTGCCAAATTCATAACTGATTTGTTGTGATGAAAGTGAGACCTGTTCATTTAGTTCCTTTTCTGGAAACCTTTTATTCAGACGATCACACAGTAGGATATGAAACTTAGAATAGATTCACCGCTGAATTGTTCATCTGTTCTGCTTCATGCAATTAGATTTTTCACACTGTTGCTCCAAGAGATTGTTTTTCTGAGATACTGTCCTCCACAACTGATTAATAATTTCTTTCAGTATCTTTCCAGGTATGGAAGTAAGGGTTGACTGGCCTTTAATTTACAAAGTCCTTTTCATTCTGCTTTTAAAGATAGATACTAAGTTTGTCCTTCAATCTTCTGGGACCTCGTCCCTCCTCCAGGAGTATTTAGAGATAATTGCTAATGGTTCTGAGATTGCTTCAGCTAGTTTCTTAAGTATCCTGAGATGAATTTTATGAGGCTCTACTAACTTAAAAACACTCAATATCTAAATATTCTTTAACCTGTTCTTTCCCTGTTTTGGCTTGTCTTCCTTCTCCTTCATTGTTAATATTAATTGTGTTAAGTATCAATCCCCACAAAAAGGTGGAGAGAGGCTGAGGAGGATTGTCCAAAGACACACTGAAGGAGAGATCAGAGAAGTAGGAGGCGAATCAGGAGAGGAAAGGGGAAGATCAGATTTCAAGAAGGAGAATGAGAATGGAGTACTGGCGCTGAGCTTTGCTAAGGAGAGGTCATTAGAGACTTTGGCAAAAGCAGTCTCAGGGGAGTGCTCCCAATCGGACTCCCTGAAATCTTCCCTTTACATTCTGACCATACCCTCCCTGCTTCCTAGACCAACCACTCTCCAACCCCTTCACTCCCCATGTCCCTCTACTCCCAGTGTCCCCCACTCCCAGATAACCCAGATCACCTACCCAACCCTCCCTCAACAACAGCACCACTGCTGGGCCCTCCACCCCCTTTTCCCCATTCCCAGTC
Organism: Terrapene triunguis; assembly: GCF_002925995.2. NCBI lineage: Eukaryota > Metazoa > Chordata > Testudines > Emydidae > Terrapene > Terrapene triunguis. The sequence goes on from NW_020665138.1 coordinate 56,805, forward strand.
CCCCACTCGCCCAGCTCACACCATTACCAGCTCCCAGGAGCACCTCTCCCTGACGCCCTCCATCCTCCTCTTCCATTGTGCCCAACCATCCCTGATTCCCTCTAATGTTAGTTCTCCACACCCCACTCTCCCCTTCATCACCTCTGCTCTCAGCCCTCCCTGCACCCCACAAACACTTTCTCTCCTCCTCCTCTCCCTTGTGTCAAGTGCTCCTGAATGAGACCCTCACACTGTTTCCTGTCCACAGATGGCTGCACCTGATTGCCACACCCCCCATGCATTTGGAACGTTATCCTAGCAGATCCACCAGCACCACTATATTTAGGATTCAGCATTACTTTCTGTTTAAAGGCCAACTATTCTAATTTCTCTACAGTTTACCTGCTTACTCACATTGCCCTGAAATACACTGCTCAGCATGTGGGTGCAGGACAGGGTTAGTGGTCTAAAGATGGGGTTAATTGCTCCAGAGGTTCCTGAGCTACAGCTCTCCTAAAACAAGCTTTTGACCAAAAGCAGCTTGCTATGATAACATTTTCCTGCACACAACTGCGGCTCAAACTCTGGTTCTGATTATCCCCTGACTAATGTCAGTCACTTGGCATCCAGCTCAGCTGGTGTACGGCACACACTGCCTGTTCGGAGAAGGAGTATTCACCAAGGTAATAACCGTGCAACTTGGAACTTCAGATCAGCAAAAGCCAAACTGATCAGAACATAAGAATGGCCACACTGGGTCAGAACAATGATCCCATCTAGTGCAGTATCCTGTCTTCTGATCGTAGCCAACCCCAGATGCTTCAGAGGGAATGAACAGAAGATATATGTACTCACAGCACGTCGCAGTCAGAGGCTTAGGGACACCCAGAGCATGGGGTTGCATCTCTGACCATCTTGGCAAATAGCCATTGATGGACCTATTCTCCATGAACTTATCTAATTTTTTTTAATCTATTTATAATTACAGCCTTCACAACATCCCCTGGCAATGCGTTCCACAGGATGATTGGGCATTGTATGAAAAAGTACTTCCTTTTCTTTGTTATAAATCTGCTGCCTATTAATTTCATCACATGACCCCTGGTTTCTGTGTTATGTGAAGGGCTTAATAACTCTTCCTGATCCACTTTCTCCACACAAGTCATGATTTTAGAGACCTCTATCATATCCCCCCTTAGTCGTCTCTTTTCCAAGCGGAACTCGCTGTGACAGACCCAGAGCAGTGGGGTACAGGAGTCTGGTAGAGGGCAAATATACTGGTCACTGGATGAGTAGTTTTCTGTTCCCTGAGTGACCAGAGCAGGGGCTGCACTAGAGTAATCAGGAACCTGCTAGAACCAGTTAAGGCAAGCAGGCTAATTAGGACACCTGGAGCCAATTAAGAAGAAGCTGCTAGAATCAATTAAGGCAGGCTAATCAGGGCACCTGGGTTTTCAAAGGAGCTCACTTCAGTTTGTGGTGTGAGTGTGAGGAGCTGGGAGCAAGAGGCGCAAGGATCTGAGAGTGAGAGGGTGTGCTGCTGGAGGACTGAGGAGCACAAGTGTTATCAGACACCAGGAGGAAGGTCCTGTGGTGAGAATAAGGAAGGTGTTTGGAGGAGGCCATGGGGAAGTAGCCCAGGGAGTTGTAGCTGTCATGCAGCTGTTACAGGAGGCACTATAGACAGCTGCAGTCCACAGGGCCCTGGGCTGGAACCCGGAGTAGAGGGTGGGCCTGGGTTCCCCCCAAACCTCCCAATTGACCTGGACTGTGGGTTCTTCCAGAGGGGAAGGTCTCTGGGCTGTTCCCCAACCCACATGGTGAATCTCTGAGGCAAGAAAATCCGCCAATAAGCACAGGACCCACCAAGATAGAGGAGGAACTTTGTCACACTGCCCAGACTTTTTCATCTCTCCTCATACAGAAGCTGCTCCATAACACTAATCATTTTTGGTGTCCTCTGCAGTTTTTCCAATTCTAATATATCTTTTTTTGAGATGGGGTGACCAGAACTGCACACAGTATTTAGGGTGGGGCATACCATGGATTTATATAGTGGCATTATGATATCTTCTGCCTTATTACCTACCACTTCATGAACGGTTCCTAAAATTTTGTTAGCTTTTTTGACTGTCATGGTGCATTGAGTGGATGTTTTCAGAGAGCCATCAACAATGACACCAAGATCTCTTTCTTGAGTGGTAATAGCTAATTTATACACCATCATTCTGTATCTATAGTTGGGATTGTTGTCTAATATGCATTACTTTGCATTTATCAAGACTGGGCAACAGTGGCAGATAAAATTCAATCATCCCATTTTTTTAGAACCCTTTGTAACGCTTCACATTCTGCTTTGGACTTAACTATCTTGAGTAATTTTGCATCATCTGCAAACTTTGCCATCTCTCTGTTTCCAGCTCTTTTATGAATATGTTGAAGAGTGGCCCCAGTACAGATCCCTGGGGGACCCCACTCTTTACCTCTCTCTACTGTGAAAACTGACCATTTATTCCTACCCTTTGTTTCCTTTCTTTTAACCAGTTACTGATCTAGGAGAGGGCCTTCTCTCATTACTCCTGGGGGGATTCTGCATGGAATAGGGCAGGGGGAGAGGAATGTGGGAGTGAAGGGAGGGGGATGGAGAAGAAAAGGGAATAGGGGAATCACGGGGGGAAGTGGGAGCCCGGCATGTGGCATCCCCTCGGCAGCAGCTGGGGCTCCCCCATCAAACCCTCACCCAGACAAGCCCTACCCCCTACACCTGGACCCCTCCTACAAGCCCTCCACATCCAGACCCCCACCCCACTGAGCCCCAATCAGCTGCAAATGGACCCCCACCCCATCAAGCCTCACTCCCCCAGTACCTGGACTCCCCCAGCCCCCACAACTAGACTCCCCTTGCCAAGCCCCATCTCCCCACACCCAGAGCCCCCTGCTGAGCCCAACCACCATCACCTGGATCCTCTGCAGAATCCCATTGCCCTGGCACCCGGAACCCCCCAAGCCCCTGTGTATCCAGATCTCTCACTGAGCCACCTGCACCCAGACTGCCCCACACAGAAACCTCTCACCCCACACCTGGATCTCCCCACACTAAGCCACTCCACACTTGGATCATGCTGGGCTGAGCCTGCCTGGCCACACCTAGTGCACCTGGCACAGAGGGGTAAGGCCCCAGGGTGTTTCTGGGGCAGGCCCAGCCCTTGCACTGTGTCAGGGTCAGGTGCAGCCTCACTGCTGAGATCCTGTACTGGGGCAGGTGGGGGCTTCAGAGTGCTCTCCCACCTCAATGCAGCCAATGACCTGTACTCCCCACTGCCATGCCACATTTATTTATTGACAAATAAAATTTGCAGAATTATGCAGAATTTTAAAAATAAAAATAAAAATTGTGCATATATATATATATATATATATATATATATATATATATATGTGTATAATTCACTCAGGAGTATCTTATGCTAGGACTGCTTACTTTGCTTAAGAGTCTTTGGTGGGGACCTTGTCAAAGTCTTTCTGAAATTCCAAGTACACTATAGCCACTGGATCACCCTTGTCCACGTGTGTTGACCCGCTCAGAGAATTCTAATAGATGGGTGAGGCATGATTTGTCTTTACAAATGCCACACTGACTCTTACCCAACAAATCATTTTCATCTGTGTGTCTGATCATTCTGTTTACTACGGTTTTTAATCAATGTGCCTGGTACTGAAGTTAGGCTTACCAGCCTCTAACTGCCAGGATCGCCTCTGGAGCCCTTTGAAAAAATTGGTATGACGTTAGCTATCTCCAGTCATCTTGTACAGTGGCCAGTTTCAGTGGTAGGTTACATACTGCAGTCAGTAGTTCTGCACTTTTCATATTCAAGTTCCTTCAGCACTATTGGGTGAATATCATGGAACCCTGCTGACTTATTAATGTTTAAATTATCAATTTGTTCCAAAACCTCCTCTATAGACACCCTACTCTGGGACATTTCCGCAGATTTGCCACCTAAAAAGAATGGTTCAGGTGTTGGAAAGTCCCTCACATCCTCTGCAGTGAAGACTGATGCTGTACAGGGAGATTTTGGCAAACCAGAAAGGTGCCGGAAACCACTATTGCTTATTGCTAAAAGCAGCCCAGGCAGTAAAATGGCCATGCAGCAGGCTTAGCTTAACCAAGACAGGAGGGGAGGGGGTTTTGGGTGCCACAGAAAGGGCAGCTTGACCCCGCCTCCTTCCTGATAAGAATTGTGTTGAAGTTGCTGATACATGCATTTTAGAAGAGCAGGATGTGCCCTCAGGAATGTGTCTGACAGGGGCTCAAGGCTGAAAACTCTGGGAAAAAACCTCACCTGGTTAACTGATGACCAGAAGGAAACCTCTTGCTTGACCATTGAAACTGTTTGCTTAACCGTTTTCTTTAAGTGACATGTCATTGTATTATTAATGTATAAATAAGGGGGGTAAGGGGTCTCTCCCTCTGGATCGGGGACGGTGCTACCATTAAGGCAAACTAGGCAGTTGCCTAGGGTGCCAAGATTTGGGGGCACCAAAAAGCGGTGCCCCCAATTTTTTTTACAGCGTTCCTACACCCCGTCCCCGAGCGCGCGGTCACCGCTCCACTTCTCCTGCCTCCCAGGCTTGTGGCGCCAATCAGCTGTTTGGCGCTGCAAGCCTGGGACGGAAGGAGAATTAGAGTGGGGGCGGCATGCTCGGGGAGGAGGCGGAGCAGAGGTGAGCTGGAGTGGGGAGCTGCTGCGGGGGGGGCACCTCAGGGCAGGGGGGGGCAGGGAGCTGCCCCAGAGCTTGGGGGAGGGCTCAAGGTGGAAGTTTCGCCTAGGGCGTGAAACTTCCTTCCACTGGCCCTGCTCTGGATGCATCTTGTGTTCCCCACTGGCAGATGGAAGATTTGGCCACCGGAAGCCTGCCGCTGTGTCACTCAAGAGCCACACTCAGCTTCGGTAATTATTGAGGGTTGGGGGTGTTTTATTAACCTGTTGTGGATGTGTGCAAGTGCTTGAGACTAGTAACGTTTAGCTTTAAGTGAAAGCACTCTTGTGTTGTCCTGTTTGTGACAGCCATCTATTGGTCGGACGGCCGTGTCTCCCCTGATTTATTTCCTGACACCACCTTGCACAGAGTAAAAGTTACCAAGAGCTTTGGGTTGATAGAACCCCAGGTAAGAGAATTTGGAGGCCCCAGCGAAGGTTTGGTAGAGAGGAAGGAGACGGATGGTACAAACAGTTTGTAGTTTGTCCATTGCAATAGGAGGTAAAAGACGGCGGGGTGGGGTCACTCCCTACAAGTTCCTGTGTCACAGTTCACAAGTTAATTTATGGATACATTCCATTACTGGGACCCAGAACTCAAGCTGATTGCCTGCTCGAGTGGAGAAATTATGTCCAAAGACAGGGAACCAACTCCAGGACACAGCCCCAAAGATCAGAGCTGCCAGACCTTAACACTCTGCCAATGACACCTTGCAGAAACTGGAGTCCCCCAGATGGACCTGATTCTGACTGGCCATCAAGAAAAGTTCATCTGTCTTATTGGGAGTGGGGAGTACAGTATGTGTAGTGTATGCAGTCTGTTTTTGGTGATTGTTAATAAATACAGATTACATAGGATATTACTGTGTAAGGCTCTTTCACTGGTAAAAGACCCCATAAACCTACAAAAGATTAAGCTCTGAGTCCACAGGGAAAGGCTGTTTGCCCAGAGTCCAAGGAGAAGTAGAGCCCAGAGCCCACGGAGGGGTAAAGTTAGGTGCTTTTCGCCTGGAGCCCTAGGAACTGGGAAAGGGTGGGGGTGCCTAAATTAAAAGGACTGAACTAACACAGTAAATAATAGTAAAGTACCTGTGCCTTCTGTCAGGAAGGGTCGCTACTTTTTTTGTGTATGCAGTGCTGAAATCTGAAGACAGGTACAAAAGGGGTCTGCTTATACGAATGACACCCCTACCTTTTAATTTACCAAAACCCCAAGGATATAATTAAATTAAAAAGCCTATGCAAAGATTTCAAGAGAACATTGAACAAACTGGCCTCAAAAACAAATTGTCTAAATAAAAGCCATGGTATAATAAGATATGTTTAATAGATTTGATGTTAATATTAAACATTGGGATAAATTTAATATTAATAAGTACCCCTGTAACAATGTACAGTAAAGGCCCAGTGAAGGTATAGCTGCCCTAATACTATCTCAATGTGAACTACTGATGGTTATTGGATTTGCCTGGCAGCCAGGAGGGGTAAAGAAAAGGCTCCCAATAAATGTATTGAACTGCTTGTAGTAAGATGAGGCCCGGAGACATAAACCCTTGGTATCAGAGGCCCGGTATGAGGCCTGAACTGAAGTAATGGTCAAGACATTGCTAACTTAAAGCAAAGTTAGGTTGTGAGCCAGAGGCAGGCCCTGCTCACAGAAGTTGACAAGAGGAAGGCTGCTAAAAGAACTTGTGCCAGGATGGCACCAGAACAGCCTGGTATGAACACATCCCACAGAGATAACAAGGAACAGGCAGACCCAGCCTAAAGACAGGGTCAAAAGGACAATATGATGGATAGATTTGTTTGTTCGAACCAACCTGTACCAGGAGAAAGGCAACACCCTAATGCATAGAGGGGCTGTACGTCAATGCGTTCAATGATGAGTAACCTGTTTACACCTGTGTATAAGAATGCATCCCTGAGTGGACGTCTTTGTCTGGCCTAGGGGGCAGTGGAGAGTCCCGCCACTGACTGAGCAGGTCCATTGTCAGGGGGCACATATTCGTAGTATCTCCTGTAGAGTCTGCTGGAAACTATTACTGTGCTTCGTTTGACAATAAACCTGGCCGGGTGCCTTCGTACCTTATCGGAGTCTGTGGTCATTGGGGGTTCTCTCAGGGTCTGCTGTGTCAGTGATCTGCAGAGCTGGGGCAGCACACAGAGGGAACACACACGTACACAGCCGACTGTTATCAACATTGAACAGAGCAGAGCACCACACCGGTGGCATCTGATGACACTGCTTTAGGTGGAACTGGATTAGAAGTTGGAGTGCTGGATGCTACTAACATAGAGGTATTGGCAAACAAACAAAGTTATGTTCATAAAGTAAATCATAATCCTTATGAGAATAAATGTTTCTGTCATGTTATAGCAACTAGGGGGTGTGATTTTGAATGTTATGTACCCGGATTTAAATATAGTCAGTTAAAAGTGTCTTATACTTTGTATTCGATTGTAACACCTGTGCCACTTGGAATGGATTTAACTGCTTTACAAACATTGCTTCTACACCCTGATTTACAGAACCACTATATACTGCAAAACAGGAAGGGTGCAGAGTCATGGTTACTGTGCATCATAATGCCAATGAAATTAAAAAGGTTTTTGCAAGAATTGGCCAAGACCTGTCGCACCACTGGCGGGAAGTGTTATTGGGATGGTCCCCCACTGGCACAGGCATCCTGAATTTGGCCCTACACCCCATCATAGTAATCTTGGCGTGCCAAATAGTAGTGGTTATTGTTACCAGCCTGATGACATGCTGGACCTGGCACAAAATCCGGCAATTGCAAGTCCCCGACAGGTAAGTCAGTGGTTACTGCCACCGGCACTTGTACCCCCGGGAAAGGAACATATTGAATGTGTCGCCCCTCCCTCAAATGGGAAAGGAGGCTAAAGCGATCGCTTGTCAATTGCTATGCTGGTGTGCTAAGTATGGGATGCCAACAAGATCATTTGCTTGGTCTCAGCTGAGAGCTTTCGTTGGATCTCAACTCAGGTGCATCCAGAAAAGGTGTGGCAGCAACCATGTAAAGGCCCACTTGTGTGAAAGGTGACCTTTAAGGAGGGGAACTGTACGGGGAGATTTTGGCAAACCAGTAAAGTGCCTGAAACCACTATGGATTATGGCTAAAAGCAGCCAAGTCAGCAGGCTGTAAATTGGCCATATCACAGCCTCAGCATGACCAAGGCAGGAGGGGAGGGGGTTTTGGATACCACATAAAGGGCAGCATGACTCCACGTCCTTCCTGATAAGAATTGTGTTGAAGTTGCTGATAAATGCGTTTTAGAAGAGCAGGATGTGCCCTCCGGAATGTGTCCGACAGGGTCTCAAGGCTGCAAACTCTGGGGAAAAAACACACCTGGATAATCAATAATCAGAAGGAACCTCTTGCTTGACCATTGAAACTGCTTGCTTAACAAGGTTTATTTAAGTGACATGTCATTGTATTACTAATGTATAAATAAGTGGGGGGAGTTTGAGTATTGATCTATCTCCCCCTCTGGATGCATCTTTTGTTCCCCACCAGCAGATGGGCTGCTATCTGATGTAACTTGCTACCAGTAGCAGCTACTGATACATGTGGTTGTTCTTATTTGCTAACTTCTCCTAATTTGGTACTTCTCATCTTCTGGTAAAGAGGTAGAGAATTGTTACCCGTAGCAGTTACTGATACCTACGATTGTTCCTATTTGATGACTTGTCCTAATTTGCTAAAACTTGACAGTGGTGGAGGATGGAAGCATAATTGCCTCTTAACACAGGATTGTAAAAAATAGAGTGAGGTCATTTAAACATCATTTATTTTGCAGCTTCATTTATTGTGCTCAAAATGTAGCATCCTGACGTTGATACTTCTGCCCAAGTGACCTGTGGGTTGGATTCAATTTAGTGGGACATGTGGAGGATAATTTAAAATGTTAATTTCTGTAGGGTTCGCATTCAATATATTTGTATGCTGGTGTAATTTATCACCATTACAGTTCTATTTTATTTATTACAATAGCACAAGTCAGTCACAGAAGTGACACAGTACCCCTAGCGAGTCTATGCTGCCATAACTTGAGTTAACATAGGCTTGTAGTGTAGATATGGCCTTAGATATATGAAATGTTTGGGAGAGGTAACCAGAAAAGTATGAGGGTAGACCAAGATTCATTCAGGTGTTTAGCTCCAGCTTTTGTGGAACTGGCCTTATGACAACCTAAAGGCTCAGCATCAAAGAGGCACATAAGAAAAAATTCATATTAATTAAAATTTCTTGACCTGAGGGTATATGTCATGTTTTTAGAATTATTGTGGTTATCAAGCCCTCTTGAGGTTGTAGATGTGTGCTCATTATGTTTTGAAGGCCAAAACTATAAATGGATTCAATAAAGTGTGGAAGCAGAGAAAACTGACAGGAAGGGGATTGCAATGCATGACAGTTTGTTAGCAAGAGTCAGGCTAACTGTAACCCTAATAATGCGAGATTTGTAGGAGCGAGGAATGTGTGAGGCGAGTGGGAAAGAACTGTGTGAGAAGCTGTTGCGACCTTGTGTAGATAATATGGAATGTAGACTAAGTGTCTACATTAGTGAGCAAAACAAGATATCAGAATGACCTATGTATAAACAAAATGCAGCTGTTGCTCATTATTGTCTGTAACAAAATGTATAAATGCTTGCTGTAATTGTTTACCTGTTGAGAGACCTGCTTAGCTCTCCCTCTACGCAATTGATAGAGAGAGAGAAAATAAAGTATCTGATTTGCTGTACCCAAACAAAAAGTGAGAACTCTGTTATTCTCCGACAATTTGGGGGCTCGTCCGGGATGGCAACGCCCGCAGAGGCACCGGCAGCTGCTATGGATCATTCCCCTTCGAACCCCATGGTGCCACAATAGAGGTAGGAGACCTTTTGAAATCTCTATTGGGGTGTCGGAGGAGGACTGTCCGTGGGGCCGTCTGTCCCTGTTGGGCTCACGCCATCCGAACTTATTGACTGTGCAGCAAGGTCAGATGCTGAGCGGCGTAGGGGAATTGTTTGCTGCCCCCTGTATGCATATGCGAGGTGCATAGGTATGCACCGGTGCTGAGGGGTTGTTACCGCCTCAGCAGGAGGGGTTTTTACCGCCTCGAGTGATGCATCGAGGTACTTGGGACTAGTACCTGGAGGTACTTGGGAATAGTACCTGGAATAAGGCCTTGGGGTGGGTGTGTGTGTGTGTGTGTGTGTGTGTACACCAGTGTGAATTGAGTGTTACCGGAAGACGCCCAGAGTACTCTGCGAAGTCTTTTGGCTCGTGACCAGAACTACTCTAACGCAAGCCCGGTAATTAGAGGATCTTTTAGGAGATCCGACCCACGGTACGCTAACTCGGCCTGGCATCGTCCGGCGAGGAGGCTACCTGGGTCTAGGAGTGTGTGAACCCATCTTCCTTCCCCTTTTCCTCTCCGTGTGAGCCACTGACAGTCTGATCATCTCACTGGATGCAACAGAGTAAGCGGCGCCGTCTCTCTGAGACTAGCCGACGCTCTTTGCTGAAGGGAGGTGTAGGAGGGTCGTGGCCACCCTCGTTAGTCTCTCCTGTGTGAATACCCTGTAGGGAGAGAGCCTTAGTTTATGTGCCGCTAGCGTGGACAGGGCATCCTCCTCCCTGTGTGTGTGATTGGAAAATGGGTGGGGGACAGTCTAAGCATTCCCTTTCACCCCCTAAGGGTACCCCAGCTTATTTTATGTACGTACATTATGGTCCTAAAACCTGCAGGTATTTAGAGAATTGGAATCATTACACGCGTGAAAATTCATCTAAACAATGCCCACTAGAAGGTACCTTCAATCTAGATACGATCATACATCTCAGAGGAGCTTTTAATCACCAAAAAGCCTCTGACACACAATGGGAGCAATTTGTCTATTGAGGAAAGGAATGGGTTAATCTGAAATTCAGCTTGGTCCAGAGATAAAGAGAAAGTTAATCTGCGTTCAAGGTCAAGAATCAATGCAGACCAGGCTAAGTACAAAGAAAAACTGCTTTCGGCCCCAGCTGGCTGTGAAAAAATATAGACATAGTCAAACCAAAGGCAATACAAGTTACAGTGCTGAGATTACATTTGCAAAGCTTAACTGTCCAGTGAGATCCAACAGTCTGCCTTTGCGAATCTGGAGCCGGTGTGGTTTGGGGACGCTGAAGAAGCCACAGGCAGCCGGCCTGGACTGGAATCACTGAAAAGACGCACCAGGAGACCTCAGGGTGTAAAAGAACTGCCCTCCCAAGAGAGGAAGCAAGTTGGAGATTGCACAGCACCTTCTCTGAATGTTATACACAGACGTGGCCAGTCTGGACGTATGTGTGTGAGTATGAAAGTGTGCCTACTCTCAGCCGCAGTAAGTCTGAGAACCGGAGAGGGATTTAGCATTCCTCTCTCCACCCCGGTTGACCGGGAAGGGTGTCAGGTGGATCTACCCCAGTCGTAGCAGGACTGGGCAATAGAGAAGTTGGAGAAAAGGGAAGAGTTGTGTACTTGATAACTAGAATTGAGCAATTAAGAGCATAGATCATGAACCAGGCAGCAACTCAAACCTACGCCCAGGGCAAGTTGCAAGCCTTGAGACAGGACTTCCAGGCAGAAAAGGAAGCACTGGCTAAGCAAGTACCGGTCCTTCAGGGACTTGTCAGAATTTAACCATTTGTGTTTGCATATGCTGTAACAGCAGTGTGTTTGCCACAAGAGAAAATTGAATAGTTAAACGCCAATGGGCCATGTGTTTTGCCCAAGTGGCAAGCCTCACGAGGGAGGACTTGGGTAGCCTTGTGAGTAAGAATGTTTAAGGGAAGAGACCAGGAAGGGTGGGGGCTAGTTGAGAAGCCCACCCTCCTATCTAAATTGGTTGTGAAAAAGCCAGTGCCCATGGAAGGGATGGTTCAGCGAGAAAAGCAGGATCGGGCCCAAGCGGGCAGGCAACAGATAGAGAGATTGGAAAACAGGTTGGAAACTTTGAGGGCATAGTGGAAGGAAAGGAGTAAGTAATTATAAGCATGGGGATTTCAAATCCCCAGGATAATAATTGGAATGGTAAAATGTGTGTAAGACAGAGTCTTTGTACCAAGGTGCAAGGCTCTCCTTTCTTCTGCTGAATAAAGCAACTCTTCCTTATCCCTGTCTGGCTGTTATTGGCTCTCAGCTAGGTGGACCCGATATTTCGGTGACAGTTACTGGCGACTCCGGTTAATGAATTTCTGTCTTATACATTTGGGCGTTATGTGTGTGGACGGAACTGAGCCTCTCATTCGTAATTCCTCAGAGTGGAAGCCATCACGTGCGATGAAGCCCTGAGGTTGAATTGGGATCCTTCTGTCCCGTCCCCTGTAACGGTCAGTATTAGTAGAAATTCCTGTAATAGGATCCTAATAGGCCATAATTCCCTCTGTTCTCTATGTAATTCTCTGTTAGAGTGTCAGCAGGCAGATGGGTGGGTCTCTGGTAAAACCCTCTAAGGATAGCCCTTTGAATTATATGTTAAGTAAATGGCCTTTACCCGGTGTTCAGGAAAGAATGTGGAAGAGACGCTTGTTGCAGCTTTGCACCCAGGATTGGCCAGCCCTGGGCACTGATTGGCCCGAATCCGGATCTTTTGACATTCCGACTTACTTAACTCCCTTGCGCCTGGTACTGGAAAACCAGGCACTGGGACAAATAGATTATTTGTTTTTCTAGGATCTGTGTTTTAGAAGTTTGAGATGAATTGGTATTGTTTAAACTTGCCACACAAAAAAACCCAGAGAATACTTTTGCCAGACACAGGAAACTAGTGTTGTTTAATATGGTATTTAGCATTTAATCCTTAAGGTGACTTAATGCTTTACAAGATTTGAATTTGTTTTTGGGTAACAAAATAGCAGATAAAAGATCTGGTAAAAAGAGAGAGAAGGACAGTGCCCCTGGCTCTGTGTGGTCGAGCTGTCACTTTACTAGGGGTGCATAGAGATTTTGTAAGCACAAAAGAAATAGTTACACCTTGTGTAGAAATTGATGTGGCTAGTGTTATGGAAATTGAATTGTGGGTAGGATGTGCATTTTCCCCAGAACATGTGCAGTGTAAATTGTAGCAGAGGTAAAAGAAATGCAGACCTACCAATATAGGTCGTGTTGTCTTTTTCAGATCACTGTGTGTTTGAAAGCAGGAGTTAGAAGTAAAAGGCAATCAAAAGTCTGGGAAAGTTAATTGTGACCCTTTTTAAGTAAGAATCTTTAAGCTGTGGATAGCTTTGGATCTGGAAGCAAGCCAGAAAGCATCTGTATTAATGCAATTTTCTAACTAATAAGGTAGAAGCCACTGAAACCTGGGCTGCCTATGAAACAAATACAAGGAAATATGGGGTAATTCCTCTGTTTTGTCTAAAATCAACAAGAGTATGTATATATAAAGGAAATATATTAAGCAATGACTGACTACCCAGAAGGGGTAGACCTCTGTTCTTTTGTCTTTCAGATCATCAGAGAAAACGGATGCCAGCTGAACAGCATTCAACGTACCATGTATTTACTGGTACAATAGGAATTATTTTTGTGTTCTTTGTCCTGTCCTGTGGTGTTTGTCTTGTGGCCAGAATTGTTGGGTTTAATATTTTCATAAGACAGTCTAGTTCAAAATTAAATAGAAGGGTTAAATCAAAAAGCAGATGCTTGTTTTATTCAACTTGGAATACAAAGTGTTTGGATAAATCAGGAAAATGTGATATACTAAAGTCTAATACATTTGCTTAAGTAAGAAAAAGAAACTTCATTGGCCAGATTTTTTTTTAATTGAAAAAATTGTTGTTAAAATTTGCATACCAACAGTCTTTGGAAGCAAGGACATGGAAGGTTAACCCACTCCCCATATTGCCCATGGGATCCTTCTGGCTACCTCAGATTTCTAGCCAGAGGGCTGGGGAGGGAGGAAAGCTATTGGACACCAGAGGTTGTACCGAGTGGACTCCTCAAAAGTGGGTGTGCTTGTCCTGGTTTGTTGCTCCAAAGCTCTGTAATAAAGTTATTTTACTGGAAGGGTGTACATGGCATACATTGAATAATAAGACTAATGTACTGTATAATGGCAATGTGTATGTGTTCATTGTTGGGAAAAGGTGTATGAGTGAAGAGTGGAAGTTTCCTTTGTAGGTTAAAAGAAGCCAAGAAGGGGAGAAGGAAAAAACAGAATGAGTTAACTGAGGAAAAAAATAGCTAGCAAGCTCAGTCCAAAGATAAGACGCTGGCCCCATCCAAGGATACTACCCACAGCTAAGACTTGGCTGACAGCCAAGAAAAGGGGGGCCTGAATGTGCCCAAACAACTATGAGATCTGCAAAACACTGCCAGGCATTAATGAAATATGTTAGGTTTCTTTTCTCACAGATAAAAGAAGTGCTCCCCAAAGACCCTAGCAGCCCTGTCATTCGTTGAAACAAGGAGACTGAGTCTACGTAAAGTCCATCAACAAAAGACTGCTTTGGCTCCATGCTGGAAAGGCCCTTTCCAAGTCCTGTTCACCACCACCACCGCTGTGAAGTGCCAAGGACTACCTGCCTGGACCCATGCTTCTCACTGTAAAAAGACCCCTCCACCTCGGGAGGACTCTCCTACTGATGACAAGCCTATTTCTCCTTCTAGCTCTGCTGTGCCTTCTGGACAGCAGGAAAACGGGAAAAAAAGACAAGGTGAAGTGCTAGTAACCTCTCCCTTGTCCACTGACAAACCTACTGTGCCTTTGGATTTTTCTAGAAGAAGCAAAACCATTACAGGGTGATGTGCTAGTAACTTCTCCCTTGTATGATGCTAAACCACACTGTTTCAGGAAAAGAGAAGAAGGAACACTTGCTTCATTGAAACCACAAAGTCCAGGGATTCCTGACTACAAGAGACATTAAGAACTGACCCTGGTGAAGAAACAAAGAATTATACACTGGCAGGAAGAAACTTGTGGGACCCATGCTTGGGAACATGGTATTGATTGGATTTTGGGGTTTATTCTACAGGCTGCGCCCTGTGTTTTGGATAAGTCCTTCAGCATGTATTGCCCTCCCTAATTGGATTTTAAATAAGTACCAAAGGCACCTTGTTGCCATTGCCCCTGCCATCTCCTCCATTACACTATTACCCCTGTAACACATCCAAATACAGACAATGCCATATATTTGATACAACCAATGACTAAGGCCTTCACACTTTAGTGATTTATTTAAATATTGTTTGAAAAAATATATTTTTAAGGTTCAGGATATCCCATATAAGCGAACAATTGAATGGATCAGTGGAGATAAAAGTATCTGATATCACTACCAGTGAACCCCAAGAATCTGTAATTACAATTGATGGGTTCTACAGCGAATGTTCCTGGAATTTGCACTGTGTTAAATGAGAGAGGCCCTTATTGTTATTTGGTCACCCAATTAGTGAACAATTAAACAAATACCCAGAGTGTGTTTTGCCACTGGAAATTTTTACCTGCATAGAAATTATTCCAATGACTAATAATGTGACCTGTACCTTATTGCAATTAATATCAATGCCTCCTGGAAGTACATAAAGGTGTTCAACCAACAGATGTGGTATAATACTACACCAAAGAGAGATGGTATTGAATATCACTGAGGCTGGGAAGGCATTGCAGTGGGATCTAGCATGTTCAGAAATTTGGGATTTCCTGAATGACCAGCTAATAGCCATTCGGAATGATCTTGAGCATCAGGCTTGGCCCACTGCCCTTACAGACACATCAGGAGTACCATCTGACCTGTGGCCATGGAGACATACTTGGAGACTTTCTGGGTGGAAGTGTGGACGTTCTCAGTGCTCCTTCCAAGCATATGGACCGGTTGGGGGTGTGTGGGCTCCCACATAACGAATCCTGCCGGGTCCATGGGGGATTGGGTAATTCACCGAGACATCTGGGAAATTAGACCTCCTGGTATGCCCAATCGATTTTTAGTCAGTGCTCCTGGGATTACATCTGATATTTGGATGGGGTTAGGGAGTCAATGGACATTTTGGCCATTAGAACCCCCACAGCTTCAGTGTATCCGTAAACTGAAGCCAGGAGAAGTTGTTACTCTTCATGACTACGTTTGCTGGGAGGGTAGAGGACAAGGAACTACCCTGACAGGACACTTATTTTTTCAAGCTAATGATAGCTGTGTGTATGTTAAAGCCACCACATTGCAAGACATACATTTTAATCTCATTACCACTGCAGGCAATCATATTATTTACTGGCCTGCAGATAGAATTTTGTAAGTAGTCCTTAGGTTCCAGATACCCTTAATTGGACTAGTTTAGTATCTGATCGATTTCAAAATTTGCTTTCACTGTTACCAGAGGTTCAGAAAATCTCTGAAGTACAAGGGCAAATTCACATGCTTCAAAATATATATATCAAGTTGAAAAGTATGCCTTTCAGACAGCTTATAGAGTATCCACCTTATGTACTAAGTATGATGTATTGTGTTATATGACTAAGATTGTACAACAACCCCATCATATTATCGCTGTGGGAATGTTATTGCTTGTGGTGTTAGCTAGTGTAGGAGTATGTTGTTGTAAAGGACGTAATAATAGTAATACCTTTCATGTCCATGCTCATCATGCATTGTCATTACATCCAATCAAAACCCCTAAGGTTGAAGCATCTGATGTAGAATCTGAATTCCGAGATTTAATGCAAACAGAGATTTGAAAATGTTTGTTGTACTAGTAGTACAAAAGGGGGGGTTGTGGAAGCAGAGAAAGAACTGACAGGAAGGGGATTGCAATGCATGACAGTTTGTTAGCAAGAGTCAGGCTAACTGTAACCCTAATAATGCGAGATTTGTAGAAGTGAGGAATGTGTGAGGCGAGTGGGAAAGAACTGTGTGAGAAGCTGTTGCAACCTTGTGTGGATAATATGGAATGTAGACTAAGAGTCTACATTAGTGAGCAAAACAAGATATCAGACTGACCTATGTATAAACAAAATGCAGCTGTTGCTCATTATTGTCTGTAACAAAAGGTATAAATGCTTGCTGTAATTGTTTACCTGTTGAGAGACCTGCTTAGCTCTCTCCCTCTATGCAATTGATAGAGAGAGAGAAAATAAAGTATCTGATTTGCTGTACCCAAACAAAGTGAGAACTCTGTTATTCTCCGACAAAAGCATTAGATCAGTTCCTCAGGCTAGGTGCATCAGGTATTAGCAGAGATAATCAGGGATGCATCCCCGTACTCTGCATGTCCCTAAACCTCTGACTACCCAGATGGTTCACTCAGCGATTGCCTGTTGTGTCCATTCCCTCAGAAGCACCTGGTACTGGCTGCTGTCAGAAGACAGGATCCTGTACTAGACGGACTATTCGTCTGACCCAGTACAGCAGTTCTAATGTTCAGCAAAAATTACAATAGATGTTTGCCTTTGAGAAGGATGTTACATGAGAGCGTATACGGCCGTTATTGAATATTTGCAAATCAAATTCTATGCACAAGCAATGGCATGCAGAAAAAAATGAAGGGCTGGAGTGAGAGGCAAAACAGCAGCTGCAAAAGGCAATCGCCATTGATAGATTGTATAAAAAAAAAAATTTAAGACAAGGCCAGAAATTCAGTCAGTCTGGAAGTCAGATGATCCAGCAGAATAAACTTCTGGTCTAAAAATAAGAAAGTTAGAATTAAACATTCCAAATTAGAAATGACACTAAAAACCATAGCAAGTGCAATACTAGAAACGCAGATGTCATTGCTAAAACTAGCATGTACTTACTTATGCATATTTTCAAGGAGGACTTGTAGGTAAAATATAAATTAAATAGCACAATGACCTGCATCTGCACAATAAAAGCTAAATGATTAAGTAATAAGAGTAATTCTGGGAATCAGGGAATTCAGAGAATCCCAGCAGCAGATAAAACAAATTTGTGAACTGCTATGAGACGTTATGCAGCCAGATACACTGACTAGGGATTTTTTGTTTCTGTAAAGTATTTCACTGAATGAAGTCTCCTACAGCACCTCAGGAGGTGACATCAGAGAGGAGCTGCGTTGACTAGGCATTGGGATGCCTGTGCCTTTAAGAACCCAGCCCTGGGAAGCCTATGCTGAGAGGTGCGGTCAGTGGGAGGGGAAATGAAAAAGCCCCTCTGTCCCCCCAAGGTAACTGTTACCCCCTCTGCCCCAGCCTCTGCAAGGGCTTTGCCCTCTGTCACCATCTGGCAGCTCCTTTCCCCTGGACTTAACCCCATGCTCTTCCCCCCCATCACTGATTTTGCACCTCAGCTCCATCCAACCCTGCCTCTTGACCCCCCTGACCAGTCCATTTCTGTCCCCTCCTCATATCCTAGCCACCCCCCTCCTCTGATTTGCCCCTTTTTAGCCCTTGTAAATAGCAGGCTGCAGAAGCTGATTCCAAGTAAGGGCAGGGTGAAGGGAAGTGGCTTCAGCAGATGTTACTGAGCATGCTCTGTGCACCCTAAATAGCAAATTCCTCCAGATAGTTTCTCACGCTACACCTGAGGTAGCGTGAGGGCAGCAGCTCCATCACTGTCCAGGTCCCGCTCAGGAACGTTCCCCCCCCGGGAGATCCCCAGGGGCAGTGAGACCTGCTGCTCCCGAAGCCTTTGGCCAGAGTCTCTGTCCTGCCCGCCCAGCACTGGCCCCAGGGTCTCTCTGGACCCTGGTACCTGCAGCTCCTGGCCAGGGGCAGCAGATCCTGGGACTGGGTCCAGCTGGAGAAAGTCCCCACCTCAGATGGGAACAGAAAGTGCTTTGGTGAAAGTCTGTCCCTGGACCAGCCCCGCTGGAGCCACAGCAGCAGCCCGGAGCTCAGCCCCGGCTCCCAGCTCACACTGGAGGCAACAGCACCAGCAGTGTCTCGTACCTTACAGAGCCCTGCCGCTGGGATCTGACCCATGGATCTTTTCCTGCCTTCCTTCCTCCCAGCTCCCCACTGCTCCAGCCCCTTCCTGGCTCCTTCAAGCCCAACCCGGGCTGCAGCTGCCACACGCACCAGGCCAGGGACTTTCTGAGATAGGAACTAGCCCCTTCTCTGCTGCTCCTCTTGCTTCTGAGTCCCCTAGAGCTGCTGCAGCAACTGACCTGCACCCAGGCTCTCGTTCCTATTAGCACTGGCAGGGGCCAATCCAGCTACGGGAAAGTGAGTGCCCCGGGAGTAGGGAAGTGACCAAGTCTCCTTGCCAGGAGGTAGGGGGATGGAAGAAAGGGAAAGAGGAGAGACTGAAAGGGGATAAGGAGAAATAAGTGGGGAAAGCACCGCCCAGCTCTTTTCTCCTGCATCACCCCTGAGTAGATTGCTCCTGAGCTCTGGGTAAATATCCCCCAGTGTCCAGGGTCTCCCAGATCCCCCTGCCTCCCCAGGGAATGCACATAGGGGTCTCCTTCCTGCCAGGCGTGATTACAAGCAGCTGTAGGTGTCACCCTTATGCCAGGATTTGAGAAAGACAGCAAAGCTTGGGAACATGTCTCTGTATTTACAATCCAGTGTGACAATCCCCACTCCAGGAGATGTTTGTTCTCTACTCCTGCTGGATGGGCACAGAATGGGGCAGCAAAAGGCTTGTGTCAGTTTCTGGTACTCCACATTCCTTAACTTAGGACAGTATGAAATGAAGAAAATGGAGATTGAATTAAAGGGAAATATACAAATAAAAGTTCCAGCCCCTGTTGCTTATTGAAAGAAATGACTCAATAGCCCAGTTACATGTTTTATTAACACGAACAAATAAATCCAAGAGCACACATCACTAAGGCTAAATGACTATAGACACCACTCAGCTAAGGGTTAAACAATACAGTGACGAAGTTCAGGTTAAATCAGTAAATCGATGAGTTAACAAGGATATTGCATTGGAATCAAGTCATCAATTTAGTCAAACCATCAGATTAATACAGCAGAAAATCAACATTTATAAATCCTAAAACAGCAACCCAAGAAGGCAGGTGCATCTTTAGTGATGCTGAAACCCCAATCAGAGATTTTTACCCAGACAGTGCAACCCAGATTTAGCCAGCTGACTATTTCAATACCAAAACCAAATTATTCCTTACATTTAGCGTACAACCTCAAAGCCAATTACAGTTTTCTCCTTAGATTTTACTATTGTGTAGCTAATACTTCTTCTTGCCCTCTCGCCCCAAAACGCATACAGACCTTAGAGAAACATTGGTAAAAGAAGTTCAAACAGCTCTCGCTGAACAATACATATCTGACAGCTCAATTCCTTGCAATGCTTCCATAGGTGAGGAGCATGCGTTCAGTCATTTCATAGGGCAGAGTTTTAAGGCTATTAAGATTTGGGGAACTATTCTTCCTAGCATCTTCCCTTTGTAGATTTCAATGGTGTTCACACCCTCACTCTCACTGAGCCGCACGGTTACACCCAATCTAATAGAAAGGCCGGGAGGTCTCCAAGTTCATAAAAAGAAACAGACACAAAATAGAAAAAGAAACAAAATGTTTCTAAGATTATAAGGGGTTGGATCTCTGCACCTCTCGGTCTTTGGATACACCTGGAGTAGGAATTGTAGCTGCAGTTTAGGAACCAGGTAATGGCATAGATGGTCCAGCACTTTGGGCTAGCAGGCTTTTCAGGTACAGGGAGACTAGTGAAGGCTGCATAGCCGATCAACGTAGTGCTTCATTCCCCAGAGAGGATCAGTCCTGCGATCCTGGCAGTCAGTCTCTCTGAGGCTATGTCTACACTGGCAGAGTTACAGCACTGCTCAGAGAGCGCTTAAGGGAAACTGCTATTGTGTGTTCACACTGCCAGCTGCCTGTGCAATAGCATGTTCACATTTGCGGCACTTGCAGCAGTATTTAGAGTGGTGCACTCTGGGCAGCTATCCCACTAAGCATCTCTTCCTCTTCTACGGCTAACAGTTGTGGGAAGGCAGAGGGGGTCACGGGGCATCCTGGGTCCTGTCCCAATGTCCCGTCATGCATTGCTTCGCATCCCAGCAATCCCTGTGCTTCCATCCGCATTTGGCGCCATTTTTCAACTGTTTGTGTACTGCACATTCTGCCTCTTTCAAGCTACAGGAATGGATCCTGCACTGTTGATCAATATGCTGCTCGCTCTCACTAACACGTCATGAGTGGCAGTGGTGTTATTCCTTAAACTACAAAGGCAAGAGGAGTGCAACATTGATCTTGCCATGCGTAGTAGCTATGTCAGGAGATTGCTTGTGGCATTCATGGAGGTGCTGACCACAGTGGAACGCCGCTTTTGGGCTCAGCAAACAAGCACCGAGTGGTGGGATCACATCATCATGCACATCTGGGAGGACAAGCAGGGGCTGCAGAGCTTTCAGATGAGGAAAGCCACATTCATGGGACTGTGTGGCAATTGCACTGTGGAAGCTGGCTACTCCAGATTGCTATCAATCGGTCACTAACCAGTTCAGAGTGGGAAAGTCAACTGTTGGACACGTGTTGATGGAAGTGTGTAGGGCCATTAATTGCATCCTGCTCTGAAAGACACTGACTCTGGGCAACGGGTATGACATTGTGGATTGCTTTGCACAAATGGGCTTCCCTAACTGCGGAGGGGCGATAGATGGCACGCATATTCCAATTCTGGCACCAGACAACCTAGCCATCGAAAACGTCAATCACAAGGGGAGGTTCTCAATGGTTCTCCAGGCGATTGTGGGCGTTTCACAGACATGAAGTCAGGCTGGTCCAGAAAGGTGCATGATGCACATATCTACCTCCTAAGGGGGACAGAGTCATCCATCTGCCGACCAGACAGAGAGACTCGAGAAGTGTGCTGCTTGCCTGGAGCTAGAATTCAGGATGTGACGGAGTGTCTGCCGAGACTGATCAAGCCCTGGGACCGCTAGCCCTTCCTACTTCTCCACATGGGCAGCAATGATACTGCCAAGAATGACCTTGAGTGGGTCACTACAGACTACGTGGCTCTGGGAAGAAGAATAAAGGAGTTTGAGGCGCAAGTCGTGTTCTCGTCCATCCTCCCCGTTGAAGGAAAAGGCCCCGGTAGGAACCGTTGAATTGTGGAGGTGAATGTGTGGTTACGCAGGTGGTGTCAGAGACAGGGCTTTGGATTCCACGACCATGGCATGTTCCGGGAAGAAGGATTGCAAGGAAGAGATGGGATCCAACTAATGAAGAGAGGGAACAGTATCTTCGCAGGCAGGCTTGCTAACCTAGTGAGGAGGGCTTTAAACTAGGTTCACCGGGGGACAGTGACCTAAGCTGTGAGGTAAGTAGGGAAGTGGGATACCAGGAGGAAACACACCCTCCTCCTTGTAACAGGGGGGAGGAGGGGACTCCTGATTCATACTGAGAAAGCAGGGCAATCGGCTAGTTATCTTAGGTGCATGTACACGAACGCAAGAAGCCTGGGAAACAAGCAGGAAGAATTGGAAGTCTTGGTCCAATCAAGGAACTATGATGTGATTGGAATAAAGAGACTTGGTGGGGTAGCTCACATGACTGGAGCATTATCATGGATGGGTATAAACTGTTCAGGAAGGACAGACAGGGGAGGAAAGGTGGAGGAGTTGCACTGTATGTAAGAGAGTGGCATGATTGCTCAGAGCTCCAGTATGAAACTGGAGAAAAGCCTGTTGAGAGTCTTTGGTTTAAGTTTAGAAGCGAGAGCAACAAGGGTGATGTCACGGTGGGCATGTGCTATAGCCCACCAGACCAGGAGGATGAGTTAGACGAGGCTTTCTTCAGACAATTAACTGAAGTCTCCCATTAGAAACTTCAATCATCCTGACATGTGCTGGGAGAGCCATACAGCAGTGCACAGACAATTCAGGCAGTTTTTAGAGTGTGTTGGGGACAACTTCCTGGTGCAACTACTGGAGGAATCAACCAGGGGCCTTTCTCCTCTTGATCTGCTGCTTACAAACAGGGAAGAATTGGTAGGGGAAGTAGAAGTGGGTGGCAACCTGGGCAGCAGTGACCATGAGATGGTTGAGTTCAGGATCCTCACAAAAGGAAGAAAGGAGAGTAGCAAAATACAGACCCTGCACTTTAGAAAAAGCAGACTTTTACTCCCTTAGGGAATTGATGGGCAGGATCCCCTGGGAGGCTAATATGGGGTGGGGAAAGGAGTCCAGGAAAGCTGGCTGTATTTTAAAGAAGCCTTATTAAGGGCACAGGAACAAACCATCCCAATGTGCAGAAAGAATAGCAAATATGGCAGGCAGCCTGCTTGGTTTAGTAGTGAAATCTTCGGTGAGCTTAAACACAAAAAGGAAACTTACAAGAAGTGGAAACTTGGTCAGATGACCAGGGAGGGATATAAAAATATTGCTCGAGCATGCAGGGGTGTAATAAGGAAGGCCAAAACACAACTGGAGTTGCAGTTAGCAGTGGATGTGAAGGGTAATAAAAGAGTTTCTATAGGTATGTTAGCAACAAGGTGGTCAGGGAAAGTGTGGGACCATTAATGAATGGGGGAGGCAACCTAGTGAGAGATGATGAGGAAAAAGCTGAAGTACTCAATGCTTTTTTTACCTCCGTCTTCACAGACAAAGTCAGCTCCCACTCTGCTGCACTGGGCAACACAGTATGCGGAGGAGGTGAGCAGCCCTCAGTGGAGAAAGAACAGGTTAAGGACGATTTAGAAAAGCTGGACATGCACAAGTCCATGGGTCCAGATCTAACGCATCTGAGGGTGCTGAGGGAATTGGCTGATGTGGTTGCAGAGCCATTGACCATTATCTTTGAAAACTGATGGCGATCGAGGGAGGTCCCTGACAAATGGAAAAGGCAAATATAGTGCCCATCTTTAAAAAAGGGGAAGAAGGAGAATCCAGGGAACTACAGCCTCACCTCAGTCCCTGGAAACATCATTGAGCAGGTCCTCAAGGAAACTATTTTGAAACACTTGGAAGAGAGGAAGGTGATCATAGAATCATAGAATATCAGGGTTGGAAGGGACCTCAGGAGATCATCTAGTCCAACCCCCTGCTCAAAGCAGGACCAATCCCAGACAGATTTTTGTCCCAGATCCCTAAATGACCCCCTCAAAGGATTGAACTCGCAACCCTGGGTTTAGAAGGCCAATGCTCAAAACACTGAGCTATCCCTCCCCGCTCAGGAACAGTCAACATGAATTCACCAAGGGCAAGTCATGCCTGACCAACCTGATTGCCTTCTATGATGAGATAATTGGCTCTGGGGATATGGGGAAAGTGGTGGATATGATATATCTTGACGGTATCAAAAACGTTGCTAAAGTCTCCCACAGTATTCTTGCCAGCAAGTTAAAAAGTATGGATTGGATTAATGGACTATAAGGTGGATAGAAAGATGGCTAGATTGTCGGGCTCAATGGGTAGTGATCAATGGCTCGATGTTTAGTTGGCAGCTGGTATCAAGTGTAGTGCCCCAGGGGTCGGTTTTGTTCAACATCTTCATTAATGATCTGGATGATGGGATTAATTGCATCCTCAGCAAGTTCACAGAGGACACTAAACTGGGGCGGGGGGAGGGGTAGACAAATTGGAGGATTGAGCCAAAAGAAGTCTGATGAAGTTCAACAAGGACAAGTGTAGAGTCCTGCACTTAGGATGGAAGAATCCCATGAACTGCTACAGGCTGGGGACGGACTGGCTAAGCAGCAGTTCTGCAGAAAAGGACCTGGGGATTACAGTGGATCAGAAGCTGGATATGAGTCAGAAGTGTGCCCTTGTTGGCAAGAAGGCTAACGGCATATTGGGATGCATTAGTAGGAGCACTGCCAGCAGATTGAGGGACATGATCATTCCCCTCTATTCGGCACTGGTGAAGCCACATCTGGAGTATTGTGTCCAGTTTTGGGGCCCCACTACACAAAGGATGTGGACAAATTGGAGAGAGTCCAGCGGAGGGCAACGAAAATGATCAGGGGGCTGGGGCACATGACTTACGAGGAGAGGTTGAGGGAAGTAGGCTTATTTAGTCTGCAGAAGAGTAGAGTGAGGGGGGATTCGATAGCAGCCTTCAATTACCTGAAGGGGGGTTCCAAACAGGATGGTGCTTGGCTGTTCTCAGTGGTGGCAGATGACAGAACAAGGAGCAATGGTCTCAAGTTGCAGAGTGGGAGATCTAGGTTAGATATTAGCAAATACTATTTCACTAGGAAGGTGGTGAAGCACTGGAATGGGTTACCTAGGGAGGTGGTGGAATCTCCATCCTTAGAGGTTTTTAAGGCACGGCTTCACAAAGCCCTGGCTGGAATGATTTATTTGGTGTTGGTCCTGCTTTAAGCAGGGGGTTGGACTAGATGACCTCTTGAGGACTCTTCCAACCCTAATCTTCTATGATTCTATGATTCTCTCTATGCTTCATGAAACTTTGGATCAAAATGGTAAAAGACAGTTGTTCCCATTTTAATCATGGCATCCTTTAAGAGTGTGATCAATGCCATTTAACTTGGGAGCAGCGTTCTGAAAATAGTTTACCTGGGCCACAGGTCACCATAGCTTCTATCTCTGGGGTGAAAAATCAACCACTAGTACCTGCAATTTCTACCTGAGTTCTTGTCAAATCTTTGACCTTACTTGGAGTAATTTTACACTTCTCTGGCGTAGAATACTTCACCAACCATACAACATATCAGTAGCAATAGTGAGGTATAACTCCCCCAAATATGCCCTTTTATTTTTTTAATTTGGTGGGACAGATTTAAATTAGGGACTAAATTCAGGTGTGTCTTAGAATCCCTGTAAGATACCAAATATCAGGTATCTATTAAAAATAGATATATTTCTGCAGCTATATCACATTCAACACGGATTTCATTTTCTACATATTTGCAGCATCTCCCAGGGGTGAGCTGAAGAGAAATGTCACTTCCATTTTTCCCATCTCTACCTAGATAGGGATTGCATTTCCCAAATAATAGGCAACATGCACCTGATTAGGAAGGAGATATCTTCAGGAGCGACCCCCTGCAGGGCCTGGGCCACAACTGCTTTGGGAGCCCAATGCATGGGTATTTTGCTTAGTTCCAAGTCATTTACTAGGGAATACTCTTCCCAGGCCTTTAGAAAAAAATATTGACCTAACCAATTGAACAACAGGGGGATTGGGATGGTGATGGGGAATAAACGAATCCCTCTGACTTACCCTATCTTCTTCTGTTGTTACAGAGCGTCAAATGACATTTTTCCTTATCCCTGCCCTGTTCCTGCTCTTTGTTATAGTTCAATATATTTTAAATGAGGAAAATGGTAGTTTTCCAGCACAACCTGAAGCAACATCAGAGCAACTGGGAATGAAAAAATTTGTTCCTGAAGGGGGAACTTGATGACTAACAATTGCTTTGAAATGGGGGAACAGTATAACCGTGATGCTCAGGGTTTGTTTAGGTCAGGTCAAGGGGAAAGCTAATGCCAACCACTGCACCTGGGATGCATCTGCTCTACAACTAGAATTGTCTTTTTACACCAAGATCACTAACTTGAGCAGCCAACACCATGTACAGTCCTAGTGGATGTAAGGCACAGATAGTTTTTGCCTCAGTGTAGCTTTTTGGGATCAAACCTCTCCCCCCCACCTGGAGCTGATCAACATTCCTGGCTGGAGGGACACACACTCCTACAACTCAAAAGGAAAGGAGTGGATAGAAAAGATCACAGGACTGACCCCAAAGAACGGGGAGCTGCAAAAGGCAGAAGCAGGCAACTCATCTGGGGGAGCTGAGAGACCACGTGAAGATAGTGATATTTTCACCATATGGGAATTAGCAAAAGTGATGTTTTTTAAAAATCAAATCTTTGGCCAGCCCTAATCTAGGCATTTATTACAGTTCTCTCTCATGTGGATTTTCTGATGTTTAATAAGGGTTGAGCTTTGATTGAAGTTTTTCCCACACTCAGAGCATCCATAAGGTTTCTCACCGGTGTGGATTCTCTGATGCGTGGTAAGGGCTGAGCTATCACTGAAGTGTTTCCCGCACTCAGAACACGTGTAGGGTTTCTCTCCTGTGTGGATTCTACGATGTATGATAAGGTGTGAGTGCTGACTAAAGCTTTTCCCGCACTCAGAGCACGTGTAGGGCGTCTCTCCTGTGTGGATTCTCTGATGTCTAATAAGGGTTGAGCTCAGATTGAAGCGTTTCCCACACTCAGGGCACCCATAAGGTTTCTCTCCTGTGTGGATTCTACGATGTGTGATCAGGGCTGAGCTATCATTGAAGCTTTTCCCACACTCAGAGCACATGTAGGGCGTCTCTCCTGTGTGGATTCGCTGATGTCTGATAAGGTTTGAGCTTTGATTGAAGCTTTTCCCGCACTCAGAGCATGTGTAGGGCGTCTCGCCTGTGTGGATTCTCTGATGTGTGATAAGGGCAGAGCTCTGATTGAAGCTTTTCCCACACTCAGAGCATGCGTAGAGCGTCTCTCCTGTGTGGATTCTCCTATGTCTGATGAGGTGTGAGCTCCGATTGAAGCGTTTCCCGCACTCAGAGCATCCATAAGGTTTCTCACCTGTGTGGATTCTCCTATGTCGGATAACATGTGAGCTCCAATTGAAGCATTTCCCACACTCAGAGCATCCATAAGGTTTCTCACCCGTGTGGACTCTCCAATGTGTGATAAGGGAAGAACTCCGATTGAAGCTTTTCCCGCACTCAGAGCACATGAAAGGTCTCTCTCCACTGTGGATTTTCTGATGTGTGAGAAGGTCAGAGATCCCATTGAAGCTTTTCCCACACTCATGGCATGTGTAGCGCGTCTCTTCCAAGTTGATTTGGTCACGTGTTAAAAGGTCCGAGTGGCTACTGAAGTTTTCCTCTGGCCTGTGCTGAGTCTCACAGGCTTTTGCTTTTTCTGGGAGTGCACAATTCCCGGAAACATTCCCTTTGGATCTTCCTGGTAACATTCCATGTGGTTCTACTTGCTCAGCATCTTCCTGCTGGGGTTTCTCCTCCTCGTTCTCACTCACCATCCCATCACCTGATGGGAGACAGAGAATCCAGATATAGGTCACTCCCTGCACCGGAGAGAACGGAAATCTCAGAGAGAGGAATGGAAAAAGGGATGAATAAGCCAAAATATGTGTGGGAGAGATCAAACCTATCAAGAGCTGCTTTTCCCCAAACCCTTCCCCAAAGGAGAGAGGAAGGGATCAGTTTTGGGTCCACATCCTCACCACCACACTCAGGTGAAAGCGAGATCGGGGAGGGACCTGCTGCCAGTTGTCAGTCAGGATAGGTGCGAAGCCAGGAGTGACATCTGCCTAATGATTCCATTCTGCTGGGAGGAATCCTGAACTTGGAGAGATCACAGGGTCTTTGTAGGGCATCCCAAATGTTTCCTGTATTCACAAACAGTTTTTGCATTGGTTTAACCAATTCCTCACCTGTGCAGGCAGCTCTCGGGAGCACTTCTTTCTCAGAGCCCTGGAGGTCTGCGACCCACCGCTCTTCCCCTCGTTCCAGCTGTGAGATCACATCAGGTTTGGAAATTGGAAACCCTACTCCAGGCAAAGAAAACAAGGGAGGTCAGTGGAATTTGTGGAATACTTGTCACAAAGAATATTCCATAGTTTTAACTCCAGATCAATTTTAAGCAGTAACATCCCAAGGCCATCTTCCTTGACTCAAAGTGGCAGGAGAATTGTTATTATTGTAAATGATATTCATTACCTTAGTTTCTATGGGCCAACTAACAGTGGGTCCGCATTATGCTAGGCAAAGTACAAACAGAGAATAGTAGATGGCCCATGCCCTGAAGAATTTACAATCTAAATAGACAAGACAGAGACAGAATGGGGGAAGGGGTAGAACCCACTGTTAGAATAGAGATATTCAGGCCTGCCTGTAAAGCCTATACTTTAACAACTTAGGTGTATTTTTATCATCACTTAGCTAGTTACAGAGGTATAAAAACAAAGAATCAAAATCACAGTCCGCCTGTGTATGGGCCTTTGCTCACTAGGATAGTCTGAGGCCTTGTTCTTTGACTAAGCAGCAGGGACAGCCATAAGCTGGGAAGCGAACGGTCACATCCTCACATCCCAAACCAGTCACACTGAAATAAGGTGGTATTGGGCTGTTAGGAAGATGATCCTGTCCCGATAGTGCCCAACACCAGCAGATAAAGAAACAGATCTTAAGAGGGTTAAAGAAAACTTAGTTTGATAGCATCCTGTCTGGCAAGAAATCACTTAATTATCAATGGTTGTGGTTGGGAAACCCTCATTTCTGTATGTTTTATCTTTATGGCCACCACTTTTCTATTGTTAATGTGTCTGGTTCGCTAATTGTTTCTGTCTGCTGTATAATTAATTTTGCTAGGTGCAAGTTAATTAGGGTAGTGGGATATAATTGGTTAGAGAATTATGTTACAATATGTTAGGATTGGTTAAGATAAATTTCAGTAAAATGATTGGTTAAGGTATAGTTGAGAATAATACTATATAAACTGGGGTTAAACAGGAGGGGGAAGGGAAAGGACAGTTACCTGTTTCGTAACTGGCGTTCTTCGAGATGTATTGCTCAGGTGTATTCCACTGTAGGTGTGCGTGCTCGCCACGTGCACCGGTGTTGGAAGGTTTTCCCTTAGCAGTATCCATACGGGGAAGCACCGCTGCGACCCCTAGAGTGGCGCCTCTATACCGCCCTATAAGGGGAGCTGCGCACTCCCCCCACCCTCGGTTCCTTCTTACCGGACAACTCCGACAGAGGGGAAGGAAGGCGGGATGTGGAATACACCTGAGCAACACATCTCGAAGAATGCTAGTTACGGAACAGGTAACTGTCCTTTCTTCTTCGAGTGATTGCTCATGTGTATTCCACAGTAGGGGACTCCAAGCTATATCTGATGGAGGCGGGTAGGAGTTTAAGGGTTTCTGGGACGCAGTACCGCCCTACCAAATCCGGCGTCATCCCTCGCTTGGGAGACAATTGCATAACGTGAAGAAAATGTGTGGACAGAGGACCATGTGGCAGCCCTACAGATGTCCCGGATTGGGACATGGGCTACATAGGCAGCCGACGAGACCTGAGCTCTCGTTGAGTGCACCCTGATGATTGGTGGCGGGGAAACCCTTGCCAGGTTATAGTACGTGCATATGAATGAGGTGATCCAGGCACTGGGTGGAAATTGGTTGCCCCCTCATACGCTCGGCAGATGCAACGAACAGCTGCGAGGATTTCCGGAACAGCTTGGTCTGGTCCAGGTAGAAGGCCAGTGCCCTACGCACATCGAGCATGTGAAGGCGACGTTCCTCATTGGAGGAATGGGGCTTAGGACAGAGCACCGGGAGGAAAATGTCCTGTTCCATATGGAAGGTGGAGACCACCTTCGGGAGGAATGCAGGGTGTGTGCGAAGCTGGACCTTATCCTTGTGGAAGACTGTATATGGGGGTTCCGAGGTCAAGGCCCTGAGCTCCGAGACACATTGGGGTGACGTGATAGCTACAAGGAATGCTACCTTCCATGACAGGTGAGACCAGGAACACGTGGCCAAGGGTTCAAAGGGAGATCCCGTGAGACGGGATAACACTAGGTTTAGGTCCCATTGTGGAACGGGGGACCTAGCATACGGGAATGAACGGTCCAGGCCTCTTAGAAAGCGGGAGATCATAGTGTGAGAAAAAGACCGATTGGCCCTGCACTGGCGGGTGGAAGGCCGATATGGCTGCCAAATGTATCCTGACAGAGGCGGGAGCTAGCCCTTGGGTCCTAAGGGACAGGAGGTAATCAAGGATAATCTGGAGCGGTGCGGACGATGGGGAGGTTCCCCACTCTGCCACCCACCTAGAGAATCTGGACCACTTTGCCAGGTACATCCGTCATGTGGACAGCTTTCTACTTTCCAGCAGGACTCGTTTGACGTCCTCTGAACACCTCCCCTCCTCCTCATCTAACCACTGAGCAACCACACTGTCAGGTGGAGCGCAGCTAGGTTGGGATGGAGGAGACGGCCCCCTTCCTGGGAGAGGAGGTCCAGGCGAAGCGGTAGCCTCCGCAGGGGAGCCGCTAAGAGGTGCATGAGGGTCCCGTACCAGTGTCGTCGGGCCCAGTCCGGGGCTATGAAGATAACCCGCGTCCTGTCCGTTTTTACTTTTTGCAGGACCTTGCCGATCAGGGGGAAGGCATAGAAAAGCTGGCCTGACCACTGCATGAGGAAGGCGTCCAAGATTGCCCCCTTCCCCACTCCTCCACTGGAGCAGAACTGGAGACAGCGCCGGTTCTGGTCGGTTGCAAAGAGGTCGACCCGGGGATCTCCCCACTCTCGGAAGAGCTGGTGGGTGACCTCCGAATGGAGAGACCACTCATACTGGCAGGAGAAAACCCTCTGAGGCGATCGGCTCGCACATTGCGGATGCCGAGTAGGTGGAAGGCTCGCAGGGAGATATCGTGGGCTATACAGAATTCCCATAGGCTCAGGGCTTCCAGGCATAGGGCCGAGGAATGAGTCCCGCCTTGCCTGTTGATGTAATACATCGCAGCGGTGTTGTCCATAAGGACTCTGACTACCTTCCTGTGAAGGTGCATGCTGAAAGCTACACACGCCAACCGTATTGCCCTGAGCTCTCTGGCATTTATGTGGAGGGACAAGTCTGAGGCAGACCATCTCCCTTGGGTTTGAATGTTCCCTATATGAGCTCCCCATCCCAGATCCAAGGCATCTGACACAGGTCTAATGATGGGGAGGGTTCCCAGAAAGGGACCCCTTGCAGCATGTTGCTCGGGAGGGACCACCATTGTAGGGAGGCAACTACATGATAACCTTCTCCAGCCCGTCCCGGGCCTGGGAGTACTGAGAGGCTAGCCAGAGCTGGAGGGGCCTCATTCTGAGCCTGGCATGGCGGACCACGTACATGCATGCTGCCATGTGCCCGAGCATCTGAAGCCACGCACTTGCCATTGTCACAGGGAAGGCCGTGACCGAGGCAATGAGGCCTTTGAGGGTCTCGAACCTGCCCGGAAAGAGAGGCTGTGGCCCTTAAGGAGTCCAGCATCGCTCCTATGAATTCTATGAGCTGAACTGGGACTAACGTGGATTTGTTCTCGTTCACTACTAGGCCGAGATCTGCACATGTGGACAGGAGCAGTTCCACATGGGTCTGCATCTGGGACCGAGAGCTGCCCTTGAGAAGCCAATCGCCAGGTATGGGAAGATCTGCACCCCTTTCCGCCGGAGGTAGGCCGCTACCACTGCCATGCACTTGGTGAAAACCCTGGGTGCCGTGGATAGACCAAAAGGGAGGACCGTGAACTGGTAGTGATCCCGCCCCACCAGGAACCAGAGGAAGTGCCTGTGCCCTTCAAATATATGGATATGGAAATACATGTCCTGAAGGTCCAGAGCTGTGTACCAATCCCCCAGGTCCAGGGAGGGAATAATAGAGGCCAGGGACACCATGCGGAACTTGGAGCTGACCATAAACCGGTTGAGATCCCGTAGGTCCAGGATGGGCCTGAGCCCCCCTTTTGCCTTTGGGATCAGGAAGTACCGGGAGTAGAAGCCTCTGCCCTGGGAGTCAACTGGTACTCTTTCCACCGCTCCCAGGTGGAGCGGACGTGCCACCTCCTGCCCTAGGAGGCGAGCATGCTCTGGGTCCCCAGGACTCACCAGGGAAGGGGGGTGGTAAGGTGGGGGCGAAGTGAACTGCAACATGTAGCCCTTGGAAATGGTGTTGAGGACCCATTGGTCTGACGTCATACGGGACCACTCCACTCGGAAGGCAGACAATCGGTTGCAGAACACAAACTTTATTAATCAGGGGGGTTCCTTGGCAACAGGCCTGGTGCCCCCCTGCAAATAGTCAAAACCGCCTCTTTCCCTGCCTCTTGCCCTTAGAGGGCCCGGGCTGCAGGGCAGAGCAGGACTGACGTTGAGACTGACGCCTCTGGTCTCTCGACCTCTTGGATGTGGGCTCGTATCTGCTCCATGCAGGTGGAGTCAAAGTTTGCTGCCTGGGCTCGTCCTTAGCCGGCTGGACGTAGAGGCCCAAGGTTTGCAGGGTGGTACGGGAATCCTTCATCCCGTGCAGATGGACATCCGTTTGGTCTGCAAATGGCGCTTTCCCATCAAAGGGCAGGTCCTGCACGAGGGACTGGGCCTCCGCCGACAGCCCGGATAGGAGGAGGCATGATGCCCTGCGCATGGAAATGGCGGTAGCCATCGAGCGGGCTGCCATATCGGCCGCGTCCGATGCCTCCTGGAGGGTTGCTTTTGCCGCTGCCGCCCCTTCCTCTACCAGAGCCTTGAAGTCCTTTTTGTCCCACTCTGGGAGGAGAGGTTCAAATTTTGGTAGGGACCCCCTTAAGTTAAATTCATACCGTCTCAGTAGGGCCTGATGATTGACCACTCTGAGCGGGAAACTTGCTGAAGAATAAACTTTGGGGGTAGGCGCGGGCTGGCCATGTCGTTCTCGGTGGTTTACCGATTCCACCACCAGAGAGTTAGGTGCCGGGTGGGAATAATGGTACTCATGGTCCTTAGCCGGCACAAAGTACTTCCTCTCCGCCTTTTTGGAAATGGGGGCTGAGGAAGCAGGAGTTTGCCACAAGGTAGTGGAAATGTTGGCTACTCCCTGGTGGAGGGGCAGGGCCACACTGCCCGGTGCCGAGGACGACAGCACATTGAAAAGGGAGTCAGATGGGCCCCCCCATCTCCTCAGCCTGGAGCTGGAGGTTGAATGCCACCCTCTTAAGGAGGTCTTGATGTGCCCTGAAGTCCTCATGTGGAATGGGCGGCGGTGCCATAATGGCATCATCCCATGCTGGAGAGGGGGCCGGCGTGGAGCCGAGAGTCTCAGGCAGTACCAGGGGGTCAGTCCCCAGGTCAGAGTCCGGGCGCGGGGCCACCAACTCGGGACCTGTTGACTTGTCCCTCTGCCGAGAAGGGGAGGCCGAAGGAGCCTGGGATGCTCCGGCCACCAAGCAAGTTCCTGTCTGGGAGGGCATCTGTGGCCACGGTGCCCATTGACACCACTGTCCTTGCCACGGTGCCCCTTGCCACTGACCAATTTGGGGGCCTGGTGGCACCATCTGTTCCGACTGAGCTGCACAACCTGGTGATGGGCGGCTGGGTGCCGATGCGGAGGTCACCGTCGAGCGCACAGTCTCATAGGAGCGGCGAGGGTGACGGTGCCTACGATGGTGCCTTCCGCGGGGACTGGGATCTCGACACCGAGGACTGGTACCCATTGGAAGTGCTGCTCCTGTACTCGTCCCAGCGCCAGGAGCTATGATGTTCCAGTGCCGGTGAATTGCGAGAGGAGTCTCGAGTGCAATGCCTGGGAGAGCGGGAATGCGAGTGGGAGCATCAACATCAATGGCGTCGGGACTGGCTGCGGTAGCTGTGTTGCGAGGAAGAGCGTCTGCGGCGCCTGTCACAGTGCCTGCACCCATCGCTGAGTGGCATGGAGGGGCCTCAAGACTCCCATTTGAGCGGCGAGCCGGTCAACCTGACTGGTGTAGAGGGCTGGCGTGAGCCATGAGAAGACCGCATCGAACAAGGTAAGGAGTAGTTCCTGGAGTGGGAGCTGCACCGTGCTGGGGAGGTCTGATGAGCACCCAGCGGCAGCTTGTCTCGGGACTGAGGACCCGACACCGGCAGTGCCCCAGGTATCGGTAAGCTCAAGATGTCTCGCACGGCCTGTGCAGCCTCTGGCATCTACGGCATCCTCCCCGCAGGGGAGGCACGCGCGGACGGAACCGGGCTACTCCGCTCAACACAAGTCAGAGGCCTAGGGTCCAGGGGGGATCGAGGGCTGCCCGGCTTAGGACCAGCCTCACCCCTCTCCTTTTTTCAGCGCTGCTGTGAGACGAAAGTCTTCCCTTACTTCTTGGAAGGGGAGCAGTGCCGGCTAGTGTAGGGGACTTCGCTACACACCGAAGATGCGGTGCCGGGCACCGAGTCTGCTCGGCGTGCTGGGGTAGGGGCCAGCGCTGATTCCATCAGGAGAGCGCGAAGCCTGATGTCCCTCTCCTTCTTAGTCTGCGGCTTGAATGACCTGCAGATCTTGCAGCGCTCACTCACGTGAGTTTCGCCCAAGCAGCGGAGACACTCAGCGTGCGGATCACTTCTGGGCATAGAACAGCGACAGGAGTCGCACGACTTGAAGCCTCGGGGCATGCCCCGTGCCCACTCTAACTACTTGAAAAACTACTAAAAGTAACAGTACCACTAAGGTCAACTAGAGAAGCTGCAGCAAGGCTGGAGCAAGACGTTCCGACTACCTTCACCGGCGGCAAGGAGGAACTGAGGGTGGGGGGAGTGCGCAGCTCCCCTTATAGCGCGGTATAGAGGAGCCACTCTAGGGGTCGCAGCGGCGCTCCCCCGTATGGGTACTGCTAAGGGAAAAACTTCTGACACCGGTGCACGTGGCGAGCATGCATACCTACTGTGGAATACACATGAGCAATCTCTCGAAGAAGAAATTGGAATCATGTTTGTTAAGGGGGCGGGAACAAGGAATGGGGGAACAGGGACACAGGCAAGGCTCTGCGGCGTTAGAGTTGGGAAGGGGGATCCTTGCAACAAAGCCCGTTGCCAACTCTGTCCACATATCTATTCAAGGGACACCATTATAGGACCTAAATCACATCAGCCACACCATCAGAGGCTCGTTCACCTGCACATCTACCAATGTGATATATGCCATCATGTGCCAGCAATGCCCCTCTGCCATGTACATTAGCCAAACTGGACAGTCTCTACGCAAAAGAATAAATGGACACAAATCAGATGTCAAGAATTAACACATCCAAAAACCAGTAGGAGAACACTTCAACCTCCCTGGACACTCAGTTACAGACCTAAAAGTGGCAATTCTACAACAAAAAAACTTCAAAAACAGACTCCAACGAGAAACTGCAGAACTGGAATTAATTTGCAAACTGCACACCATTAAATTAGGCCTGAATAAAGACGGAGTGGATGGGTCATTACACAAACAAAAAACTATTTTCCCATGCTAATTTTTTGCCTACTGTTACTCACACCTTCTTGTCAACTGTTTGAAATGGGCCATCCTGATTACCACTACAAAAGTTTTTTTTTCTCCTGCTGATAATAGCCTACCTTAATTGACTAGTTTTGTTAGAGTTGGTATGGCAACCCCCATTTTTTCATGTTCTCTGTATATGTGTGTGTGTGTGTGTGTGTGTGTAAAAATCTCTCTCTCTCTATATATATATATATCATATATATCTTCCTACTGTATTTTCCCACTGCATGCATCTGATGAAGTGGTTTTCAGCCCACAAAAGCTTATGTCCAAATACAGGGGTTCTCAAACTGGGAGTTGGGACCCCTCAGGGGGTTGTGAGGTTATTACATGGGGGGGTCGCGAGCTGTCAGCCTCCACCCCAAACCCCACTTTGCCTCCAGCATTTATAATGGTGTTAAATATATAAAAAAGTGTTTTTAATGTATAAGGGGGGGGGGTCGCACTCAGAGGCTTGCTGTGTGAAAGGGGTCACCAGTACAAAAGTCTGAGAACCCCTGCCCAAATACATTTGTTAGTCTCTAAGGTACCACAAGTACTCCTCGTTCTTTTTGATCATACATATACTAACCAATAGAAACAGACACCTTAAGCGGAGGAAATACAAATAAGAACCTCTTGAATATGCATTGGACATGGCAGCGTCAGCTTAACCGACTATAAAAGTAACATCCCAGGGGTAGCAGAGGGTAGAGAGATGTAGATCTTGGGAGGGGCCAGAATGATTTGCCACCGGGGAAGATGAGGACAATGATGGTGATGAGAAAGATAATGGTTAAGTCTGTAAGATAATGGTTCAGAAGGTTAAGAAAGATAAGGCTGTAAGTATGGTCGTCCAAAAGTACTTTCTGTATTATCTCTATCTGCCTTGTTGAGTTTAAGTGTGTTAAGTGTGCTAAATTATTAATAAATCATTTACTTGTATAAATATATAGAGAGAGAGTTCCCATGGTGTGAGAGTTGCACCTGTGCACATCGGGATTCCCAAATTATATGATAATTTTACAATAATCTTACTGGGCCTGATCTTGGGACAAGAACCTGTTTATCCTCAAGTTATAATTATATATATCCAACTTTGGGCCAGGCTACATCATATCTTGGAATTATTAATAAATGACATCAATCATGAGTATTAATGCTTGATGCTTAATTATGGACTTCCCAAAGGCCACATATGCGTTGGAGGAACTATTGACATTCTTGTAATCAGAGTAAAGGAGCAGATGTGGTATATAGCCATCCTATTACCATAAGAAAGCGGATAAAATACCTCTCCTACTTACCATTTTTTCAGGTCCCCAAGATAGGGTAAATTGAATCAGGGCCTCCCTTCTGATGGTCTCCCTTGCCCCTCAATCTTTGTTTCCAATGGTGTCCATAACTTGTAAGTACGCACAGTGCAAGACCCTCTTTACTATACTTATCGTAGTCTAATCGTTATGTGTATTGATCCTTGCCTATGATTTCAATTATAACTGTCTGTATTAAATCAAGTTTCTGTGCGTTTCACCAAATTTCATCTTCTCAATTAACTTTGAGTAGCCATGTTACAAGGGCAAGCTGTACCCCAATACGTAATCTTATAGGTGTAAAAATTGTACAGGCTACACTACCACCCTGTGACATCATCAATCAAGTCCCCATTTGTGCCTGAGTAGGAGCCCTGCTATGGGAGGGAGGAATGCAGCAAGTATCAGGATCGGTGGCCAGGGTCGCTGTGCACAGAGATGGGGAGGTTATATGGGGAGGGGGTAATGAGTGGGAGAGGGAGGTCAAGAGTTAAAATAATAATATTTGGGGGGGGAAATGTATAATGAAGTGAAACTGAACAGAAATAAAACTGGAGTGCAGGCAATCTAAAGCAACAAGGCTTGGGTAGGGATGCGGGGTTAAAGGTCTGGGATCCCCCACAGCTCTAGATCCCCAGACCTCTCCTCCCTCCCACTGACCCACCCAGCCCACTTCCTGGGTGCCCTTCCTCCACACTCCCCTCCCCTTCTTCCCATTACTCTCAGCCGGCACCACCTCCCAGCACCTTGGGAACTTCTTGTGTTCCCTCCTTGTCTCTCATTACCTCATCCCTCCCTGCTGCTTCTTAGCTCTAACCCTGCACACACCCTCCCCATGTCCTGGCACCTCAGAATTATCTCCTCCCCCCTTCTCCTCCCCTCCCACGGCTCTGTTCTCCCTTCACCCGTGGGGTCCTGAATGGCAACATTATACACTCTCCTATCAAAAGAGGAGCTCATCTGACTGTCACACAAGCCATGCATGAGTCATACACCTATTTACTCAATTTAGTATTCTACAGGCAGCATATTTTCCTTTTAAAAATGAGGAAAAGGCATGAAAGCTATTGGATACATTAATAGCTACATTAATAACTATACGGATACATTAAATGCAATTTTAAAATGACTGGCACCAAAAAGGCACATGTCCAAAAATTATACAAGTGTGTGGGAGATAAGGCAAAAAAAGGCGGCAAGGAAAGTTGTCAAAACTTGTATGACAAACAAACGTATAAAGTTATTACTACTCAGGCTCTTTAGAGACTTCACAGCTTCTAATAACCGAGGGGACAGGACTCCTTACCCAACAAGACCACCGTCTCATAGTTCTCCTACATGACATCCCTGTAGAGGGCTCTCTGAGTGGGGTCCAGCAGAGCCCACTAGTCCCTGGTGAAATACACAGCCACTTCCTCAAAAGTCACTGGCCCCTGAAACAGCGTAGTCCAACACTCAGGGTATGTCTACACTACGAAATTAGGTCGAATTTATAGAAGCCGGTTTTATAGAAATTGGTTGTATACAGCCGATTGTGTGTGTCCCCACATAAAATGCTCTAAGTGCTCTAGTAGGCGGACCGCGTCCACAGTATCGAGGCTAGCGTCGACTTCCGGAGCATTGCACTATGGGTAGCTATCCCACAGTTCCCGCAGTCTCCGCCGCCCATTGGAATTCTGGGTTGAGATCCCAATGCCCGAATGATGCAAAACAGTGTCGCGGGGGGTTCTGGGTACATGTCATCAGGCCCCTCCCCCTCCGTCAGAGCAACAGCAGACAATAAATTCGCGCCTTTTTACCTGGGTTACCTGTGCAGACATCATACCACGGCAAGCATGGAGCCCGCTCAGCTCAGCTCACCGTCACCATATGTCATCTGGGTGCCGGCAGACGTGGTACTGCATTGCTACACAGCAGCAGCAGCTAACTGCCTTTTGGCGGTAGACGGTGCAGCATGACTGGTAGCCTTCATCGGCGATCTGGGTGCTGGCAGCCGTAGGGCTGCATTGCACCAGCCCCTTGCCTTTTGCCTTTTGGCAGTAGATGGTGTATTACGACTGGTAACCGTTGTCATCGTACAGCAGTGGCTGGAACTCCGTATGTCCCCCAGTCCCCCATCCCCCCAGTCATATTCTGCTGCCTTCACAATGACGATGATGGCTATCAGTCGTAGTATGCCATTTTCTGCCAAGCATCCAGTATTTTCTGCTAAGCACCCAGAAGAGGCTGAGGGCGATCTGGGTGCTGGCAGACGTGGGGCTGGCAGACGTGGGGCTGCATTGCACACAGCAGCAGCCCCTTGCCTTTTGGTAGAAGATGGTATATTACGACTGGTATCCATCATCGTCATATTGCAGTGGCTGTCAATCATGGGCACCTGGGCAGACATGCTCAGTCCTAGCGAACTGTCTTGATGATGATGGCTACCAATCGTAGTATGCTATTTTCTGCCAAGCGCCCAGTATTTTCTGCCAAGCACCCAGAAGATGCCGAGGGCTATCAGTCATGCTGCACCGTCGTCTGCCAGCTTAAGATGTAAAAAATAGATTTGTTCTGTATTCATTTGCTTCCCCCTCCCTCCGTGAAATCAACGGCCTGCTAAACCGAGGGTTTTGAGTTCAATCTTTGGGGGAGGCCATTCTGTGTGACAGTTGTTTGTGTTTCTCCCTGATGCACAGCCACCTTTGTTGATTTTAATTCCCTGTACCTGTACGCCATGTCGTCACTCGACCCTCCCTCCCCCGGTCCGTCAGATACTAGTTTCGCGCCTTTTTTCAGACCAGACGCCATAGCTTGCACTGGGATCATGGAGCCCGCTCAGATCACCGTGGCAATTATGAGCACTATGAACACCACGCGCATCGTCCTGGAGTATATGCAGAGCCAGGACATGCCAAAGCAAAACCAGGACCAGCCGAGGAGGCGATTGCAGCGCGGCAACAAGAGTGATGAGGAAATTGACATGGACATAGACCTCTCACAAGGCACAGGCCCCAGCAATGTGGAAATCATGGTGTTACTGGGGCAGGTTCATGCCGTGGAATGCCGATTCTGGGCCCGGGAAACAAGCACAGACTGGTGGGACCGCATCGTGTTGCAGGTGTGGGACGATTCCCAGTGGCTGCAAAACTTTCGCATGCGTAAGGGCACTTTCATGGAACTTTGTGAGTTGCTTTCCCCTGCCCTGAAGCGCCAGAATACCAGGATAAGAGCAGCCCTCACAGTTGAGAAGCGAGTGGTGATAGCCCTGTGGAAGCTTGCAACACCAGACAGCTACCAGTCAGTCGGGAATCAATTTGGAGTGGGCAAATCTACTGTGGGGGCTGCTGTGATCCAAGTTGTCAGGGCAATGAAAGACCTGGTGGTATCAAGGGTAGTGACTCTGGGAAACGTGCAGGCCATAGTGGATGGCTTTGCTGCAATAGGATTCCCAAACTGTGGTGGAGCCATAGACGGAACCCATATCCCTATCTTGGCACCGGAGCACCAAGCCACCGAGTACATAAACCGCAAGGGGTACTTTTCAATGCTGCTGCAAGCCCTGCTGGATCACAAGGGACATTTCACCAATATCAACGTGGGATGGCCGGGAAAGGTACATGATGCTCGCGTCTTCAGGCACTCTGCTCTGTTTCGAAAGCTGGAGGAAGGGACTTTCTTCCTGGACCAGAAAATAACCGTTGGGGATGTTGAAATGCCTATCGTGATCCTTGGGGACCCAGCCTACCCCTTAATGCCATGGCTCATGAAGCCGTACACAGGCAGCCTGGACAGGAGTCAGGACCTGTTCAACTACAGGCTGAGCAAGTGCCGAATGGTGGTGGAATGTGCATTTGGACGTTTAAAAGCGCGCTGGCGCAGCTTACTGACTCGTTCAGACCTCAGCGAAAAGAATATCCCCATTGTTATTGCTGCTTGCTGTGCACTCCACAATATCTGTGAGAGTGAAGGGGAGCCATTTATGGCGGGGTGGGAGGTTGAGGCAAATCGCCTGGCCGCTGATTACGCGCAGCCAGACACCAGGGCGGTTAGAAGAGCACAGCAGGGCGCGGTGCGCATCAGAGAAGCTTTGAAAACGAGTTTTGTGACTGGCCAGGCTACGGTGTGAAACTTCTGTTTGTTTCTCCTTGATGAACCCTCCGCCCCGCCCCACCCGGTTCACTCTACTTCCCTGTAAACCAACCACCCCACCCTCCCCTCCCCCCTTCGAGCATCGCTTGCAGAGGCAATAAAGTCATTGTTACTTCACATTCATGCATTCTTTATTAATTCATCACACAACTAGGGGGATCATTGCCAAGGTAGCCCGGGATGGGTGGGGGAGGAGGGAAGGAAAAGGACACACTGCAGTTTAAAACTTTAACACTTATTGAAGGCCAGCCTTCCGATGCTCGGGCAATCATCTGGGGTGGAGTGACTGGGTGGCCGGAGGCCCCCCCACCGTGTTCTTGGGCGTCTGGGTGAGGAGGCTATGGAACTTGGGGAGGAGGGCTGTTGGTTACACAGGGGCTGTAGCGGCGGTCTCTGCTCCTGCTGCCTTTCCTGCAGCTCAACCATACGCTGGAGTATATCAGTTTGATGCTCCAGCAGCCGGAGCATTGACTCTTGCCTTCTGTCTGCAAGCTGATGCCACCTATCATCTTCAGCCCGCCACTTGCTCTGTTCATCCCGCCACCTCTCCTCTCGTTCATACTGTGCTTTTCTGTAGTCTGACATTGACTGCCTCCACGCATTCTGCTGTACTCTCTCAGCGTGGGAGGACATCTGGAGCTCCGTGAACATATCATCCCACGTCCTCCGTTTTCTCCTTCTAATCTTCACTAGCCTCTGTGAAGGAGAAACATTTGCAGCTGGTGGAGGAGAAGGGAGAGGAGGTTAAAAAAGACACATTTTAGAGAACAATGGGTACACTCTTTCACGTTACATTTTGCTGTTCACATTACACAGCACATGTGCTTTCGTTACAAGGTCGCATTTTTCCTCTTATATTGAGGGCCTGCCGGTTTGGTGTGAGAGATCACTCACGCAGTGCCAGGCAACAGATTTCGGCTTGCAGGCAGCCATGGTAAGACACAGTCTTTTGGCTTTTTTAACCTTGTTAACATGTGGAAATGGTTTCAAACAGTAGCACTCTCATTTCCCATACCAAGCACCCGTTGGGTTGGCCATTTAAAATGGGTTTGCAATGTAAAAGGAGGGGCTGCGGTTTCCGGGTTAACATGCAGCACAAACCCAACTAACTCCCCTCCCCCCCACACACCCAATTCTCTAGGATGATCACTTCACCCCTCCCCCCCACCGCGTGGCTAACAGCGGGGAATATTTCTGTTCAGCAGAGCAGGAAGGGGCACCTCTGAATGTCCCCTTAATAAAATCGCCCCATTTCAACCAGGTGACCATGAATGATATCACTCTCCTGAGGATAACAAAGAGTGATAAGGAATGGATGTTGTCTGCATGCCAGCAAACACCGGGACCATACGCTGCCATGCTTTGTTATGCAATGATTCCAGACTACGTGCTACTGGCCTGGTGTGGTAAAGTGTCCTACCATGGCGGATGGGATAAGGCAGCCCTCCCCAGAAACCTTTTGCAAAGGCTTTGGGAGTACATGAAGGAGAGTTTTCTGGAGATGTCCTGGAGGATTTCCGCTCCATCCCCATACATGTTAACAGACTTTTCCAGTAGCTGTACTGGCCGCGATTGCCAGGGCAAATTAATCATTAATCATTAAACACGCTTGCTTTTAAACCATGTGTAATATTTACAAAGGTACACTCACCAGAGGTCCCCTGTGTGCCCTCAGGGTCTGGGAGCACGCCTTGGGTGAGTTCGGGGGTTACTGGTTCCAGGTCCAGGGTGATAAACATATCCTGGCTGTTGGGGAAACCGGTTTCTCCGCTTCCTTGCTGCTGTGAGCTATCTTCGTCATACCCCAAACTCGGTTCCCTGTGTGTTTCTCCAGTGAGGGAGTCATAGCACACGGTTGGGGTAGTAGTGGCTGCACCCCCTAGAATGGCATGCAGCTCCACGTAGAAGCAGCATGTTTGCGGCTCTGCCCCGGACCTTCCGTTTGCTTCTCTAGCTTTGTGGTAGGCTTGCCGTAGCGCCTTAATTTTCACACGGAACTGTTGCGCGTTCCTGTTATGGCCTCTGTCCTTCATGGCCTTGGAGACCTTTTCTAATATTTTGCCATTTCGTTTACTGCTACGGAGTTCAGCTAGCACTGATTCATCTCCCCATATGGCGAGCAGATCCCGTACCTCCCGTTCGGTCCATGGAGGAGCTCTTTTGCGATCTTGGGACTCCATCACGGTTACCTGTGCTGATGAGCTTTGCGTGGTCACCTGTGCTCTCCACGCTGAGCAAATAGGAAATGAAATTCAAACGTTCGCAGGGCTTTTCCTGTCTACGTGGTCAGTGCATCTGAGTTGAGAGTGCTGT
Organism: Terrapene triunguis; assembly: GCF_002925995.2. NCBI lineage: Eukaryota > Metazoa > Chordata > Testudines > Emydidae > Terrapene > Terrapene triunguis. Next base: position 100,223 of record NW_020665138.1, read on the forward strand.
CCAGAGCGGTCACAATGAAGCACTGTGGGATAGCTCCCGGAGGCCAATAACGTCGAATTCCGTCCATACTACCCCACTTCCGACCCGCTAAGGCCGATTTTATCGCTAATCCCCTCGTCGGAGGTAGAGTAAAGAAACCGGTTTAAAGGGCCCTTTAAGTAGAAAGAAAGGGCTTCGTCATGTGAACGTGTCCAGGCTTAATTCGATTTAACGCTGCTAAAGTCGACCTAAACTCGTAGTGTAGACTAGGCCTCAGTACCTGCTGCCCCAGTCACAACCCCACTATTCACGGAACAGCAGCACCAGGTAAATGGAAGCTCCGGGAGGCACATGTTAACAGAGTCCCACCCTACCTTGCCTAGAGCAGCCAGGAGGCATCAGAGGGTAGAAAGAGAGAACCTTTGTGTCTCCCAGCTGACAGACGGAGGCAGGGTCTTCACATTTATCACATACCTACTAGACAAAGCTTGATACAGGAGATGGGGCTGTCTCTGGACCCTGCTGGTGTCTCCCTGGTAGGAATCCCAACAATCTCCAAATAAAATATATGGAAGAGAAGGGAAGTCAATAGTGAAGAATATAAGTTAGAAGATCAAAAGTGTAGAAAATTGGTAAGGGAAGCTATCCGAAATTAATGCCCAATCAATGAAAATAAGAAGGAAGTTTTTTAAAGTATATTAAGTACTAAATTAATCCCAACAATGGTAGAGGTAAATTACTAGATGGAAATGGCAGAATTATCAAAAATAATGCAGAAGAGGTAAAAGTGTTCAATAAATATTTCTCTCCTGGATTTGGAGAAAAACAGATGATGTAACTCTTATCATAAGATGTTGACGACAACACTCTTTCCATTCCAATAATAACTCACGAGGACGTTAAACAGCAATTAAAGTTAGACATGTTTAAATCAGCGCGTCCAGATAGACTCTTGGATACAAGTTGACATTGATACTGGGCAAGATAATGGACCAGCCGATGCTGGAGTTCATTAATAAAGAATTAAATGGGGTGTGTGACAGGGCAGCCACGCCCCACACTAGCCCCGGCAGCGCCAGACAAGTAGCTCTGTCGGCGGAAGTCCTGCCCTGCTCATACTGGGCATGCTCCAAATATATAATTAGTACCCATTTACAAAGGTTTAGAATCCTAGAATCATAGTATATCAGGGTTGGAAGGGACCTCGGGAGGTCATCTAGTCCAACCCCCTGCTCAAAGCAGGACCAATTCCCAACTAAATCATCGCAGCCAGGGCTTTGTCAAGCCTGACCTTAAAAACCTCTAAGGAAGGAGATTCCACCACATCCCTAGGTAACCCATTCCAGTGTTTCACCACCCTCCTAGTGAAAAAGTTTTTTCTAATATCCAACCTAAACCTCCACCACTGCAACTTGAGACCATTACTCCTTGTTCTGTCATCTGCTACCACTGAGAAAAGTCTAGATCCATCCTCTTTGGAACCCCCTTTCAGGTAGTTGAAAGCAGCTATCAAATCCCCCTTCATTCTTCTCTTCTGCAGACTAAACAATCCCAGTTCCCTCAGCCTCTCCTCATAAGTCATGTGCTCCACCCCCCTAATCATTTCTGTTGCCCTCTGCTGGACTCTTTTCCAATTTTTCCACATCCTTCTTGTAGTGTGGGGCTCAAAACTGGACACAGTACTCCAGATGAGACCTCACCAATGTCCAATAGAGGGGAATGATCACATCCCTCGATCTGCTGGCAATGCCCCTACTTATACAGTCCAAAATGCTGTTAGCCTTCTTGGCAACAAGGGCACACTGTCGACTCATATCCAGCTTCTCGTCCACTGTAACTCCTAGGTCCTTTTCTGCAGAACTGCTGCCTAGCTATTCGGTCCCTAGTCTGTAGCAGTGCATAGGATTCTTCCATCCTAAGTGCAGGACTCTGCACTTGTCCTTGTTGAACCTCATCAGATTTCTTTTGGCCCAATCCTCTAATTTGTCTAGCTCCCTCTGTATCCTATCCCTACCCTCCAGTGTATCTACCACTCCTCCCAGTTTAGTGTCATCTGCAAACTTGCTGAGGATGCAGTCCACGCCATCCTCCAGATCATTAATGAAGATATTGAACAAAACCAGCCACAGGACCGACCCTTTGGGCACTCCACTTGATACCGGCTGCCAACTAGACATGGAGCCATTGATCACTACTCGTTGAGCCCGACGACCTAGCCAGCTTTCTATCCACCTTATAGTCCATTCATCCAGCCCATACTTCTTTAACTTGCTGGCAAGAATACTGTGGGAGACCATATCAAAAGCTTTGCTAAAGTCAAGGAATAACACGTCCAGTGCTTTCCCCTCATCCACAGAGCCAGTTATCTGGTCATAGAAGGCATTTAGGTTAGTCTGGCACGACTTGCCCTTGGTGAATCCATGCTGTTGATCAATTTCCTCTCCTCTAAGTGCTTCAGAATTGCTTCCTTGAGGACCTGCTCCATGATTTTTCCAGGGACTGAGGTGAGGCTGACTGGCCTGTAGTTCCCCAGATCCTCCTCCTTCCCTTTTTTAAAGATGGGCACTACATTAGCCTTTTTCTAGTCATCTGGGACATCGCCCGATCGCCGTGAGTTTTCAAAGATAATGGCCAATGGCTCTGCAATCATATCCGCCAATTCCCTCAGCATCCTCAGATGCATTAGATCTTGGACTTGTGTAGGTCCAGCTTTTCTAAATAGTCCTGTGCAGCAGTCTGGGAGCTGACCTTGTTCGTGAAGACAAAGGCAAAAAAAAAAAAAAGCATTGAGTACATTAGCTTTTTCCACATCCTCTGTCACTAGGTTGCCTGCCTCATTCAGTAAGGGGCCCACACTTTCCTTGACTTTCTTCTTGTTGCTAAGATACCTGAAGAAACCGTTCTTGTTACTCTTAACATCCCTTGCTAGCTGCAACTACAAGTGTGATTTAGCCTTCCTGATTTCACTCCTGATTTCACATGCCTGAGCAATATTTTTATACCCCTCCCTGGTAATTTGTCCAATCTTCCACTTCTTGTAAGCGTCTTTTTTGTGTTTAAGACTAGCAAGGATTTCACTGTTAAGCCAAGCTGGTCGCCAGGGCCAGTTTTAGGCCGATTCCACCGATTCCCCCGAATTGGGCCCCACGTCTAAGAGGGCCCCACCAATCGGGACGCTGCCGGAAGGAAAACTGTGCATCTCTCCTGGAAGCAGCTGCTGCTGCTATGGCAATGAGAGATGCTGACGCTGACCCAGCCAGCAGAGGACTGAGGCAGAGGCAGCGGCTGTTGCACGTTAGGAGAGGGGAGGAGGGAGGCACACATGTGCTTCACAGCCCTTCCCTCCCCTGCCCCGGCACCCAGCTGGAGGAGACGCTGAGGGGGCTTCCGGTCCGGTGGGAAACAGATCATCTGCAGTGGACCTCACTCACCTGAGCAGCTGCTGGGGCTTCAGTCGGTGAGTGTTTGACCCTGTGATTCCCCCCCAGCCACCACTCCTGCAAACACTGGGCAAGGGGCAGCCCCATCTCCCACTCCCAGTGAGGCTATGGTGAGGGGCAGCAGGGGAGGAAGGAAGCCACATGTGATGGCAGTCCCCTCTCTAATTAAAACATATCTGCGATCAACAATGCAGGAAGACCAATTAAACAATTTGGCAATCATGTAAATTGAATGTGAAGTGATGAAGAGCTTAGAGTTAGGCAATATACTGAAAGATTCTGTCAAACAAAAAGCAAGGAAGATAAAGTTTTAAAAACATATAGGTGAGGTGTACAATAAAGTTCCTCTTAATGAACTTGATATTTTATAATATATGATGCAATGTATGTAATATATAATTTTGTTATTATTTATATAGTCATGGAAAGTAAATAATACATGGAAGAAATGAGAGGGTTTTTTTAAAGTGTTTTTTTTTTTTTTTTAAGTCATCCCTGCCGGGGCCCTGTCGACACCGTTCGAATTGGGCCCCACACTTCCTAAAGCCGGCCCTGCTGGTCGCCTGCCATATTACTATTCTTTCTACACATCGGGATGGTTTGTTCCTGCAACCTCAATAAGGATTCTTTAAAATACAGCCAGCTCTCCTGGACTCCTTTCCCCCTCATGTTATTCTCCCAGGTGATCCTGCCCATCAGTTCCCTGAGAGAGTCAAAGTCTACTTTTCTGCAGTCCAGGGTCTGTATTCTGCTGCTCTCCTTTCTTCCTTGTGTCAGGATCCTGAACTCGACCATCTCATGGTCACTGCCTCCCAGGTTCCTATCCACTTTTGCTTCCCCTACTAATTCTTCCCTGTTTGTGAGCAGCAGGTCAAGAAGAGCTCTTAGACACAATAAATCCTATCAAACTAACTGGATATCCTTATTGGATGAGATGAAAACTTTGGTTGCCGCTAATAGTATTGATGTAATATACCTAGACTTTCTGTAAGGCATATGACTTGGTTCAGCACAATATTTTGACTAAAAAACTAGAATGATACAAAATAAACACGGCATACATTAAATAGATTAAAAACTGGAATTGTAAATGGGGAACCATGGTCGAGTGGATTTCTTTCTAGCGGGTTCCCGCAAGGATTGGTTCTTGGCCCTGCGCTATTTCACATTCTTATCAATGACCTAGAAGACAATATAAAATCATCACTGATCAAGTTTGCAGTTGCCACAAAGATTGGGGGTGGTGGTAACTAATGAAGTGTCAGTAGATTCAGGATCCAGCACTGGGAGTCTGGGAAGTTTTCCCAGCCCTGGCTGGAGGGTTATTTCCTGTTCCACAAAGAGGGGAAGTTCCATTCCCAACTCCTGTGCCTTGAAATTATGCCCTATCTCACACTACACCCAATATTCAGCGTAGTGGTATAATTATAATATGATTAGGACATAATGATGATGCATTTTGTGCAAGATGCGTCATGTGCGGTGTCACTGGAAAAGTTAGGATTTGCTGAATATGATTATCCTGTTTGTGTGCTTGGATCATGTTTGTTTCTGACGTTATGGACCACATGACACTGAACTCCATTTTGGTACCAGTAGTCCACAAACTGGACTGGGAACTGGGAGTTTGGAACAAAGGGTTCCCGCCATGTGGAAAAGCTACGTAAGGTGGGTGTGACATCATCTCTTGGCCTCATTCCCCACACAAGAGAACTCCTGGAAACACCTGAGGAACAAAGACTGAAGTGGGGGAAGGGTTGGTCCCAGGGTAAGGGGGTTTCTAATTTGTGTATGGAAATTTGGTAGACTGCTTGTATCATCAGTCAGGGTGAGAAATTTCTAATTCAAATTCTATCCATCTAGTATGCTAGGCTTAGTTTGAATTTTTGGTTATTTGCTAAGTAATCTGCTTTGATCTGTTTGCTATCACATATAATGACTTAAAATCTATCTTTCTGTAGTTAATAAACTTGTTTTATGCTTTATCTTAACCAGTGTATTTTGAGTGAAGTGTCTGGGGAAAATCTCAGCTTAGTTTGCACAAGCTTGTTGTGCATATCTTCCCCATATTGAGGGAAAGGCGAACTATATTAATGAGCTTCCATTATACAGATCCCTGTGCACTACAAGATGGTATAATTTTGGATTTATACTAAAGCAGGTGTACAAGGTTGGGGAGCTGGGAAATTGGCTGTTGTCTTCTATCTGTCCTTGAATGGCTTAGTTAAAGCACTCAGGTAGCTTAGTTGGATTTACGGTGCCGTCTGCTGTCATGTTGGGTGATAACAGGGCCTGGAGAGGCTGGCTGAATCTCCACCAAAGCAGTGTGAGAAGGGCCAGCCCAGCTTCAGAGTTAGAGGGCACAGCGGTTCCCAGAAGCCCCCCAGACTGCACCCCGGGGACGACAACCCTTCACACCCTAGATTACACAAGTCTCAGCAGGTTTGTCAGATCCTGTCCCCTCCCTTTCTCCACCCTAGATATTTCCTGCCTCCCAGCACCTCTAGCAGCTCCCACACTCCTATGCATTTACTGCTCCTCTCCCTCCAAGCAGAACCCACCACCAGCTCCCTGATAATCCCTTACCTGAGCCAGCTCCACTACAGCTATTTCCTTCCCCCTGGGAGGAGGGGATGATCTGGAGCAAAACGTGGACGTTATTCTGTAGCCTGCCAGGGCGAGAAGGGCAATGTGAGAGACTTCAGATGGGGGTTTTGTCCATTCCACATGCCAATTCCCCCTGGATTTTCCCCTGCTAATAGACATTCTACGTTCTGCCGCACTGTGAAGCTCAAAGTGACCTTATTCCAGTACAGGCCTAGCCCCCTCCCACCAGGATGTAACCCTCTGAGATATGGTGAAACACTCCCAGTAGCAGAGTCTCTCTGTTACACTTATAAAGTTTGTGGGCAATACCAAGCTGGGAGGGGGTTGCAAGTGCTTTGGAGGATAGAATTAAAATTCAAAATGATCTGGACAAACTGGAGAAATGGTCTGAAGTATATAGGATGAAATTCAATAAGGACAAATGCAAAGTACTCCACTTAGGAAGGAACAATCAGTTGCACACATACAAAATGGGAAATGACTGCCTAGGAAGGAGTAATGCGGAAAGGGATCTGGGGGTCATAGTGGATCACAAGCTAAATTTGAGTCAACAGTGTAACACTGTTGCAAAAAAAGCAAACATCATTCTGGGATGTATTAGCAGGAGTATTGTAAGCAAGACAAGAGAAGTAATTCTTCTGTTCTACTCTGCGCTGATTATGCCTCAACTGGACTACTGTGTCCAGTTCTGGGTGCCACATTTCAGGAAAGATGTGGAGAAATTGGAGAAAGTCCAGAGAAGAGCAACAAAAATGATGAAAGGTCTAGAAAACATGACCTATGAGGGAAGATTGAAAAAATTGTGTTTGTTTAGTCTGTAGAAGAGAAGACTGAGGGGGGACATGATCACAGCTTTCAAGTACATAAAAAGTTGTTACAAGGAGGAAGGAGAAAAATTATTGTTCTTAACCTCTGAGGATAGGACAAGAAGCAAGGGCTTAAATTGGAGCAAGGACGGTTTAGGTGGGACATTAGGAAAAAACTTCCTGTCAGAGTGGTTAAGCACTGGAATAAATTGCCCAGGGAGGTTGTGGAATCTCCATCCCTGGGGATTTTTAAGAGCAGGCTGGACAAACACCTGTCAGGGATGGTCTAGATAATACTTAGTCCTGCCTTGAGTGCAGGGGACAGGACTAGATGACCTCTCGAGGTCCCTTCCAGTTCTATGATTCTATGAACCAAAGGCCAGAGAAGAGCAGAATCAAAGGAGTCACTTTGGGGGATTCTCCCTCTCATTGTCCCCAAGGCAGCTGTCTCAGGTTTACTAAGTTGTTTGATGCTCCAGCCTTTATACACTCTCTCCTGGGAGTGCTCCCTTTCATGGGCTGGGCCTTGTTTTAGCTTTTGGCAAGTGTGACCCCGGGGGCTCTGAGACTGGGCCTTCTTGCCTTAGCACACCTTGTTTCTTTCGGTGGCTCCCCAGTGAGTCCAAATGAGTAGATTCTCCTGATAGAGACTATGAACATAAGAATGGCCCACTGCATCAGACCAATGGTCCATCTAGCTCAGTGGCCAATGCCAGGTGCTTCAGAGGGAATGAACAGAACAGGTAATTATCAAATGATCCATCCCCTGTCACCCATTCCCAGCTTCTGGCAAACAGAGGCTAGAGACACCATCCCTGCCCATCCTGCTTGTGACACCAGCAGATGAGGAGTTAGCTCTTGCAAAAGCCCCCATGTCTTAATTGAACATGGACAAACGCATAGCTGGAATCAGTCTGGCTCACTTGTGTTAGTATTGTTAAAACAGGTATTAGAATTATAAGAATGTGTTTAGTGTTTAGATTTATTGAATGCTTGTGAGTTGCTGCCTGGTTTAATATCTGACTAGTTGCATTGTGAGCCTCTGTGGCTATGTAAGTCACCAGACAGGAGAGAGACTTTACCTAGGGGAAGTGCTGATTGGCAACAGAATGCATTACACCATGCCTGGCAGGAAAGGTCCATCAACACCAGATAGACCATTATAGGATGTTAAAGAAGATAAAAGACTAATGTTGTGCTCTTGACCTCCCATTAGCTGAGTTCCCAGCAGCTCAGAGCACATGGCAGGAAGGGGATTAAAAAAAACCCATACAGAAGGAATTGATTACCTGTATGCTACTTGGATTCTGGGGGGCAAAGTTTCAAAGGGGGAGCAGGCTGAAACTTGCACTGGAGACCCAGTAAACTCTGAAGGGGACTGAGACGCTCCCAGGGCCCTGAGACGCTCCCAGGGCCCTCAGAAGTAAGAGAGGTCCATATCCTGATGGGAGCTGTCCACATTCCACCCTCCCCCCCCTCGCCGTTTCTTTCTTTCATTCCTTTATTTACCCTTGTTTGCCGACAGTCCGCTCTTTTGCTGTTTCACCTGGTACCACAAGAGAATAAGAAAGTGCCCCGAGGCCTTAGCCAGAGGGTTGAGCCCTGACACACTAGAAGGACATGCCTCTGTAGTACCTCTGGGGCAGGGTGCAATTGGACTCACAGAGGTGCACCCCAGAAGGCCTGAGGCCCAGCAGTTGGGCACCAATTTGATGGGCTGGATGGCCTCTCACTGGGGGCTGCCAGCAGCCTGGCACATGGAACAGATACGAGGTGGCCTGGGGAGCAGGAAGCGGGACAGCGTCCCAGACAGCATGCTGAGAAGGGAAATGGAGAGGGGACGAGGGGCACTGCAGTGAACTCAGTACCTGTCCTGAAGGTCATTGGCAGAAAGTCGTCCTCTCCCTGGCCTACGGGGGTCAGACAGTGACACAGAGATCCCTTGGCAAAGGGTCACTTGGTCTTTGCCAGCAGCTCTCACCTGAGACCTGACAAACCCATCACACCAAACGCATCTCTTAGAGGATGATCCTGTGAGGTGTCTACAGAAAGTCTTAACTCGTCAAGACTCAATGACTGAGAGATTAACATATGGGTCATATGTACGGAACAAAGCATTTATATTGAAAATCTATTTTATGGACTTGGAATGGAAAATCAATCACCGAGAGGTAACAGGCCCCGGGATTGGCCCATCCACCTAAGAGGGAGTCGTCACTTCTCACTCATCAGCTGGCAAGGTAACGCAAGGCTCAAGTGACCAGCCTTGCTCCCTCCCAAATTATCAATGGAAAACCATCGTGGCACCACCAAACAACTGAAACTGGGGTGGGGGGAGCTGAAGGTAACAAATTTAATCATCCCAAATCCAAAATATGAATAGTTTAAAGGTACATGGAGGGGAGTGGAGGGGGAGGCCAAAGTGTATAGGGGATGGGGCCTGTTTGGAGGAGGGGCAGAGCTAGGGCATGGCTGGACTAGGAGCAGAAGGCCCAGCTGGAGGTAGCAGTGAGGGGCCCAGCTCAGTCTGCAGCTCAGGCTACAATACCAAGGTGGCATGCACCAGAACATATGCAGCTGCTGCCTGTAATATGTGTGTGTAGCAGCCTAGGACAGGAAACAGCTACTGGCTTCTACAGTGCTAAGAAAGGGCTGGATGGGATGGACAAGGTGGTGAGGTTGAACGGGAAATGGTGGCAGGAGGAGGAGGTGGAGAAGGAGAGAGAGAGACAAACACCAGTCTTCTCTCATATACTTAGTTACTGTAACCAACACATGATGAAACTGTCAAGATCTTGGGGCACAAACCATATCAGAGCTTTCTCTCATTGGCTCTGTTATCAACTGCCCATGACAAACACTTGAAAGAGGGGAGGCGGAGCTGGAAATGGTGACAGAAGGAGGAGGAGGAGAAGGAGTGAGACATTTGAAAGCATGACCATTATTCCCATTCCACCGTAACAAAAAGTACAGGAGAAGGGAGCAGCACTTCAGAATCACCCAGCAACTACGTGGAGAGAGCACTGGACAGGGACAATTCCTGGTTCTGCCACGGGCCTGCTGGGTGACCTTGGGTAAGTCATTGCACTTCTCTGTGCCTCTGATTGCAAACTTGTGAGAGACCCACAACTGCCTATAGGGCTGCTAACTCCTCCCGCCAACATCGCTCTGTGCCAAAACTAGGAAATTCACTTCCAAAAAATTATAATTCAGGATTTAAGGTTGCCCGGAGTTGTCTGGTGCCCTGCAGAAGAGAGATCAGCAAAACTCAAACTTGTAATAATCAGGAAATGCAGAGATAAAGTACACACCAATGTAATCCTAATTCTGACCCACATGAGCAATGACCCTTTCTTTATTCCCACAACACACCTATGTGCACCCAGCTATTTGAGATAGTGCCTATCACTAAAGTACTGGGGAAAATGTCAACCAGGGCACACAATAAAGCACTTTATCTTTGCTAAGATGGAATTTGGTTTTAGGTGAGCTGCACTGTACAGGGGCTACTGACACCTGTTCTACACTCAGATCATAGAATACCAGGGTTGGAAGGGACCTCAGGAGGTCATCTAATCCAACCCCCTGCTCAAAGCAGGGCCAATCTCCAGAGAGATTTTTATCCCAGTTCCCTAAATGCCCCCCTCAAGGATTGAACTCAGAACCCTGGGTTTAGCAGGCCAATGATCCAACCACTGAGCTATCCCTCCCCCCACTGAGCTATCCCTCGCCAGATATTGAGCCTGCTCCCCAGAAACAGACGCACACTTGGTCAATTGAACACCTCTTCACCCCTGTCACGGAGTATGGGGGGGACTCAGGGCCCTGCACCCCCGGCTTCCTGCGATTCACCATGACTCTCAGCCAGCCAGTAAAGCAGAAGGTTTATTTAGACGACAGGAATACAGTCCATGACAGGTCTTGCAGGCACAGACAACAGGACCCCCTCAGTTAGGTCCATCTTGGGGTCCCCGGGCACCCTAGCCCCCTTGGGGGTTCAGAGCCCTGTCTGCCTTCCAGCTAAGGTCACTAGCCAGCTCCTCCAACTCTCTGCCTTCAGCGACACCTCCCACAGCCTTTGTTCAGTTTCCCGGGCAAAGGTGTCACCTCGCCTCTCCCCCCTCCTGGGTTCTCAGGTTACATGCTCAGGTATGCAGACTATCCTACCCCACTCCCCTGTCAGCATTCACAGACCACTTTAAGAACAGTCTCAGTTTGTCACAACCCCTTTTTACAACTCTTTCATCCTTACTCACAGAAGTTCCAGCTAACATTCTACATTCACTTACCCATCGTTAAGCACACAGACTGCTCTCAGATCCCCCATCTCACTGCTGACCATTCCCATGGCAAACAGGCCCCTGTTTCCACCTGACAACATGCACAGCTCAGTGCAGAAATCATAGAGACTGGAAGCTCAAGGTACACATGCACCTCTTTCCTTTCATCACACACACGGAGGAACTCAGATCTTCTCATATCACAATCACACCTGGTCATAAACATACAGTTAAGGGTAGCATAAAATCCCTCCTTTACCTGTAAGGAGTTAAGAAGCTCAAAGAACCTGGTTGGCACCTGACCAAAAGGACCAATAAGAAAAGAAGATACTTTCAAATCTTGCGGGGGGGAGAGAAGGTTTTTGTTTGTGCTCTGTTTGTTCTCTGTCTGGACGAGAGAGGGACCAGGCATGAAAAAACATCTAAAAACCTACCTGAAATGAGCATCTAAGATTACAAAAATTGTAAGTAAAGGCAAGGAAATGTGTTAGATTATCTTTTGTTTTAGCTTGTGAATTTTCCCTATGCTAAGAGGTAATTTCATTTCTGTTTTGTAACTGGAAAGCAGAGTCAGAGGGGAATCCTCTGTGTTTTAAATCTTTTTATTTACCCTGTAAAGTTACCTTCCATCCTGATTTTGCAGGTGTGATTCTTTTACTTTTTTTTTTAAATAAAGTTTTCTTTATATATGTAGATATACCTATCTCATAGAGCTGGAAGGGACCCTGAAAGGTCATTGAGTCCAGCCCCCTGCCTTTACTAGCAGGACCAAGGACTGATTTTGCCCCAGATCCCTAAGTGGCCCCCTCAAGGATTGAACTCACAACCCTGGGTTTAGCAGGCCAATGCTCAAACCACTGACCTATCCCTCACCCTTTTCAGAACCTGGTTGATTTTCAGTGTCCTAAAAACCCAGGGGGTTGGTCTCGTCTCACTTTGTAACCAATTGGTTAGTATATTTTTCTCAAACCTCCCCAGAAAAGGGGGTGAAGGGGCTTGGGGAAATATTTTGGGGAAACAGGGACTCCAAGTGGCCCTTTTCCCTAGATTTTTATCTAAATCACTTGGTGGTGGCAGCAATACCGTCCAAGGACAAGAAAAGGATTTGTGCCTTGGGGAAGATTTAACCTAAGCAGGTAGAAATAAGCTTAGGGGGTCTTTCATGCGGGTAAAGCTGTTGAGCTTAGCCTACAATCATTCTAGTGGCCAGGCTGGGGTGAACAGGACCAAAGACCATTTGGGGAGGTCATTCCACTGGGAGGGAATGGGCAAGGACATTTCTACCTATGTCCAGTCTTGTGAGGTGTCCCAAAGAATGGGAAAACCCGAAGACCAGGTCAAAATCCCTCTCCAGCCACTCCCCATAATTGAGGTTCCATTTCAGAGAGTAGCTGTGGATATTCTGGGTCCTTTTCTGAAAAACACACCCAGAGGAAAGCAGTACCTACTGACTTTCATGGATTTTGCCACCCGATGGCTGGAAGCAATAGCTCTAAGCAACACCAGGGCTAAAAGTGTGTGCCAGGCATTAACAGACATTTTTGCCAGGGTAGGTTGGCCCTCCAACATCCTTACAGATTCGGAAACTAATTTCCTGGCAGGGACGATGAAAAGCCTTTGGAAAGCTCGTGGGGTGAACCACTTGGTTGCCACCCCTTACCACCATCAAACAAATGGCCTGGTGGAGAAGTTTAATGGAACTTTGGGGGCCCATGATACATAAATTTGTAAATGAGCACTCCAATGATTGATACCTAGTGTTGCAGCAGTTGCTCTTGGCCTACAGGGCTGTGCCACATCCCAGTTTACGGTTTTCACCATTTGAACTTGTGTATGGTCATGAGGTTAACGGGCCATTACAGTTGGTGAAGCAGGAATGGGAGGGGTTTACGCCTTCTCCAGGAACTAACATTCTGGACTTTGTAAACAACCTACAAAACACCCTCCGAAACTCTTTAGCCCTTGCTAGAGAAAACCTAAAGGATGCTCAGGAAGAGCAAAAGGCCGGGTATGATAAACATGCCAGAGAGCGTTCCTTCAAAGTAGGGGACCAGGTCATGGTCTTGAAGGCGCTCCAGCCCATAAGAGGGAAGTGTTGTGGGATGGGCAATTTACGGTCCAAGAGCGCCTGGGAGCTGTTAACTATCTCATAGCATCCCCCACCTCAAACCTAAAGCCTAAAGTGTACCATGTTAATTCTCTAAAGCCCTTTTATTCCAGAGAATTAAAGGTTTGTCAGTTTACAGCCCAGGGAGGAGGGGATGCTGAGTGACCTGAAGGTGTCTACTATGAAGGAAAAAGTGACGGTGATGTGGAAGAGGTGAACCTCTCCATGACCCTCGGACATATGCAGCGACAGCAAATCAAGGAGCTGTGCAGTAGCTTCGCGCCAATGTTCTCAGCCACCCCAGGACGGACCGAACGGGTATACCATACCTTTGACACAGGTAATGCTCGCCCAATTAGAGCCCAACCATACCGGGTGGCTCCTCAAGCCAAAACTGCTATAGAACGGGAGATCCAGGACATGCTACAGATGGGGGCAATCCCCCCTTCTAAAAGTGAATGGGCATCTCCAGTGGTTCTAGTTCCCAAACCAGATGGGGAAAATACGCTTTTGCATGGACTACCATAAGCTAAATGCTGTGACTCACCCAGACAACTATCCAATGCCATGCACAGCTGAGCTATTGGAGAAACTGGGATGTGCCCAGTTCATCTCTACCTTAGACTTAACCAAGGGGTACTGGCAAGTACCACTAGATGAATTTGCCAAGGAAAGGTCAGCCTTCATCACCCATGTAGGGCTGTATGAATTTAATGTGCTCCCTTTTGGGCTGCAAAATGCACACGCCACCTTCCAGAAACTTGTAGATAGTCTCCTAGTGGGATTGGGAGAATCTGTAGTGGCCATCTTTTCTGACTCATGGGTAGAACACCTGGAGCATGTACAAAAAGTCTTTGAGCGCATAAGGAAGGCAGGACTAACTGTTAAGGCTAAAAAGTGTCAAATAGGCCTAAACAGAGTGACTTACCTTGGACACCAGGTGGGTCAAGGAATTATCATCCCCCTACAGGCCAAAGTGAATGCTATCCAAAAGTGGCCTGTCCCAAAGTCAAACAGGTCCAATCCTTCTTAGGCTTGGCCGGATATCACCAAGGCTCCGTCTCTCCAAGGACCTGGACCCTAGTGCAAAATTATAGACCCTCCCCAGAAATCTGAAACGGCCACTTCATAACTGATAAACAAGATTCTATCTATTGACTTCTGGGAATTACCTATAAAAGGAACAACCCAGTGAAGGTGATACCCTGAGGGAAAAATCTCATGTGTCTTTACACATCAGTGTAGTCTAATCTGGGACATTATACACTAAAATGCCTTATTCGTAGCCCTATGGTGATTGCCTGGTGTCACTACAAGCCAGAATTAAGGTTGGGTGGCTTAGTTGTGAATTTCCATCCCTTAGCATATTGCGATTGCTGTTTGGTAGGCTTGGCTGAATCCATTGTGTCTATTTTTTGTTAATAATTTCAACAGATGATATCTATGTCTATTTTTAAGCCCTTTCTCCAATTTCAGTGTTCAGAGCTGTGGGCAGTTATGGGGGTGGTCAGACAATAATTATGTAATCAAATGTTGAGATTCAAAAAAAAGATAGAACTTTAGAACGGTTCAAACAAATTGTCAATGTCACACGCAAAATCTACAGTGTAAATACCCTTCAATCAAACTCAATTTACTCCAGCAGCATTTTTGCCATTTTGCGTATATAAATATTTTTTTCGTGTGTGTGTGTTTGCATTACTATAATGGGATTCAAAAGGGAGCTAGATAGATTCTTGGAAGATAGGTCCATCAATGGCTATTAGCCAGGATGGGCAGGGATGGTATCCCTAGCCGCTGTTTGCCAGAAGCTGGGATTGGACAACAGGGGATGGATAACTTGATGAAAACCTGTCTGTTCATTCCCTTTGGGGCACCTGCCATTGGCCACTGTCAGAGAACAGGATACTGGGCTTGACAGACCTTTGGTCTGACCCAGTATGGCCGTTCTTATGTATGTGCAGTGAAATTGACATTTACTGAGATTTACTGATAAAAATCCAATCCTTTCAACTGTACTTTTAAGTAATGAAGTACTTTAATTCTTACACTTCCTAGACTGTAATGCTTGCTCTGAGGATAATTACACCCTCCCTGTGACGTATTTCACCCTCAGTCCCTGACACGTGCTCTCCACTTTAACCCCATCGTGATGTAGCTCCTGTCTGGGAGCTCTACTGAGGCCAGTGGTATTATGATCAGAAGGTGACACTCTGACACATCAGCAGAGACACATGGGGGAGAGTGGAGGATGAGGTAACATGGAGCCTACCAGGGTTGAACATGGCCCTACAGAGTGTGGGGAGCAAACTCTCTCTCAGACTCTTCTTTCTGACCTCCCAGGATCAGTAACTCTGGCAAATCGTTCCCTGAAATCTACATACCCCAATATGTGAGACAGTATCAGCAAGACCAGATTAATGCAGATGCTTTAGGGGCTGCAGTGCCAACCCCCTCGCCTAGTTGAGGGGAGTGAAGATCTGCAGTAAAAGCAGGGGTGAGGCTGGGGGAGAGGGACACAGCTAATGGGGGACTGGGAGCCAAGTGGGCCAAGAGGCCAGAACTCAGGAAGGGCTGGGAGCAGAAGTCCTCAGGACAGTTTAGAGGAACTTCAGTTTATTTTCCCCATTTACCATCATGCCATGTATTTAACTTAGAAACTTTTCATTCACATTTAAACACACTGGAGCTAAACTGTGTTGATACATTTCCATTCAAAATGGTACAGTTTTAATTAGGTGCTTAATCAGACGCTTTTGCAACAAAAAGCAATCAGTAATTGACATGCATTCATTAATTAACTTGATTGGTTGCTGTGCATCAATTGTCAAAAAAAACCCCAAAAAACTACAGATAAGGTGAGCGAGTGTAAAAATATCAGGCATTAAGAAATGGAAAGTAGACATCAGTTCATATCTCATGTGCTCATCTCGTAATTTTAATTACATAGTTTTAAGGGACTGAATAGTAACACCATGTTGTTTTAATAGCATTAGAGTCTGTTTGTATAATTGTTTGCAAGATTTCTTTGGATATTGTGAACCAGCCGTCTTAACCTTTTACTTGGGGATTACTAAATATAATCCAGTGCACCACTCCTGAAAGACTGCAAGCCCTGGCCGGTGACATGCTCCCTAGAGAGCAAACACATGACGAGCCCTTTTGCCCTAAAAAGCTCTTTTGGCTCTTTGACATCGCTTTATCCACCCCCACCAGAAAATGCTATAGGTAACCAGGTAATTACAGCAGACCTTCACTAGGTATAATTCTACCAGCTATGTGCCAAAATTCAAATGGTTCTGTTTGTTTTATCTTTCATTCAGCTTTGCAATTATTAGATCCCATTTAAACACTGGAACTGAAATAACCAAAGCAAGTTAAGAAGAGAGTGGCCTCAGGCATAGATGGGGGTAAAACAATAAAGGGAAAGAACTGACTATGCAAAAAGGAACATCCCAAACTATCAGAGCCCCAGACCCCCTTCCAACTGAATCCACCCCAGCCAGGCATAACAAGCTGGGCCCCTGAAAAATCACCCATCCCGTCTGGCAGTGAATGCTGCGTGTTCCAGACGGAGCTATGGTGTGTGCGTCTGCTCTGTTGACGTCCTGCTCTAGTACGGAATGCACCACGGCCACAGGGAGCAGAGACATGGACTCCTAAATGTGCAGAAAAGAAAAAGAAGAGGTGGTTTCTCCATGGATGCACAGGCTGTCTTGGCAGGGCAGCTCAGCTGCAGTCCCTGCACACAGCTGGGGGTGGGTGTCCTGGGTCAGGAGAAGTCAGTGCCCAGTCCTGTGGGGCTGTGCTCCTGGCTCATAGCTCACTGCTGCCCCTCCATTACCAGCTGCACTGGTCAGCCAGCCCCAGGCCTCACTGAGGTCACTATCCACCCCTCCCCCCTCCCCCGCAAGCCTTCAAACTGGGACATGCACCAGTGCCAATCGGAGTGCACTAGTGTAAATTCTGTCTGTAGGAAGGGTTTGTACCAGTGCCTAAAACACCAGTGTAGCAGAGATCTTCAGTACCCAAAACAGCAGTACGGTGGCACTAGAGATGGGATCTATTTCTAGCTCTGTCACGGACAGCCTGGGTGACCTTGGACACGTCAATGTTTCTCCTCCCAACTTTAGTCTATTTACCCAGCTGCCCACTCACTAGGGTCTCCTCTCTCCAGAGCTGCTCACCACTAAAATCTGTGTGGGTGTCACCAGAGCTAAGGTTGTTACGCTCTGGAATAGTCTTACAAGGGTCTCTTTCCCTGGAAGTTTTTAAGAACAGGTAGGACAAACCTCTGTCAGAGATAATCTACATATACTTGGTCCTGCCTCGGCAGAGAGAGCTGGACTTGATGACAGCTTGAGGCCCTGTTCAGCCCTACATTTCTAGGATGCTATGCAATACATACATATGAAAACACAACAGACAGAATAAAACCCACCACAACATAATGCCAGACAATTCATCCTCCTCCCCCCCCCCAAAAAAACCCCTACACTCCACAACATCAAATGACAGAATACAAAGGAGAGCAAAGCAACACAATGCAAACTAACACAACCTAGAACAAAAGTACACCATACAAAAGAGCTCAACTCAAACCAACCCAGCACAGGCACCAAACAAGCGGAGGCAAAACAATGCACTATAAAACTATGCAACACAACATGATGCATCACAGTTCCAAATGGCACTATGCAAAACAGCTCAGCGTAGAACACGGCACAGCACAAGACAGAATTATTTCAATGGAGGCATGGAAGGTATCTTGAGAGGTTGTCTATTGAAGCCTCCTGTGATGAGGCAGAACCAAGTATCCCTAGACATTCCCAGACTGGTGTACCTCTAATCTGGTCTTAAAAACCTCCAATGAAGGAATTTCCACAGCCTCCCTTGGAAGTCAACACAACACAAACACCGACCAAAACAACACTGTACACACTTACGCTGGGCTTGCAGTTAAGGGGAGAGGCAAGAATTCAAACAATCTGGGTTCAGTTCCCAGTTTTGCCCCAAATTCTCCACGCAAACTTGAGCAAATTACTTCAGCTCTCTGAGCTTCAGTTTCCCCATCTGTAAAATGGAGAGTTGCCTCCCACCATTGGCCTATTTAGCCTTTGAGCTTTTTGTGCAAGGACTCTCAGTCACTGTGGGCATGTCTACACTGCAGTTAGACACCGGCGGCTGGCCCATGCCCGCTGACTTGGGCTCACACAGCTGCGGGGCTGTTTAATTGTGGTGTAGATGTTCCGGCTTGGGCTGCAGCCCAAGGCCTGGCACCTCCCACCCCGCAGGGTCCTACAGCCTGGCTCCAGCCCGAGCCCAGACATCTACACTGCAATTAAACAGCCCCTTCGCCTGAGCCCTGTGAGCCTGAGTCAGCTGGCATGGGCCAGCTGTGGGTTTTTAATGGCAGGGCAGAAATACCCTTGGTGTCTGTTCAGCACCTGTCACAATGGGGACCCTGATCTTGGTCAGTGTCTGTGCAGAGCCCTGCACAACAGGGGCCTGACCTCAGTTGGGAGCTCTGCAACTCCCGGCATTACAGGATCCCTGATTTTGTTTGGGGTCCCTGCAGCATCTGGCAAAATGTGGGGGCAGGATCTCTGTCAGGGTCTCTGCAGTGCCCAGTACAATGGTGGGGCGTGATCTCGGTCGGGATCAGTGCAAGCCCAGGCCCGACAGGGACACAAATCTCAGTTGAGGTCTCTGAAGTGCCCAGCACAATGGAGGCAGCCATCTGGGCTGCAGTCGTGCACAGCCTGGCACAAAGGGGGCCGTGATCTCGGTCCAGGTCTCAGTTTTACCTGGCACAAAAGTGGGGTCTTATCTCACTTGGGGTCTCTGCAGCGCCCAGCAGAACAGGGCCCAGACCTCACTTGGGGTCTCTGCAGCGCCTGGCAGAACAGGGGCCCTGAGCTCAGACAGGGTCACTGTAGCTCCCGGGCCAGCAAGGTCCCTGCTCTGGTCAGGGTTTGTGCAGTGCCCGGCACACTGGGGGACCTGATCTCAGGCAAGGCATGTGCCACGCTCAGTATGAGAAGAGCCCTGATCTCAGTCAGACACCTGGGGAGAAAAGCAGGAAGATTTTCAAGAATTAGCTATCAGTATTTCAGAACTGAGGGGAAAAAATGGGGCACAAACTAAATATTTGCCAATATAAGAGAGAAGCACCAACATGTCACCATTCAACAGTTCAAGAGAAAGGAGGGGAAATTTGAGGGGATTATACAGCGATATTCAATCAACAACAGAATGGGATGGATTCTTCTTACCACACATTCACATGGCCAGCAGGGAGCCCTGGGTGATGTGGCTTTCACAGGGGAAAGGAGAGGGGCTGGAGTCAGAAGGTCACTGGCTGTGGGGTCTGGAAATGGGACTAGCAGGCAGTGTTGGGGGGAGCAGCTGGGTCGTGCAGGATGGGGGAGGGGGAAGTAGCTGGGACGGGGAAACCTGGGGCTGGGCCGTCTCCATGGGGACGCTTGCTCCTCCCTTCCCTTCCGGGGCCTTTCCATGCCCTGTTGCCAGCAGAGAGAGCCCCCCCCGCCCCAGCCCTGTCCCAGGGGTCTCCCAGCCTCTGCCCATTAACCCTCTGCCCAGTTCAGAAATCACTCAGGGGAACCATTTCCCACCCAAACAAGGACAAATCACTGCAGGTAAAAATGGGGGAAAACACCCCAAACCTGAGATTGGAACTGGCCATTGGTGAAGTGGAGAGAAAATGGGGCACAATCGGGGGAGG
>NW_020665138.1:120286-120999 GCF_002925995.2 Terrapene triunguis
CCCCCCCCCCCCGCCCGGCAGCCCCCGCCCAGCCCCACGCAGGGACCCCAGTGGGGGCCGGTCCCCTCCCCCCGGGACCCCCCGTGGTGCCCCAGGCAGAGCCTGGCCGGGCCGGGGGCGTTGGGCTCCTGCGGGGACAGCAGCTCCGAGCCCCCCGCGGGCGCGGCCCCAGGGAGCAGATCCCGGCGCTGCGAGATGCCGGGTCCCCCCCACGGACACTGGGGCAGAGTCACCGCCCGGCCCGGCCCCCGGGGCTCGCTCCGGTACCTGGAGGCTGCAGCGGGGCAGGCAGAGCCCGGGGCGACCCCAGCGGGAGCAGGGCCCGGGCCAGGCACGGGGGGGCTTAATGAAGGTCTCTCCCCCCGGCGCGATCTGCGCATGCCCAGAGCTCCAACGGCACAAACCGACTCCGGCCCCGCGAGAGGCTCCAACGGCCCCGCGCGAGCCAGGCAGAGCCGCAGCGCCCCGCGCGCCTTCGCAGCCGGGCCCCGCCTCCCCGCCCGACGTCACTTCCGCTCCAGGGAGAGTCCGGAACTACATCTCCCAGCCTGCCCCGGGGGCGCTTCCGCCCTCTGCAGCCCAGGTAAGGGCGGGCCCCGGGGTCAGCCTGAGCCTTTCCCCATCTTCCCTCCCCTCCCCTCGCAGAGAGCCCCCACCCGCCCGCAGTGACCCCCGCGCCCCTCCCCCCACTGAGATTCCCCCCCTGCCCCTCC
>NW_020665138.1:121099-123338 GCF_002925995.2 Terrapene triunguis
CCCGGGTCTGAGCTGCCCCCCTGCCCTGCGTCTCGCCCCCCGCGCCTCACTCCTGTCACCGAAATATCGGGTCCACCTAGCTGAGAGCCAATAACAGCCAGACAGGGATAAGGAGGAGTTGCTTTATTCTGCAGAAGAAAGGAGAGCTTTGCACCTTGATACAAAAACTCTGTCTTACACACATTTTACAGATCCTTTATACACATTCAGACCAAGGCCCTTGCCGTGTTAACACTTGATTGGTGGTGGTCAGACCCGTGCTTTTGCTATCTGGTCAGTGAAAACCGGCTTGGGACCAGCTCTAACTACCTGAAGGCCTTGAAGGGAAAACAGTTGAAAAGTTCAGGCTACTGTGTACTTAAGGCGTCTGCTTCCCCCTAATGGCCGCTGGCTGACATAACGACTGCTCGGATTAAGGGGGGTCACTAGTAACTTTCACACTCCCCCGGGTCTGACCGCGCCCCCCCCCCCCCCCGACCGAATGGGGATAGAGCCGCAGAGCAGGAGACATCTATACTATCTAGTGCTGACATCGGATCCATTCCAATGGGGATTGCATTGCTTAAACCTTTGTGATTAAACCTGTCATTCCTCACAGCTCAGTTCCAATTTGGGCATGAAAGATACAATGTAAAAAACGTGGGCGGGGAAGCAGGATGGTGTATTTAGGCCTGTAGGATAATGTGATCGATTTAGGAAATTTGAAGGCGGTACCTAGTTTTACTGATATAACGCAGATGAAAAGCAATGTTCTTTGGGACGCAACCTCGGACTGCAGTCCAACAAGCTGCAAAACGTCGTACCCACTACACGCCCATGACGTGTATGGGCGCTGGGAACCCGCAGAGCAGTGGATCCTGACTGGCCATCGGCTGAAATTTGTCTGTGTACGGGGAGTGGTGAGCGTAAGAGATTTGCTTGGTATTTGTGTTGTGTGGGTTGCTAATAAATAGATGGTTAGAGCACAGCTGCATAAGGCTCTTTCGCTGGGATAAGGTTCTCTAGCCCCGCAGAGCCCTGAGCCCCCTGGGAAAGGGCTGGTACTTAAATTGACCAGGTTTCTTCCTGAGCCCCGTGGTAAGGATAGGTGTCTTACAGCGCGAGCCCTCGGTGGGGTGCATTAGACTGTGCGGGTAAAACCGCAAGCACAACCTATTCTGTCATTCCTATATATTTTGTATTGTGATATTACCATGTCCCATTGATTATCATCATTCCACCAAGTTCAGTAATACCTGTTTTTATCAATCTCCTCATTTAAAACCAGGCATTCAAGTACACTCATTTGCTTGAATGTGTACTTCCCATTCTGTGAAGTCTGAAGAAACTAAACTGTTAGCTGTAAACTATTCAGTGACAAGCTGTTAAATTTCTGCTTATTAAAGCCCCGGTGAGGCCTCGATCTGTGTCAGAGGAGGAAGGAGAAGGATTTAGCCAATCATGAAATCTAAGGAGGAAGCTTTAATTGGCTTTGGGGTTGTAGCTTAAACATGAACAATGTTTTGGTTTCAATGTTGAAATATCCAACTGCCTTAGTGTGGATTGCACTGCCTGGGGGTGAAGGGGTCCCCTGGGTGAAACCTGAACTGCAGGAACTTCTGAGCCCTCTAAACCACCAACCTGGGCTGCCTCTCACACTGTGATACTGATGTCAAGCTCCAAGCCTTTGACAGGCACTGCACTTACACAGCCATCCACAGGCAGGGACAAACCCAACTGTGTTACACGAATGATCTCCCAGCCACTCATGAACCATCAATAGGCTCCAGCCAATTCCCCAGCCCTGCACCCCAGAACTGTCCCATTTTGCACTGGTCAGAAGCCTGGCCACTGTAAGTTCATTACCTAGTTCGCCACTTTGTCAAAGGAAAGTGGACATGCACCAGCCTTTGTAACCTGAGCAGATTTCTCCAGCACTTTAGACAAACTCACTGGTAAGGATAAAACATTAAATCTGCATCTCCCTCAGGGTCTTCCCAACCCCAGGGGAAGCCCTCCTCCCCCTGCCAATTGGGTCATTTGCATTCTTACAGACAAGTATTTCTTCAGTAGAATTTGCATCCTGTCTTAAAGAGACAGTTAATTTCCACAAGCATATCGGGACCGACCGGTGTCCTGAAAAACTGGGACCTGGATTGGGATTCCCAATCTATCCCTGAGACGTCAGCTGTGTGACTGCTCCCCTTTCGGGAGGTCGGTTTCACAGTCCGTCCTCTCTGAACCCGAGTCACAGGCTGAG
>NW_020665139.1:0-15035 GCF_002925995.2 Terrapene triunguis
CGGGGATAGATGGATGGATGAGGATGGAGGGGTGGGGATAGATGGATGGAGTGGGTGGAGGGGTGGGGATAGATGGATGGATGGGGATGGAGGGGTGGGGATAGATGGATGGATGAGGATGGAGGGGTGGGGATAGATGGATGGAGTGGGTGGAGGGGTGAGGATAGATGGATGGATGGGGATGGAGGGATGGGGATCGATGGATGGATGAGGACGGGAAGAGGCAGATCGATGTTTTGTCACTAGAACAGTTTCAAACCTGTCCCACTTTTGTCCCGGAAGTTGCCCCTCTAGAGTCAGGACAGCTGATTGCTTAGGCTGCTTTTAGCCTTGGAATTCCCTTTGCATCTCTGTCCCAGCCGGCAGGGACTCCTCCAGCCCTGAGGGGGTTAATTCCCCCTGGCACCCACCAGAGCCTCAGTCTTACTCCGGTGGGAATTCTGCGCCACTGTGCAATGCACAATTTGCACAGAAATTAATGTTGTTTGCACAGAATTTTCCCTCCTCCCGGCCTCCAAAATGGGCTGCAGAGCTGCTGCCTCCACAAGGGGCCGCTGGACCCGGCAGAGCGCAGCTTGCACATAGAGGACACTGCCGGGGGGAGGGGGAGGGAGCTGGAGGGTTCCCGCAGCTGCAGTTCTCAGCTCGCCCCGAAGGAAGGCAGCGGCAGGCAGGAAACTCCTTACAAGCCGGGTACCCAGCGTCAGGCTGTCTCTCCCTCTGGATCCCTGGCTCTGGGGCGGAGAGGGTGGGGGTGTCTGGGCTGGGGGGGGGACCCATGGCTGGGGTTTGGGGGTGCAGAAGTGTGGGTTTTGGCAGGAGGGGGAGGGGGCAGAGAAACAGGAACTGGGTTGTCGTAGGGATTTCTTTAACTCTCTACTGCTGGGGGACAATTTTTGTGTCTCTGTATTGTTACAGATATACATACTGCCACATATTTTGAAATAAATTACCAAAATAACTGAAACTGGTGTGATTCTATTTTGTTATTTTGACAGAGAAAATATGGAGAATTTTGAAATGTTGTGCGCAGAATCCCCCGAGGAGTATGACATTCTGCATGAAATCACTGAACCCAGGTGTCCTATGTCCCAGCCTAGCGCATTAACCACTAGCCCAGCCTTCCTCTATAGGGGTTAATTCCCTCCTGGCCCTGGCAGATGCAGCAGCTGCTCTGGATTTTGAGGCTCATGTTGATCGCTCATTCCTGGAATAACTTTTGTTGGTAACTTCATTTTTATTCATTGCTGGCTCCAAAGCAGCGAGTGAAATGCAGCAGGCCCCGCGGCAGGGCGGAGCAGGGAAAGTGGGAAGGAAGCGATCAGCTCCAGGGATTGATCTGCAATCAGTTCAGCATAGCCTTCGCTGAGTTCCCTTCCCGCTGGCCTTGCCAACACTGGGAACAGGTGTTTGGAACGGGAAAAGTGGCCCTCCAGCCGGAACTAACATGTGGGAAAGGCCCAGTGAGGACAGGGGAGGCTGCCGTTTTAACATGCTTTAGCAGGTCAGGTAATGATAAGGATTGCCCATAAACTGTCACCCAACCGGCTGTAACAGGGAAGAGCTACAAATCACTGGGTCGTCCCCAGGATTTAGCTCGTGTCTGTTACCCTGGAGGAAATAAACCAGCTGTTTCCCTAGGGAAGAGGCAGCCTAAGGGTTGGGATTCCCAAGGGAGCCGAGAGGAGCTGGCCTTGAACCCAGCTCCTAAATCCCCTAGGCTCCCTGCATTGATGCTCATAGGATGGGTGCTGCCTGAGCAGAGCGATGGCTGGGCGGGGCTCAGCCTGCGGGGTCGCAGCCCTTCTGTAAAGCAGCCCCTATGTCTGGGCCTCTCCAAAGGACAGAAACGGCGCAGCTCCGGCCCATGCAGCGATTTCTGGAGTGGCTCAGGGCTGCAGCCTCTTCATCATCTCCTGTATCCAGGGGATGAAGGTGGAGACACTTGTATACACCCCGGGGGGGATCCCATCCTCAGATCCCCAAGAGATGATGTCCTGGGCTGTTTGACCACACATCAGGGGGCCCCCAGAGTTGCCCTGCGAAATAAAACAAGCCACAGATGGAGAACAGCTCACGGAGTCGTTTCCAGCTAATGGGGAGCTCAGTGATGCCCCCCATGCAGCTGGCTTCAGTGTCCCCTCAGTCTCTGATTGGTCCCCCCACAGCCCAGCTGGTTTCAATGCCCCACCCACTCCCCTGTCCAGCTGCTCTCTGCCTCCCCCTGAGAAAAGACAAGTTATTTTCCCATTCATTTGTACAGCACCTAGCGCAGTGGGGCCTGATCCCCGATAGCCACTTGTAGGTTTGACTGCAATACCAACAGCCTCATTAATAATAATGACTTATCAAGGGAGCTTGAAGCCAGGAACAGATTTACCTTTGCAGAGTCTTTGCCCTTCTCTGGGTCCCCCCCCCCACACACATCATTGTGAAGGTGTTATGGTGACGATACATGCACTTGTCATCCTCCAGCACCTCCACATCCACTTCCTGGAGTGTGGTGGCCTGGGTTAAATTATTCCGTGCTATAGTCCTGCCCCAACCGGCGACACTGCACATGGCTCCTGCCTCTACTGTCTCATTGGCACAGGGCAGGTCAATGGTTTTCACCCGTCTATTCAGCTTCACTCTCTTCATCAGCTGAGACACAAGAACGATGAAGATCAACGTGGGGGTCGCACTCAAGAACACAGAGACACACCCTAATCCCCAGCAAAACCCATAACCATGGTCTCTGTGGGAGTGGGGCAATAGGATGAAACCAGCCAAAACGGGCTGGGCTATCCCCTAATAATCTAACCCAGTTGCCATAGCAACACAAGATTCTATTATCATGACAACCAAATACACAACAGAGGCAGTACCTGCAGCAGCATGATGTCATTGTTATGGGTCTTTTTGTCATATTGCAGGTGAGGTATCCAGTGGCACACGGGGATCTTTTGTCGTTTCCATTCCCATAGTCTTATGTTATGGACTCCCAGCTTGACGATAATCTCGCTGTAAAAGCCAAGAACAATCCATGGGGTGTCAGGGGCAGGAGTTTATGTGAGGTGGGGGATGGGCACATGTGAGTCTGTCACATGAACAGTGACATGGAGGAGACAGGGCAGCCTGGGGATCTCAGGCCATGATCCCAGACTCAGCTGCTGCCCTGGAAAATGTATATACCACTATACACATTGCCAGCTGTGATCCGGCCCCAGGGCTCGGGACTTGCTGACTTAAGGGGCGAGGGGGAATGGCACGAGGGGCCTCTCCCCGCTAGAGGGCACCGTTTGTGGCACAAAGTCCCTGCCCAGTGGTGTTGGGGTCCCAGCCTATGTCTCCCCCAGCCCCTTATGCTGTTCCCCTGAGCTCCTTCACTCCCCACTGTCCTCCCAGCCCCTGGATCTCAGCTCCCCTGCACCCCAGCTAGATCCACACAGGGGTCTATACCCAGCTCCCCCCAGCCCAGAGCCCCACAGAGCCATCCTGGGGCTGTGAGCCCCTCCCTGCCCCAATCTGGGCAATGGGCCACTCCCCAGCTGGGCCGTAGTTCCATTGATTTACCCACTGTTGGATCTGGACCATGGTTTGAACAGGCCCCTAGAGACACGCTGACGCCCCCTGTGCAGATCAGACCCCTGGGTTCTGCTCTCCCAGCCTGTCGCACTCACTGCTCCTTCCCTGCAACCTACGATGGCACCAGAGCTCCCGGCTCCCCCATCACCTGCTAACACCCAACCTGCCCCGACATCCCCAGCACAGAGGCGCTTACTCTCCATTGCAGTGAGCGGCCGTCAGCACGAAGTTCTCCGCCACCAGGAACCCTCCACAGATGTACTTCCTGTTTCCACGTCTTATAGACAGATAGGCGATGTAGGGTCTGGAGTGGGGCTTCGCTTTCTTTCCCCCCCCCCCGATGATCTCACCTGGGGGGGAGACCAGGTTCATATAAAGAGCCCCATCGTCTCCCTGAGCTGGGCAGGGACCGAGCTCTCCATCCTGAAGGGGAGTCCCCACAGCCTCAACCCACCCACTGCAATGCTCTTCTTGTGGGATGCCTGTGCCTGGTACTCTGCCCCCCTCATCAGCTCTGCTCAGACTGGACACCCCATGGAGCCGAAGGGTACATCTAAAGCTCTGACCTCGCTGGGTGGAGAATCAGTACCAAACGCACCGGGAGTGGGTCAGTAATTGCACAGCTGTAAGATAATGACATTGGGGATCCATGTCACCCCAGATTGGGTCAGGTATCCCCCAGATGGGCACTGACAATCTTATTGGCTGAATTTCCTTCAGGCAAGATCCTTCCCCCAATCCAATGGTGATTACTTTGTTCTTCCAGTTTTGTGAATGTAATGGGTAGAGAGAAAGGGAGAGATCATTTGGGGCCGCTTCTCCCCCTTCTAGTTCCTTCTCTTCCTCGAGAAACATCTCTAGCTGGGTTTGAGGAAACAGAAACTCTGTAGACAGGAACCCCAAGCTCTTTGTTCATCAAGATGTAATATTTTTCACCCATATCCTCTTTCCTGACAAAGAATGGCCACTTAACCAGGTGACGGCCCATTTGATTTTGTTGACACATAGCTGAGGCATCGGTTAGCCTTTTGTCTCTGGTGAACTGGTTTGTGACTACTCTCCAGACTTGGAACATGTTTTAGTAACACCCTACAGGAGAATCTTATAACTTTCAATGCCACACATATTTTACCAGGACAATAATGATCAGCAAATTATGAGGTTTTAGATGATCCCTCACAAGATGTGCTCTGTATAAAAGCAATCATAGTCCTGTAAAAGGAGTGATCATAGGGGTACAGACTATCACAGGCCCCTAGATACCACCCACTGAAGCCAATCCCTGAGACCCCCCATTTAACGCAAAATCCCAGGGGCCCCCGAGCCCTACTGTACTTACCAGCCCAAGTCCTGGGGGTCAGGAGAAAGGCCATGGGGAGCAGGAGCAAGATCTGTAAGTGCATGTTTGCAGTCAGAACTGGGATGGTGCATCTGCCTCAGGCCTGGGGACTTTATAAACTCATTTTGAGGGGATCGGGGGGGCAGGAAACCTCAGGGTCACCCACACACTCATCTAAATGCAGGACTCAGGTGTCTGAGTTTTCAACCACAGCCAACCATATGGGCTGGGGGGAAGGACAGGCTGTACGACAGCCGTGCATCCCGCACAGCTGGCTGGATACTGCATGGCTGGGTCCCTGCACAGCTGGATGGATGATGCACCACTGGATGGAAACGACCTCGGAGGAGACATGTTTCACAGGATCCAGCACTGATCTGGGTGCCAGCTCACAGCTGTGAACATCTGGGGCTCTTACTCACCTGGCCTCATCCTTGCTCAGCTCCCTGCCCGTGTCTCTGTGATGGCGGCTGTGGATGACAGCAACTTATGTCGGTGGGGAGCATAGGAACATGGCCCTTTGATCTTTCTCAGGGTGGCCCAGTCGTGAGCAGGGTGGGGCTGAGCAGAGCAGCCATCGACCCCAATCACAGCAACTGTGGCGGGAGGGTTTCTGAGAAACCCCCACCTGAGTGTGTGACCACGAGAAGGGGATTTTGCAGCCTGTGGGATGCCGTATAACTGGGAGCTATGCCTGTGCAGCACCAGAGGGGAAATAACACAGCAGAGGCAGGGATAGAACCAAGGAGTCCTGACTCTCAGACCCTCCCACTCTAACCACTAGACCCCACTGCCCTCCCAAAGTCAGGGATAGTTAGTGCCAACCAGTGACGTGTTCACTGTCCCTTACAAGCCACTCTGGTCTCAGACCTGACAAACTCACTACACCTGAGGCACTGCTTCCCTGGTATTTACCCCTGAAGGGTGGCGTGTGAGGGCTCTACTGAAAGCTGATAACTCGTCAAGCTTCGTGCTCACTGTGAGATGTGCCTACAGGTACTAGTTCAGGGATAATGTCTCTATCCTGACACCTATGGCTCATGCCACTGGGCTTGTAGAGATATCCAGGGAATCATGTGGCTCGGTGACAACCCATTCACATGGGAGAGAGCTGTGAGCCCTCCCTGGCTAGCCAGTGATGGACTACGCGGTGTGACGCTGGCAGACCCAGGCAGATGGCATTAGTTAAGAACTAACAGACTCGTAGCTGGAGACGAAACCTATTCACCTGTGTGTTCGTTTAACTCAAAATAGGGATGCGTCTTACAAGAGCCCATTTAGTGTTCAGACTCTGCAATGCTTGGAAGTTGCTGCCTGCATTAACCTCATGTGCAATGTCTCTATTCCAGGCCATAGGCGCCGACTCTGTGGGTGCTCCAGGGCTGGAGCACCCACAGAGAAAAATTAGTGGGTGCTCAGCACCCACTAGGGTGACCAGACAGCAAATGTGAAAAATTGGGATGGGGGTGGGTGGTAATAGACACCTATATAAGACAAAGCCCCAAATATTGGGACTGTCCCTATAAAATTGGAACATCTGGTCACCCTAGTACTCACCGGCAGCCAAGCTCCCCCATCTCCTCCCTCCCCCCAGCGCCTCTCGCTCACCGCCAGCCCTGCTGATCAACTCCTCCCCCTCCATCCCAGCGCCTCCCGTCCACCCCAAACATCTGTTTCGCAGCATGCAGGAGGCTCTGGGAGGGATGGGGCAGAAAGAGGCAGGGGTGGGAAGAAGTGGGGCAGGGGCGGGGGCTATGGGGAAGGGGTGGAGTGGGGGCGGGAGCTAGGGCGGGAGGGGGAGGTCAAGAATCCGCCGACTAGAGGGGAAGTCGGTGCCTATGTTCCAGGCTATGGGAAACATGTATGTTTTGCTTTATAACATTGAAAATGTTTGCTCTGAACTTGGGAACCCAGGCCCGATTCCAGGCCTCAGCTCAGATGCTGGAGCATTAACTGAGCTTTTGTATCCCATTCCCTGACCCCTGAGCAGCCAGTCCCCTGGAGCCCAAACCCAGATGGGAAAAGCCCCATTTCACATTCCCCATTACCACGGACAGCAGAGGCAGATGCAAATAGAGTGGCTGGATCCTAGTCATTTGTTATTCCTACTGCCCTGGTCTGACAAACAGCTCAGACTGCTGGGTTTAACCGCTGAGTGGCTGGGGCTCCCCTCACCTGGATGACAGAGATCCAGGAGGGAAGGAAACACTCGCAGCGATGGGATTTCATAAAACTCTGTGTTGATTCCAGACAGGGCCGGCTCCAGCTTTTTTGCCGCCCCAAGCGGCGAAGAGAAAGAAAAAAAAGCAAAAAAAAGCCGTGATTGGCCGCACTTCGGCGGCTGCTCTACCGCGCCGCTTCATTCTTCGGCGGCGGGTCCTTCCCTCCGAGAGGGACGGAAGGACCCGCCGCCGAATTGCCGCCGGAGACCCGGACGTGCCGCCCCTTTCCATTGGTCACCCCAAGCACCTGCTTCCTGTGCTGGTGCCTGGAGCCGGCCCTGATTCCAGAGGCCACAAACTACCATGTGAAATTAACAAGTAAAGAAGGCAGATGGAGGGAGGCGAGGGGACGTAACTATCCAGACATCTGATGGAAAAGTGATGGGCAAGATACAACATTTCCTGTATGTGTTAGACCTTCCTCTGCTAGACTGAAGAAGCCATTATTAAATATTTGTTCCCCATGGAGGTACTTATAGACTGTAATCATGTCACCCGTTAACCTTCTCTTTGTTAAGCTAAATAGATGGAGCTTCTTGAGTCTATCACTCGAAGGCAGGTTTCCAATCCTTTAATCATTCTCATGGCTCTTCTCTGAGCCATCTCCAACTTATCACCATCCTTCTTGAATTGTGGGCCCCTGATCTGGGTGCAGGGTTCCAGCAATGGTTGCACCAGGAACAAATTCAGAGGTAAAATAACCTCTGTGCTCCTACTCGAGATTCCCCTGTTTATGCATCCCAGGATCACACTAGCTCTTTTGGCCACAGCATCGCACTGGGAGCTCATGTTCACCTTGACCCCCACATCTTTCGCAGAATCCCTACTTCCCAGGAGACAGTCTGTAAGTATGGCCGATATTCTTTGTTCCTAGATGTATACACTGGCATTTAGCTATGCTAAAATTCATATTGTTTGCCTGCGCCCAGCTTACCAAACAATCCAGATCACTCTGTACCTGTCCTCTTCATTATTTATCACTCCCCCAATTTTTGAGTCATCTGCAATCAGCAGTGATGATTTTAAGTTTTCTTGCAGGGCATAGATAGAAATGGTAAATTGCATAGGACAAGAACAGATCCCCAAGCCCACAAGAAACACATCCATTTGGTGAAGATTCCACATTTACAGTTACATTTTGAGATCTATCATTTAGCCAGTTTTTAACTTATATTATGTGGGCCATGGTAATTTTACATAGTTTTAGTTTTTTAATCAGCATGTGCAATACCAAGTCAAATGACTTCCAGAATTATAAGCATATATCATCAACACAGTTACCTTTATCAGCCAAAGTTGTAATCTGATCAAAAGGAGACAAGGTCTGTGAGGTGATATCTTTTATTGGACCAACTATTGTTGGTGAGAGAGACAAGCTTTTGAGCTTACATAGAGCTCTTCTTCAGGTCTGGGAAAGGTTCTCAGGGTGTCACAGCTAAGTACAAGGTGAAACAGATTGTTTAGCATAAGTATTTAGCACATATTTCTCTCCATGCTCTTCATCACAAGCAAGCTCCGCACAGACCAGGACCCACCAACTCAAAATAGCATCAGATCCGGACAGAACAAAAGATTCAAAACTAGCAGACATATCTCCACTGTTACAATGACCAACTCCCACCCCCCACAACACATCTTTCTAGATCTATGGGTCCTACACATGACCATCACAACATGTGGTGTACCTTATCCAGTGCACTAAATGCCCCAATAACAAGTCGGTGGGTGAAATGAGACAACCACCCTCAAATGAACTCACACAGAAAAATGATGAAAGACAAAAACACCTTATCACCCGGCCATGGGCGAACACTTTTCACAAAATGATCACTCCAGGACCTCTCGGTCCTCATCCTCAAAGGAAACCTGCACCACATTTGCAAAAAATGAGCCTGGGAGCTTAAATTCATAACTTTGCTAGACACTAAAAAATCATGATGTGAATATATACACTGGATTTATGGCTTAGTTCAAAAATTTGTAACCCACCAAAGCCCCTTCCCCCACACCTTTTCCACCCTCTTTCTCCCCCTATGACTGGAGAGCTTGAAAGGTCTATTGAAATATGTGTTAACTTCTTATGTTAAACAATCTGTTTCCACCTTGCATTGAGCTGTGACACATAGAGAACCTTTCCCGGACCTGAAGAAGAGCTCTGTGTAAGCTCAAAGCTTGTCTCTCTCACTAATAGAAATTGATGCAAGAGCATATCACCTTTTCCCTCTATGGGGTGCTCGCTCCAATACCTGCCTTTTTATATGTTTTTCTGGCACCATCCTATAGGGTTTAATAGAGAGAATCTGATCCCTGCTCTAGAATCCTGTAGGATAGTTCAAAAATTTGTAGAGACACACAGGGGTTTTATCCCAACATCTACGAACTCCTTCCCCCATCCCCAATCCATTTTGAGACCAATCAATTCATAGCATTTTTCTAAGACTAATGAAGATAATCTGCATTTCACACGCAAAGCCTAGCTAGCCCATGGCTGGTCTAGCCAGGCAAAGAGCCAGGAAAACAGGTGTCTCCTTTAATGCTGTTTCTGCAGAATGTTCTGGATCCAGGGGATGAAAGTGGAGAGTCTTGTAAACACGCTTGGCTCCCACAAATGCTCGTCAACATATGAAGCGATGCCCTGGGCCACTCCGTCATATACCAAGGGGCCACCAGAATCACCCTGGGATTAAAAATAATCACAGTTACATATTGCACATCTCTAGCACGACTTTTCAGTAGAGATTGGGTAGTGTTGGGTAGAGTTGGAGTTGGGGACAGTTGTCCAGGACAGGGGTTAAGTTTGATAGAGTTGGGTAGGATTGTGTTGGGTGGGGTTTAAGTTTGAGGAAGGGTTGGGTACAGTTTTTCTGGGTGTTGTTTGAGCTTTGGATAGTGTTGGGTTGGGCTGTGTTGCAGTAGGGTTGGTAGGATTGTGCTGGGTGGGGTTTGAGTTTGGGTAGGTTTAGTAGGTGTGTGTTGGGGGGGTTAAGTTTGAGATACGGTTGTGTAGAGTGGGGTTTGAGTTTCGGGTAGGGTTGGAAGGGTTGTGTTGGGAGAGTTGAGTTTAGGGTAGGGTTAATAGGGTTGTGTTGGGGAAAGGGATTAAGTTTGGGGTAGTGTTGTGTTGGGGGGGTCAGTTTGTAGTACAGTTGGGAAGGATTTTGTTGGGGAGGGGGGTTGAGTTTGGGGTAGGATTGGTAGGGTTGTGTTGGGGAGAGGGGTTGAGTTTGGGGTAGAGTTGAATCAGGTTTGTTGGCCGAGGTTTGAGATTAAAGAACATCAATAGCCATGTGTAATAAAGGATCTTGGCAAGCTAGTAGGAGCTATGCTGAGCTGGTCTCACTATCGCTTCACCCTCTGGGCCGATCTGATGTCTGCATCAACACCCCGTCACCCGAGCGGGGCTAGGTTGGTAGGGGATCACTGTGCAATTAGATATTTAGCCCTAAAAACCACCTCCCTATTCCCTCCCAGTAGTGGCCTCCTGGAACCAAGGAGCCTCCAGGTCAGCAGTATACTTACCCGATAAGGTAATTTCCCTAGGCCAGGCTTCCCCACACACAGCATTGTTGAGTGGTTGTATCCAGTGTACAGATGACACATGTCATCCTTCATGACCTCGAGGTCCACCTCACGGAGGGTATCAGTTCTTGAGTTCCGGCCAGTCCAACCCCATCCAGCCACGCTGCACATGGATCCCGGCCTCACCCTGGACTTGGCATTTGGCAGGGGGATGAGCCGCACCCAGTTATTCAGCACTGCGTTGCGTGACAGCTGCCATGGACGTGAGGGAAAACAGGGAACCAGATCAGCACAGGGAGCGGAGCTGAAAGGAACCAACATGTTCCAAAAGAGGAAAATGGAAATGTGTCCAGTGCTTTCATGTGAAGTCAATGGGGGCGGGGTGATGGGGTCGGGGGGCAGTACCTGCAGCATTGTGATGTCACTGATGGCAGGGTGTTGGGATAGTGGTGGTATCTTCAGTAGTGTGAGATCACTGGGGGCAGGATGATGGAATGGGGGAGGCTGCTGCAGCACTGTGAGGTCACTGGAGGCGGGGTGATGGGATGGGGGAGGTACCTGCAGCACTGTGAGGTCACTGGGGGTGGAGTGATGGGGTGGAGGGCAGTACCTCCAGTAGTGTGAGGTCACTGGGGTGGGTTGATGGGAAGTGGATGATACCTGCAGCAGCATGATGTCATTGTTAAGGGTCTTCTTGTCATATTGCTGGTGGGGGATCTGGTGGCGCACAGGGATTTTCTGTTGGCTCCGTTCCTGTTCACTAATGTTATGGGCTCCCAGCTTGATAGTGATCTTGCTGTAAAAGCCAAGAGCAATACATGAGGCATTAGGGGCAGGAGCGTACATGAGGTGGGGGATGGGCACATGTGGGTCTGACTCATGAACAGTGACATGGAGGAGACAGGGCAGCCTGGGGGCTCTCAGGCCATGATCCCAGACTCAGCTGCTGGCCTGGAAAAACATATATACCACTGTACACATTGCCAGCTGTGATCTGGCCCCAGGGCTGGGGACTGGCTGACTTAGGGGGCGAGGGGGAATGGCACAAGGGGCATCTCCCCGCTAGAGGGCGCCATTTGTGGCACAAAGTCCCTGCCCAGTGGTGTTGGGGTCCCAGCCTGTGTCTCTCCCAGCCCCTTGTGCTGTTCTCCTGAGCTGCTTCACTGCTTGTTCTCCCAGCACCTTGCTCTCAGCTCCCGTCCAGCCCAGTGACCCCACCCCGGCTAGCTCCAGACAGGTTTCTATGCCCAGGTCCCCCCCATCCCAGAGCCCTGCAGAGCTCTCCTGGGGCTGTGAGCCCCTCCCTGCCCCAATCTGGGCAATGGCGCCAGACCCCAGCTTGATTTACCCAGTGTTGGATCTGGGCTCTGCTCTCCCAGCCCGTCGTACTAACCGCTCCTTCCCTGCAACCTACGACAGCGCCAGAGCTCCCGGCTCCTCCAGCACCCGCTAACCCCGACCTGCCCCGACATCGCCAGCACAGAGGCGCTTACTCTCCCTTGCAGTGAGCAGCCGTCAGCACGAAGTTTGTCTTCACCAGGAACCCTCCACATTTTTTTTTAACCTGCCCGTCTTGTATTTCCAGATAGGCCATATAGCGTCTGGAGTGGGCCTTGGCTTCCCGGCCCCCGATGATCTCACCTGTGGAGAGACCAGGTTCATATAAAAAAACCATCATCTCCCTGGGCCGGGCTGCGATCAAGCTCCTCATCTCAAAGGGGAGTCCCCACAACCTCAACCTCTCCCCCCACCCCCCCGTGATGCTCTTGTGACAGATTTTACCATTTCAATCTGCCTGGAGCGTCAGTTGATCAGGCTGACGCCACAGGATTGTTTGGGGAGGAGATGACAAAACGCATCAAGTGTCTAGATTTTAAAGCTTTATTGATAAAATAATAAAATCACAGCAGAGAGTGCTGGGACTGTTCCCATGTCACTCGGGGGAAGAAAGAAAGCGTTAATGCCCCCAGGCCCTAACCCACTTTCATACTCATACCCGCGCTACCCAGACTGGCCAGGTCTGGGTGTAACGTCAGGAGAAGAAGAGAGTGGGGAAGGTGGACGGGAGTTCTGGCCTGGGCCCAGGTCGTCCAACAATCCGCTGTGTTCTCTGAATTGCTCCAGCTCTCAGGAGGGTTTTTAAGTCCTGGGCTCCTTTGGGGGTATTCCATTCCGCGACCTCTGTTCCTGGTGCTTTTTGTACCAGTTCAAACCGACTTTCTGTGGTCTCCTCGACGTTCCCCAAAACACACCGGCTAGACTCTGTTGTTCTCTTTGTTTTCCTCTGTGCTGGCCTTCACTTGCCTCACTTGTTATGGGCTGGCTCTGCAGGTCTGTGTCTGTTCCACTCCGGGGCCCCCTCGTTCTTGGCCGGCAGCCGAGAGTCAGATGTGTGCTGTGGCCTTGAGCTGGCTGGAGTTAGCGTTTTATCTTCGAGCTTAGACGGAGCGTGGAGTTAACCCGTTCTCTGCTCTTTTTCTTTCTCTCCCCCCCCCCCCACCCCGGCCTCTCGTGATCTGCAAAGGAAATTTCCACTCCCCAATCGCACACCTTTGACCCTCCCCAAAATGCTTTGCGATGCTCGCAACAGTGTTAGCTCCATACAATGCTGATCTGCCTTCCCCGGAGAGTCCCTGAGGGAGGGGGGGCCATTGGGGTGTGACACTCTCCTTGGGGGATCCCTGTACCTGGAACCCAGCCCCTTGCTCCATTCTCCCTCACAGACACCCCATGGGGCTGGAGGGTAAATCTGAAGCTTATCCCTCACTGGGTGGGGAATCATACCAAACACACTGGGAGTTGGTCAGTGTCATGAACATACAGCTAAGGGTAGCATAAAATCCCTCCTTTACCTGTAAGGGGTTAAGAAGCTCAAATAATCTGGTTGGCACCTGACCAAAAGGACCAATAAGGGGAGAAGATACTTTCAAATCTGTGGGGGAAGATTTTTGTTTTGTCTCTCAATGTTGTTTTCTCCGGGACAGGGAGGGACCAGGGGCAGGAAAAATACATCTCCTAAAGCCATAGCTGAAAGAAGTATCTAAAAGTACAAATTGTGAGTAATAGCAAGAAAATGCGTTAGGTTATCTTTTGTTTTGCTTGTAAACTTTCCCTATGCTAAGAGGAAGGTTTATTCCTGTTTTTTGTAACTTTAAAGTTTTGCCTAGAGGGGAATCCTCTGTGTTTTAACTCATACTACCGTGTAAAATTATCTTCCATCCTGATTTTACAGAGGTGCTTCTTTTACTTTTTTCTTTATAATAAAGTTCTGTTTTTAAGAACCTGATTGGTTTTTAGTGTCCTAAAACTCATGGGTCTGGTCTGCACTCACCTTGTTTATCTATTTGGTTGGTATATTATTCTCCAGCCTCCCCAGAATAGGGGTTGAAGGGGCTTGGGGGGATATATTGGGGAAACAAGAACTCCAAGTGGTCCTTTTCCTGAATCTTTGTCTAACTCACTTGGTGGTGGCAGCATATTGTCCAAGGACAAGGAAAAATTTGTGCCTTGGGGAAGTTTTAACCTAAGCTGGTAAATATAAGCTTAGAGGGTCTTTCATGCGGGTCCCCACATCTGTACCCTAAAGTTCAAAGTGGGGAAGAAACCCTGACAGTCAGTAATCACACTGCCTTGAGGTTACAGCTTTGGGGATCAAGGTCACCCCAGATTAGGTCACACAGCCCCCAGAAGGACACTGAAAGGTCTCCTGTGGATGCTTCTCCTTCTCCATGAGCCCATACTGACCAACCAGGGCTGGTCCAAGACTGAACTGCTAAACATTTGGTCCAATGGAAAATTGTAGGTTTTACTAATAGTGTTCTCAGAAAGCCTCATCTCGAACCTGTCTGAATTATTATGGTGCAACTGATTCTTTCTCTCCAGTTGTGGGTAATATTTAGGTGAGAAGTTTCAGGTTTTGGTCATTGTAAAAGAAACACTTTTGATGGTTTTTCCCATGGAAAAATAAAAAACGTTTTGTGATCAGCTCTGAAGAAGTCTCCACCCAGGTGGGTGGGTTTTTTGGAAAATCCCACCTTTAACACATGGCTGTTAGTTACATTAGGGTGGCACCTAGACTGAGATCCAGGCCCCCATTATACCAAGTGCTGCGCAGACCCACAATCCCTGCCCCAAACAGTGTCCAGTTCAGACAGACACAGGCATAATCTTCTCATTGTACAGATGGGGAAACTGAGGCCCAGGGAGATTGTTTCTAAACCTACCAAGGGATTTGGGTGCCCAGTTCCTATCAGCACTGCATGAAAATCCCATTCCCAGATACTGGCCCAAGGTCCCCACAGGGAGCCTGGGCTGAGCTGGGAACAGGTCCCAAATTTCTTGGGTCCCAGGCCTGTGCCTTAGCCCCATGGCTGGGCTCCCTGTCTGGG
>NW_020665139.1:25035-43565 GCF_002925995.2 Terrapene triunguis
GCTTCTCAACTGTCCCCTGCCCTGAGTGTGGGTGTGAGCCGAGGGGAAGGATGTGGATCAGAGACACCAGACCCCACTGTGACACTGCACCCCATATTCATCATAGTGGTATGATTATGATATGATTATGACATCATTATGATGCATCTTATACAAGAAATGTCTTATGAGATGTCTTTGGAAAAGTTATGATTTGCTGACTATGACTATCCTATCAGTATGCATCATGCATCATTTTTTATCTGGAGTTATGAATATTGACTAGGGATCTGTATTTCAAATGTGCTTACTCTGGGTAGCACCCAATGTGATGGGTTTCCCCCAGGGTGCCACCTAGAACTGGGGTACCGCTGAGCCCCCTCACCCACCAGCCTGGGCTCCCTCTCACTCTGTACTGCTGTGACAAGCTGCAAAGTCCTCCAGCCTGCACTTTCACCAGCATTCATACAGGAAGGGGCACACCCAGCTGCAGTTACATGCAGGCAGGCTCTCTGACCAGCCCCTGCATGGGAAGGCTACTCCCAGCTCCACAGGCATGCACTCCCTCTGTACAAAGCAAGCTCATAAAATTCGCCCCCTCCCTCAATGTGGAGAGGAATATGAAACAGCCTTTTGCCCCTGAGTTATGATTCCCACACACTTCACTCCAACTCATTGGTTTAGATAAAGAAAATGTTGATTAACTTCAAAAGCTAGATTTTAAGTGATTATAAGTGATAGCAAACAGATCAAAGCAGATTACCTAGGAAATAAGCAAAAACCGCAAACTAAACATAATATACTAAATAGATAGGATATGAATAGCAGATTCTCACCCTAAGAGATAATACAAGCAGGCTGCAGATTCTTAAGGGGCAAGCTACACTTGCTTTATAGCTTGGAATCCCCAGGTGTTTCATTCACAGGCTAAAAATCCCTTTCCCCCAGTTCAGTCTTTGTCCCTCAGGTGTTTCCCGGAGTCCTCTAGTGTGGGGAGTGAAGAACACCCAATGATGTCACTCCCTGCTTTATATAGCTTTTGCATATGGCGGGAACCTTTTGGTCTGTGGAAAAATACTGACATCCCAAGATGGAGTCTAGAGACATGTGGTCTCATCACATGTCCTTGCAGAGTCATGGCAGCCATTACTTGGAGGCTGTCTGTAGCATTCTCAGGAAGGCTCCCTAGGTGGGAGATAAGCTTCTCCTAAGGCCCATTGTTTTTTTTTCCTAATGGCCCATTGCCCCAAATAGGCCCTTCCCCACCCAATATCTAGACTGGAAGCATCTTGTCTAGTTGGCGTTACCTAGGTGTAACTACATTTGAAATACAAATACATAGTTAATATTCATAACTTCAGATACAAAAATGGTACACGCGTACAAATAGGATAATCATATTCAGCAAATCATAACATTTCCAATGACACCTCACATGTCTTGTATTGCATAAAATACTTCATAACTATGTCATAATCATATCATAATAATATCACTATGAAGAATATGAGGTGCAGTGTCACACCCACGACGAGCCTTTCAGGTACAACAATGAAGAAGCCAGACAGTGCTGATGGCTCATCCACAAAGACAATGAACCATGGAAGAGCTTAGCCTTCCTGTGACTATTTCAGCCAGCCTAAGTAATGTCTGCTATCACTCAGCAAGGCATGCAAGGGCATGTAACCAGACCACAGGATACTGAACTCCATTTTGGTACCTGTGTTTTTCCACAAACTGGGCTGGGAATTCAGGAGACTATATAAGGTGGGAAGTGACATCATGATTTGTCTTCACTCCTGCACAACTTAACACCTGAAAGAAGCTCTGAAAGACAGAGGACCTGGAACAGGGGAGGGGAACCCAGGCTGCACAGCAATTGCAGTCTGTGCCTTAAGAATCTGCAAGTCTGCTTGTATCATCAGTCAGGATGAGAAATTGCTAATTCAAATCCTATCTATCTAGTATCTTAGGCTCGGTTTGCGTTTTTGTTTATTTCCTAGGTAATCCGCTTTGATCTGTTTGCTATCCCTTATAATCACTTAAAATCTATCTTTCTATAGTTAATACACTTTTTTTATATTTTATCTTAACCAGTGTGTTTTGAGTGAAGTGTCTGGGAAAATCTCTGCTTGGTTAACATAGGCTTGTTGTGCATATCTTCCCCACGTGAAGGGGAAAGCAAACTATATTAGTGAGCTTGCATTATACATATCACTGTGCAGTGCAAGATGGTATAATATTGGGTTTATACTCCAGCAAGGGTGCAAGGCTGGGGAGCTAAGAAGTTGGCTGGTGTCTTCTGTCTGTCTTTGAGTGACTTGTGTAGAGCACTCTGGTAGCTCTGGGTATGTGGCGCCACCTGCTGTCATGTGGAGTGATCATAGAATCATAGAACCATAGAACCTCAGGAGGTCATCTAGTCCAAACCCCTGTTCAAAGCAGGACCAACCCCAACTACAGGACCTGGAGAGGCTGGCTGAATCACCAGCAGAGTAGTGTGAGAGGGGCCTGCCCAGATGGGAGGTTAGGGAGCACAGCTATTCCCAGATCGCACCCCAGGGGTGACATCCCCCATCTATGCTAGCATCATTTCCCACAGACCCCTTGATGAAGGTGGGAAAATAAAGTGTCTGATTCTCAACTTGCCCTGAGCCAGCCAGTCCCCACACCATGTAGAGATGAAAGAGATTCAACCTGGTTCTGACATCGCATGGTGGGGGGGAATTATAGAGATATTGATAGAGGCATGTGTGTGGGTGTGTGACGTTACACCCCATATTCTTTTAGAAATATGCTTATGATATGAATATGGCATAACTAAGATATATTTTATGCAAGATGAGTCTTTTGAGATATCGTTGGAAAAGTTATGATTTACTGAATGTGATTATCCAATTTGTATGCATATATCATTGTGTATCTGGAGTTAGGAATATTGACTATGTAACAATTACAACAGTGTTTTCACTTGGGAATGCCCACCAGACAGTAGGCAAACAGCCTGGATGGGCCACTAAGGAAAACAATAGAACTTTGAAGATGCTAATCTCACTCCTTCTTGAGAAGTTTCCTGGGATGCTGCTTTGACACTGCAGGGGCAGGTGATTAGGTCACCTGGTACTGGACACCATCTTGACTTGCTGGTACTTTTCCACTGAAGGAGGGGGGAATCAAACAGGGAAACAAAAGATTCCAGCCATATGTAAATCCTATTTAAGGCTGGAGAGTGAGTTAATCAAGGGGGCCAGTTCTTCACTGAATCCCTGCCCAGGATGACTGCTGGAAATACCTAGGACTGATCTGGGGAAGAAGGGCTGGGACCCAGGCTGAGACAGGGGTCTGGCCTCTGAACAGAAATACCTGGGACTTTAAGATGTAAGCAAAAGCAGTTTGTCTTCAAGGAAGACAACCTAGTGAGGAGGGCTTTAAACTAGGTTCGACGGGGACAGGTGAGCAAAGCCCGCAGGTAAGTGGGGAACATGGAGACCTGGGAGATGGGTTGGAAACGAGAGGGAGTGTGGGCTATATTGGCAGAGAGAAAGGAGGGTCAGGACAAAACTGGGAGGAAAGATCAAACCAGTATCTTAGATGCCTATATACAAATGCGAGAAGTATGGGTAATAAGCAGGAAGAACTGGAAGTGCTAATAAATAAATACAACTATGACATTGTTGGCATCACTGAAACTTGGTGGGATAATACACATGATTGGAATGTTGGTGTGGATGGATACAGCTTGCTCAGGAAGGATAGACAGGGGGAAAAGGGAGGAGGTGTTGCCTTATATATTAAAAATGTACACACTTGGACTGAGGTAGAGATGGACATAGGAGATGGAAGTGTTGAGAGTCTCTGGGTTAGGCTAAAAGGGGTAAAAAACAAGGGTGATGTCATGCTAGGAGTCTACTACAGGCCACCTAACCAGGTGGAAGAGGTGGATGAGGCTTTTTTTAAA
This sequence comes from Terrapene triunguis, assembly GCF_002925995.2. NCBI lineage: Eukaryota > Metazoa > Chordata > Testudines > Emydidae > Terrapene > Terrapene triunguis. The sequence continues at coordinate 28,973 of NW_020665139.1, forward strand.
CAACTAACAAAATCATCCAAAGCCCAAGATTTGGTAGTGATGGGGGACTTCAACTATCCGGATATATGTTGGGAAAATAACACAGCGGGGCACAGACTATCCAACAAATTCTTGGACTGCATTGCAGACAACTTTTTATTTCAGAAGGTTGAAAAAGCTACTAGGGGGGAAGCTGTTCTAGACTTGATTTTAACAAATAGGGAGGAACTCGTTGAGAATTTGAAAGTAGAAGGCAGCTTGGGTGAAAGTGATCATGAAATCATAGAGTTTGCAATTCTAAGGAAGGGTAGAAGGGAGAACAGCAAAATAGAGAGAATGGATTTCAGGAAGGCGGATTTTGGTAAGCTCAGAGAGCTGATAGGTAAGGTCCCATGGGAATCAAGACTGAGGGGAAAAACAACTGAGGAGAGTTGGCAGTTTTTCAAAGGGACACTATTAAGGGCCCAAAAGCAAGCTATTCCGCTGGTTAGGAAAGATAGAAAATGTGGCAAAAGACCACCTTGGCTTAACCACGAGATCTTGCATGATCTAAAAAATAAAAAGGAGTCATATAAAAAATGGAAACTAGGACAGATTACGAAGGATGAATATAGGCAAACAACACAGGAATGCAGGGGCAAGATTAGAAAGGCAAAGGCACAAAATGAGCTCAAACTAGCTACAGGAATAAAGGGAAACAAGAAGACTTTTTATCAATACATTAGAAGCAAGAGGAAGACCAAAGACAGGGTAGGCCCACTGCTTAGTGAAGAGGGAGAAACAGTAACAGGAAACTTGGAAATGGCAGAGATGCTAAATGACTTCTTTGTTTCGGTCTTCACCGAGAAGTCTGAAGGAATGCCTAACATAGTGAATGCTAATGGGAAGAGGGTAGGTTTAGCAGATAAAATAAAAAAAGAACAAGTTAAAAATCACTTAGAAAAGTTAGATGCCTGCAAGTCACCAGGGCCTGATGAAATGCATCCTAGAATACTCAAGGAGTTAATAGAGGAGGTATCTGAGCCTCTAGCTATTATCTTTGGAAAATCTTGGGAGACGGGAGAGATTCCAGAAGACTGGAAAAGGGCAAATATAGTGCCCATCTATAAAAAGGGAAATAAAAACAACCCAGGAAACTACAGACCAGTTAGTTTAACTTCTGTGCCAGGGAATATAATGGAGCAAGTCATTAAGGAAATCATCTGCAAACACTTGGAAGGTGGTAAGGTGATAGGAAACAGCCAGCATGGATTTGTAAAGAACAAATCATGTCAAACCAATCTGATAGCTTTCTTCGATAGGATAACGAGTCTTGTGGATAAGGGCGAAGCTGTGGATGTGGTATACCTAAACTTTAGTAAGGCATTTGATACGGTCTCGCATGATATTCTTATCGATAAACTAGGCAAATACAATTTAGATGGGGCTACTATAAGGTGGGTGCATAACTGGCTGGATAACCATACTCAGAGAGTTGTTATTAATGGTTCCCAATCCTGCTGGAAAGGCATAACGAGTGGGGTTCCGCAGGGGTCTGTTTTGGGACCGGCTCTGTTCAATATCTTCATTAACGACTTAGATATTGGCATAGAAAGTACGCTTATTAAGTTTGCAGATGATACCAAACTGGGAGGGATTGCAACTGCTTTGGAGGACAGGGTCATAATTCAAAATGATCTAGACAAATTGGAGAAATGGTCTGAGTTAAACAGGATGAAGTTTAACAAAGACAAATGCAAAGTGCTCCACTTAGGAAGAAAAAATCAGTTTCATACATACAGAATGGGAAGAGACTGTCTAGGAAGGAGTACGGCAGAAAGGGATCTAGGGGTTATAGTGGACCACAAGCTAAATATGAGTCAACAGTGTGATGCTGTTGCAAAAAAAGCAAACATGATTCTGGGATGTATTAACAGGTGTGTTGTGAGCAAGACACGAGAAGTCATTCTTCCGCTCTACTCTGCTCTGGTTAGGCCTCAGCTGGAGTATTGTGTCCAGTTTTGGGCACCGCATTTCAAGAAAGATGTGGAGAAATTGGAAAGGGTCCAGAGAAGAGCAACAAGAATGATTAAAGGTCTTGAGAACATGACCTATGAAGGAAGGCTGCAAGAATTGGGTTTGTTTAGTTTGGAAAAGAGAAGAATCAGAGGGGACATGATAGCAGTTTTCAGGTATCTAAAAGGGTGTCATAAGGAGGAGGGAGAAAACTTGTTCACCTTAGCCTCTAAGGATAGAACAAGAAGCAATGGGCTTAAACTGCAGCAAGGGAGGTCTAGGTTGGACATTAGGAAAAAGTTCCTAACTGTCAGGGGGGTTAAACACTGGAATAAATTGCCTAGGGAGGTTGTGGAATCTCCATCTCTGGAGATATTTAAGAGTAGGTTAGATAAATGTCTATCAGGGATGGTCTAGACAGTATTTGGTCCTGCCATGCAGGCAGGGGACTGGACTCGATGACCTCTCGAGGTCCCTTCCAGTCCTAGAATCTATGAATCTATGAACTCTGCAACCTGCCTAAACCAACATTTAGGGTGAGAAATTACTATTTGTAACCAGCTTCATTAGTGTCTTCAGCGTAGTTTGCATGTTTGTTTATTTTGCTCAGTAATCTACTTTCATCTGTTTGCTATCCCTATAATCACTTAAAATCTGTCCTTTGTAGTTAATAAACTTGTTTTTATTTTCTATAAACCAGTTTGTGCAATTAATATCGGGGGGGGGAGGGGGAAGCTGTGCATATCTCCCTCTACATTGATGGAGGGGGCGATTTTTATGAGCTTGCATTGTACAGATCTCTATACAGTGCAAGACAATATAATTTTGCAAGACAATATAATTTTGGGTTTACACCCCAAAGGAGGTGTGAACGTTAGTGCTGGGCAAATCCCTGAGCTGAATCCTCCCACTCAGAGCTGATTTCAGTCTCTGTGTCTGCAGCTAGGTGTGGCCCTACCTGTGTGTGTGTTAGAGAAGGTTTGAGGGCCTGGCAGAGCAAGGATACGGTGAGGAAGCCCAGGTTGGTGGAAAGGGTGGGCTCAGTGGGACCCCAATATATCAGGTGTCATCCCAGAGGTGGGGGGGAGCAACCTGTCACAATGGGGATAGGTGGACGGGGGTGTGGAGAGAGACAGATATGGATGTTGATGCATAGGTGGATGGGGATGGGGATAGACAGATGGATGGGGAAGGGGATAGACAGATGGAGGGGACAGGTAGATAGATGGGGATGGATAGATAAATGGGTAAGGATAGATGGATGGGGACAGATAGGTATAGATAGATAGATTAGATTAGATAGGGATGGATGTGTGGTGATGGGGATAGATAGATGGATGGGGATTGGCAGTACTGAGTTTACCATGGCGCCACTGGCGCCTTGGCACCGGGCCCAGGCTCCAAGGGGGCCCCGGCCCGGCCCACTCTGCTTGGGCTGCAGCCCAAGGCCCCGGCAGCTCTTCTTCGCCCCCCGCCTCTGTCCCCCCACAACGGCAGCCAAGCTCCCTCCTCCCCTGCCTCTTCTCCGCTTCCTCCCCCAGCGTGCTGCATTCCTGCTCCTCCCCCACCCTCCCAGCGGTTCCCCTGCCACTTAACAGCTGTTTGCTGGTGCTCCGGGAGGGAGGGGGAGGAGCAGCATCGCAGCGCGCTCGGGAGAGGAAGCAGAGAAGAGGTGGGGGCCTTGGGGCAGGGGGTGGAATTGGGGCAGAGCGGAGCAAAGGTGGGGCCCCCGCACTCCCCCTACACATACCCCCGCCCCGCCGTGAGCTACTCAGGGCAGGGGGCAGGCTGGAGGGCTGGGAGTACCCCACAACCCCAGCCCACACCTCCAGCCCCCTGCCCTGACTCCTGCACCCCCCACACATCCCCAGCCCCCCGATACCCGATGCCCTGACTCCTGCACCACCCCACCCCCACCCTGAGCACCAAACAGGAGCTCTTGCACCCTCCCCCCACACACATTCCCACCTGCACCCCTTGCACCAAAAAGGAGCTGCTCCAGGTAAGCGCTCCACACCCCAACCTCCTGCTCCAACCCTGAGCCCCCTCCTGCACCCTATCTGCCTCCCAGACCCTGCACCCCCAGCCCTGACTCGTGCACCCCATCACACACTCCCAGCCCCCTGCCCTCCCTGATTCCTGCACCCCCCCACATTCCTACCTGCACCCCTCGCAACAAATGGGAGCTGCCCCAGGTAAGTGCTCCACACCCCAACCTCCTGCCCCAGCCCTGAGCCCCCTCCCACACCCTAAGTCCTGGCCAGACCCCGCACCCCAACGTTTTACAAATAGTTAGCTAACAGTACAAACAATATTTGGAAAGATCATGAAGTGGTCTGCTGAGACCCCCAGCGATTTTCAAGTGGTCTGTGGAAAAATAAGTTAGACTACAAAAACAATCAAGGTGCCTCACTTTCTTTTCATTGACTTGTTATTACTTATGGGAGGAGGATGAAGAAAAAAAGAATGAGAAATGGGGGCGGGGGAGATAAGAGAGAATGTTCTTTTTCTTGGCTGGGTCCCAAGGAGGGGCCCCAAAAATGAAGCTGAGCACCGGGCCCCACTAACTCTAAATCTGCAACTGGGGCTGACCCCTCCCCCACAGCTCCCCACGCCGCAGCCAGGGGCTGACCCCCACCTCCCCGAGCTCCGCATGCTGCTGCCAGGACAGGGGCTGACTCCTCCCTCGCCCCAGCTCCCCGCACCACTGCCAGGAGCTGGGGCTGACACCCTCCCCACACCGCTGCCAGGGGATCCTGCAGAGCAGGCTGGATACTGCATGGCTGGGACCCTACACAGCTGGATGGATGCTGCCCAGCGGGTCCCTGCACAGCTGGATGGATGATGCACCGCTGGATGGAAAAGATCCCAGTGGACACATGTCTAGCAGGATCCAGGGCTGCTCCGGGTGCTGGCTCACAACTGGGCACATCTGGGACTCTTACTCATCTGGGCCCATCATCGCTCTGCTCCCTGCCCGTGTCTCTGATGGGGGCTGTGGGTGACAGTGACAGAGCTCGGTGGCGGTTGGGAACGTGGCCCTTTGATTTTTCTCAGGGTGGCCCAGCCGTGAACAGAGTGGGGGTGGGCAAAGCAGCCGTGAGCTCTGATCACAGCGACCGTGGCGGGAGGGTTTCTGAGAAGCCCCCCAGTGAGTCTGTGACCACGCGAACAGGATGTGGTAGCCTGTATGATGCTGCACAGCTGGGAGCTACAACTCTGCAGCACCAGAGGGGAAATGACACAGCATAGATAGGGATAGAACCCAGGAGTCCTGCCTCCCATCCCCCCCCCCCCCCCTACCCCCCCCGCCCCCCCCCCCCCCCCCGGGCCCGGGGAAAACCCCCGGGGCCCCCCCCCCCCCCCCCCCCCCCCCTGCTCTAACCACTAGACCCCACTCCCCTCTCAGAACCAGGGATAGAGCCCAGGAGTCCTGGCTTCCAGTGCCCTGTGACCCAGAGGCCCATGATGCCAATCAGCAAAGTGTTCACTGTCCTTCACAAGCCAGTCCTGTCTCAGACCTGACAAACTCACTACACTTCAGATACTGCTTCCTGGCATTTAGCCCTGAAGGGTGGCATGTGAGGACTCTACTGAAAGCTGGTAACTTGTCAAGCTCCATGCTTGCTGCGAGCCGTGCGTACAGGTACTAGTTCAGGGATAATGTCTCTATCCTGGCACTTATGGCTAATGGGCTTGGAGTGACCATCCGTGGGATCTCGTGGCCTGGGGATGGCCTGTTCACACCGGAGGGAGCTGTCAGCCCTCCCTGGCTAGCTGGTGATGGACTACACGGTGTGATGCTGGCAGGCCCAGGCAGCTGGCATTAGCTAAGAATTAACAAACTCGTTGCTGGAGAACAGACTGTTCACCTGTGTGTTAGTTTCGCTCAAAAGAGGGATGAGTCTTACAAGAACATATTTAGAGTTTACAGTCTATGAAATGCTTCCACGTTGCTGCCTGCATCAATCTCACGTGCAATGTCTGTGTTCCAGGCTATAGGGAAACAGGAACGTTTTGCTTTATAACATTGAAAGTGTTTGCTCTGAACTTGGGAACCCAGGCATGGGAATCGTCCGCCCCCCACTTCCGGCATCCATCCAGATGGACTATCAAAATCAGATGGGCCATCCCAGACCATTCCAATACAAAAAATGGTTAATAGCCCTCCGGCTGCTGGGAAATGTGATGTGCAAGGAAGTGCCGTGGGCTTGGACCCTGAATGACGTAAATAAAAGGAAGCCACAAGACGATTTTCTGTCTTTTGGGCTGTTTGACATCTGAGTGGGCAAGAGCCTCCAAACTGGCACCAGAGCTCCCCAGGGGCTGCCCTGAGAGACACTTTGAACTGACAAACCACTACAGCTCTGGCACTCTTCGGATTTAGATGGTAACTCATCGGGGTGTATATGTTTGCCTGCTTTAATCTGGAAATAACTGTTATTCCTTTTTCCTAGGTCATAAATCTTTAGATAATTCATTAAGAACATAAGAATGGCCAGACTGGGTCAGACCAAAGGTCCATCTAGCCCAGTATCCTGTCTTCCGACAGTGGCCAATGCCAGGCGCCCCAGAGGGAATGAACAGAACAGGTAATCATCAAGTGACCCATTCCCAGCTTCTGGCAAACAGAGGCTAGGGACACCATCCCTGCCCATCCTAGCTAATAGCCATTGATGGACCTATCCTCCATGAATTTATCTAGTTCTTTTTTGAACCCTGTTATACTCTTGGCCTTCACAACGTCCTCTGGCAAAGAGTTCCACAGGTTGACTGTACATTGTGTGAAGAGATACTTCCTTTTGCTTGTTTTAAACCTGCTGCCTACTAATTTCATTTGGTGACTCCTAGTTCTTGTGTTATGAGAAGGAGTAAATAACATTTCCTTATTTATTTTCTCCACACCAGTCATGATTTTATAGACCTCTGTCCTATCCCCCTTAATCGTCTCTTTTCCAAGCTGAAAAGTCCCAGTCTTATTAATCTCTCCTTATATGGAAGCTGTTCCATACCCCTCATCACTTTTGTTGCCCTTTTCTAAACCTGTTCCAATTCCAATATATCTTTTTTGAGGTGGGGCAACCACATCTGCACACAGTATTCAAGATGTGGGCGTAGCATGGATTACAGGATTGGCTACAGGCGTTGTCTTTGGTGTAAGATCTAGGTACAAACTGATCCGGATTAAGGCTATGTCTCCACTACCACTTTTGTCAATATAACTTATGTCGCTCAGGGGTGTGAAAAAAACACATCACGACGTGACACAAGTTACAGCAACAGAAGCGCTGGTGTGCACAGCGCTATGTTGACAGGAGAGCTTCTTCTGCCAACATAGATACCACTGCTCGTCAGGGGTGGTTTAATTATGTCAATGGGAGAGCTGTCTCCCGTCAGCATAGAGCGGCTACACGAGCGATCTTACAGAGGTGCAGCTGCATCGGTACAGCTGCGTCGCTATAAGCTCGTTAGTGTAGACACGGCCTAAGTGATTGGTCTCTAGGGACAGGGAGCATCCTGAATGTGGGGTGAGTTTTGGTGCCATGACCACTTATCACTAAGTCCGGTTTGTCTGGGTGGATAGACCAGAGTGTAGGGGACTGTCCGTGGCTCCGTGGTATGGGCGTGGTGAAATCTAATCACTGAACACATCACCAGTCTGGGCGTGTGCCTCTTTCAGCCAGTCTGCCCTGAGGTTGGCAACCCTGGTCATGTGCCACTCCTGGCAGAGAGCCTCAAGGCCCCCTTGTGTTCCCTCACCTCATCCCAGAACAGTCCACGAGAACCCGTCAAAGCCAGACACAAACAACCGAACCCACATGGAGGCAGAGATGGCCATAGTAACCGGCCAATGCTCACCCCGACTGCCATGAGAGACAGCCGGCAAAATCAGCATAATGCAGGGCAGAAGACGACCCTCTGCAGTCTTTCCCAGAGGAGACGTCTTGGGGCGCGGAGGAATTTCAGGAAGACCCGGATCCTGGGGTGTCAGCCAGCTCTGCAAAGGGGCTGAATTCTGGGAGGGGAAACCTGTTGGTTAGCCAGACACTGGAACTATTAGCGAGCGTTGGCCCTAGCTGGCAGCGTCTGAGTATGGTTGCTCCTGTACCCATCAGTATCTGGCGCTCTCTCTTGTTTCCACAGGAAGCGCAATAAACCCTCTCTTGGTTTTGTTCACCGTGAGCACGAGGGCTGGGTGTGACACCGTCACAGTGGGTAAAGGGAAAACAGGGATACGCTGCTCCCTTGAGGGCTGAGGAGCTGGGATTTCTGTGAGTAGCCAGCGTCAGGGGTTGGGTGTCACAGGGGAGCGGTTCCAGGGGACTCGGGGGCAGCTGCTGTTAACCTGGAGGCCAGGGGTAACAAGGTCACTCACAGTCCTGGTTACCCCAAGAACCATCCCACACAACTCCCCTCCCAGAGCCAGGGATAGAACCCAGGAGTCCTGGCTCCCAGCTCTCCTTGCTCTAAACCACTAGACACGGAAGACACCACTCACCTCCCAGAGCCCTAAGACAGAGGCAGTAATCACTGCAGATTAGAAACCATGTCACAGGGTTTAAAAGGCCCCATGTCCAATTCCCCACCCCCCACTGAACCAGCCAGTCCCCCGCTGTGGGGCTAGATCAGAGCCAGCACCCCCAAAAGGGGAAAGGCCCCACATCCAATTTCCCATCCCGTGATCCAGCCAGTCCCCCTCCCTAGGGCCTTTCTGCACTACAATCAGGGTCCGTGGAATTGTCGTCTGCTCTGCCAGGGCTGGACAGGGCGGTTCGGTGGGAAGAGAGGAGAAGAGTTTCCATAGCAGACCCATGAGGAAATCCCACACCAGCGCCTCATCCAACGTCTACTGAAATTAATGGACTCCCCTCTCCTGGGGCCAATGGACCCCCTCCCCACTCCCCCAAAGAAAGAGAGAAACTAACCCTAGAGGAGCAGGCGGGATGAGAAAGCCTTTCCTGAGCTGCAGGCCACTAGCAGAACATGCGGGGTTTGTCTCCCTCTACTGGCCAGTCCATGTAACAGGATAAGAGTCTACTATAGCTAGTGGAGCTCTTCCTTTAGACTCCCCTTCGAGCTAGGAAGATTGTCCTAATGTCTAACCTCAATCTCCCTTGCTGCCGATTAACCCATCACTTCTTGTTCTGCCTTCACTGGACATGGAGAACCATTGATCCGCATCCCCTTGAGAACAGCCCTTCACATACTGGACGACTGTTCTCAGGTCCCCCCGTCAGTCTTCTTTTCTCAAGACCCAACATGCTCAGTTTTTTTCACCTCTCCTCCTAGGGCAGGTTTTCAAAACCTTTTCCAGACTCATCGCTTTAACACCAGGTTCAAACTCCCCCAAACCAAGAGGCGGAAGGCGTCATTAGGAACCGGACAATTGTTTGGTAGTTTGCCATGTTGTTGTAGCCGTGTCGGTCCCAGGATATTAGAGATGAGGTGGGAGAGGGGATAGCTTTTATTCACGTCTGTTCGGGAAAGGGACCGGCTTTGACTTGCGTTTAGCTTGGACATGCTGGAGAACTTTTCCCAGACCGGAAGAAGAGATCTATGTTGAAAGCTTGACTCTCTCAACAGCAGAAGTTGGTCCAATAAAAGCTATTCCCTCACCCACCTTGTCTCTAATTATTTTTGGACAAATCTTTGATTAAATTTTAATATTTTTCCTTATTTTTTTTATTCATCTCACAACTGTTTTTGGCAGGAATTTCATTGACCACATGGGAACAAAATTGCAACCACATTTCCTCCTTGCTTTCCTACCAGCCCTGAAGCCGATCGGACTGTTTCAAAAATCCAGCCTGATTCTCCCCACCCGGTGCGTGTGTGAGCCAACCCATTCACACACACACACACACACACACACACACACAAATATTTTGAGTAATTTTTCCAGCAAAACATGCTACGAGCTTTAGAAAATGTCCAGGTTTTTCAATTTTCTTGTTATTTTGACAAGAGTTGGGATTGTTCTCTGGAAAATTCAATGTCATACATGTTGTGACCAACTACAAAACTGGATGATTTTTTTTTCAAATTTCGGAATTCTGATGCAAATATTTAGACATATGTTGCTTTAAAAACACAAAGAGGAGGGGTTTGGGGATAACGCTTTCATGATATTGTCACCCCATCTTTCAACCAGCTCTAAATTGGTTGAAAATTGGCAGTGTGTAGGGGGGAGTATTGGGGAAATGTCATCGAAGAAGATTCAGTGGGAGTTTTTCAGATCTGGATGAAATTATTTGTTGGAGTTTAAATTTTACTCCCCCCATGTGCCAAAAAAGGAACAAAACTTCCATGACATTTTCCCCCTTAATTTTTGGTCAAGTCGAGCAGTTTGTAGAACGGATCAGAAATTTCCCATCCACCTTTTTGACCAAAACATACATTTTCAAGGGGGGGGGAAAGGGTTTTGAAAACGTTTGAGGCAATCACCAAAAAAAATGAAACGAAAAAATCTTTAACCACCAGAACAAACCTCCAGGTCTTGATACCTTCAAACTCAGACTGTCAGACTTTCTAGAAGATGCTTTACAGAATCACAGAGAGACAAGACGGGTGAGGTGGTATCTTTAATTGGATCAGCCTGTCTTATCCACCTTGTCTTTCTAATATCCTGGGACCCGGCGATTTGTCTCTAAAGCTAAAACCTCCAATGTCTGATGGAGCCTGTTTAAAGTTTTAAAATAATGTGCAACAGGAAACACCAAGAAGACACTATTTATTGATTGGCTTTACCATGAGCCCATCACCATAACTGGGCTCCATACATAGCTGTACGGATTTATCACTTGGGAGCTAAGTGAGGATTGTAACACTCCTTTTACAGCTGGGAAACTGAGGCAGAGAGCAAAGAAAGTGCTTGTCTAAGGTTAATCCTACAGCTTTCTCATTGTTTTCTTGATCCAGGGGACGTACGCCGAGACCCTGGTGAACACCCTGGGGGGGGACCCGTCATCTTTGCCAAAAGAGACGATGCCCTGGGCTGTCCCGTCACAGACCAGAGGGCCCCCGGAATCGCCCTGCGAAATAAACGCCAGGTGTTGAAGCTGGTTTCAGTTGTCCTTCCCATGGGTGCGTGTCCCTTGGTACAGCTCAGAGTCTCAGCATCGCCCCCTGCTCGGCCGAGCTGGGAGGACGTGTGCAGGGCAAGAGGGATATTTACCTGAAAGGATGATTTCTCGACTTCCCTGGGGTCGCCCACGCAGAGCATGGAGTTGGGGACGAAATGGGGGTAGCGCGTGCACCTGTCCGCCTCCAGCACTTTCAAGTTGACCTCCTGCAGCGTGCTTGGCAGGGAAAAACCCCTGGCCCGGGTATTCCCCCAGCCCGCTATGTTGCAGATGTCTCTTGGCATCACCTCTTCACCGTCCTCGGGCAGGGGGACGAGCTGCACAGCCTTTGTCAGCTTCGCTTTGCACTTCAGCTGCAAGGAGAGAGGGCAAGGGAAAGGGTGGCAGCAAGGTCTAGTGGATAAAGCACTGGGATGGGAGTCAGGAGACCTGGGGTCTGCTCCTGGGTGAATCACGGCCCCGCTCCGTGCCTCAGTTTCCCCGCCAACTGTTTCTCTATTTATAGTGTGAGCTCTTTGGGGCAGAGCTGTGCCTCACTGTGTCAGTGGAGTGTCAGGCACAATGGGGCCCTAATCTCAGTCGGGGTCTGTGCAGTGTCTGGCACAATGGGGCCCTGATCTTGGTCAGGGTCTGTGCAGCGCCTGGCACAGTGGGGTTCTGATCTCGTTTGGGGTCTGGGCAGCACCCAGCACAATGGGGCCCTGATTTTGATCTAAGTGCCACCATAATACAAATAACTTCTGAAACCACATTTTTTGAAGGATATTATTTTGGGGGGGGTCAAGACTGTGTGTATGTGAGAAAGACACCGCTCCCTTCTGCAGAAGGGGATGAGATCCTGCCCGGTATATGTCTGGAGAGGGGAATAACTGATCAATTTACAGGGGGAAAAACAATATTTCATCCCATTCAGAATTTTTCATGTTTTTAAAAAAATCAGATGCAAAATGAAAAATTTCATTTAAAAAAATCTATTTTGAAATTTCAGAGATTCTTTCTGTCGCTTTGAACTTTTTTCTTGCAGTGAAAAGCAAACCAAGAAACAAAAAAGGACTCGAGTGTGGGAATGGGGGGGGGAGGAACCCCCACTTTCCCCACATTTTTATAGTATAGAGGGAAAAGAAAACATGCTTATTGTTTTTTACTTCGTCCCAATTTTTTGCCAGTGGGGAAAAATAAATAAGGTAGAGAATTTTTTTTTCTCTGTCACTCCCTCTCACTTTTTTATCTTTTATCTCTAACTGAGTGTTGGAGGCAGGGGAGTAAAAACTGGTGAAAAGTGGAAAATTTCTCCAGTGTTTCAAAACATAATAATTAAAAAAAAACAGAAAACAAATTTCTTTCGTAATATTATCATTTTTATTTATTTATTTATTTTTTTACAGGAGCAGTTAGGCAAAGCCCCCATTTTTGACTAAAAAACAAACAAACAAAAAAGATCTTGAGTAAAAATGTGAATACCCTGAATGTGGGGTCATTATTATTATGCTTTATTGGGTGTATTACGGTAGCACCTAGAGCCCCAGTTATGACCCACGACCCCATTGTGCCAGTGCTGTACATTATTTATTAGATGTATTACGGTAGCGCCTGGGGCCCCAGTCACGACCCATGAGCACATTGTGCCAAGCACTGCACAAACACAGATCAAAGCGACAGTCCATGCCTCAAAGAGCTGACGCTCTAAGACAAGAGCCACCAGAAGGAGAGACAGACAGACAAACAGGGACGTAATAGGAGAAAATCAGTCATTGGTACCTTGAGTAACATGAGGTCATTCTCCCATGTCTTGTTGTTGTATTTCGGGTGGGGGATTTTCCGTCTGACGGCCAGGCGTTGCTGGCTCCGCTCCCGCTTGGTCACATTGTGAGCTCCCAGATACACCACGATTTTTCTGGGAAGGCAGAGAGTCGTGGCTGGGAATGGGCTAGGGTTGGGCGCTCCTAGATCCCACTGGCCTCCCCTACCCAAAACCCATCCATGCTGCCCCAACCTTCTGGGGTGTTAAAATAGGAACCAGAGCCTGAGATTTTCAAAGCCACTAAAAGCAGCTGCAGTGAAACAGTTACGTACAGAGAGAGGAATTGGTGTCAGTAGGGCTCAGAATTAACATCTCCATGGAGCTGAATGAGGGTGGAGCTATTATTGTCAAGTCATGCATGAGGAGTTACCCTATGGCAGTGTGGTCTAGTGGGTAGAGTGCTGGAGGGGGACTCAGGAGACCTGGGTTCTATTCACAGGCCTGCTGGATGACCTTGGACAAGTCACTGCCCCACTTTGTGCCTCAGTTTCCCCATCTGTAGAATGGAGATTTATACATTCCAAGGCCACAAGGCACCACTGCGGTCATCTAGTCCAACCTCCTTCTCTTGGTTAAGCTAAACAGATTGAGCTCCTTGAGTCACTCACTCTAAGGCAGATTTTCCAATCCTTTAATCATTCTTGTGGCTCTTCTCTGACCCTTTTCCCATGTGTCAACATCTTTCCTGAATTGTGGGGTGCCAGAACTGGACACAAGATCCCAGCAGTGGTTGCACCAGGGCCAAATCCAGGGGTAAAATAACCCCTCTACTCCTACTCGAAATTCCCCTTTTTATACATCCCCAGGATAATGATCCCAACCCCTTTTGTCAAGTGTTTTGAGATCTCCAGATGAGAAGAGCTAGATATTATAATTAACTTCACATGGGCTGAGATTTGCAAAGCTGTCAAGGGATTTTAGGCCCCCCATTTAATTTTAATGGGGATTGGCTGTGCACATCCCTTAGGCACCTTTGAAAATCTCATCTCATCTCTTCGAAAAGCAAAATTCATGCAATTCCTGCAAATCAGGAAACAGCAGGATCAAGCAAACTGTGCCATTTATAAAAAAAACTTAACCATCTAGCCCCAGCAGCTGCAAAGATATCCTTAAGTCCCCCACTTTATTAACACTTCCTGGTCCTCCCTAGGACTGGGAGAACAAAGAACTCTGTGGCTGAGATTTGGACCCTTCTGGTTTGGTGTAATGGGAATGAGTTGTCTAGCTCCCCTAGGTGGCTTAAAAACGCCTGCCCATGAGCTTGACTTACGCCCACAGAGACAGCCTGGAACGATAGCCTTGCCTCCGTTCATCTCAGCCAGGCCGTTAACTCTGAACCCTACTGGTGACAAATTAAATATCAGCACTTAATTTCACTTTAGTGGCCACCAAGGCAGTGTAAACATTCCCACCTACCCCCACAAGCAGTAAGCCACAGCTGACCCCTCTTTGGGAATTCCCCAGGAGGCAACAACTTTGAAATTGAGGGTCAAGAAGCAGGCACTTACCCTAGGTCACAGTGTGCAGCTGTCAGCACAAAGTCCTTTTGGATCAGGAATCCTCCACACCTTTTGTGCCCATGCTTCATGCTGATGTTGAGGAAAGCCATGTAGGGTTTGGAGTGAGACCGGGCTTCCTTTCCCCCAGTGATCCACCCTGGCGGAGATATCCCCACATCAGGATAGGTTTAATGTCAGCCTCTGGGCACGTTAGCTTGACTCAAGAACAACGCACA
>NW_020665139.1:43575-93396 GCF_002925995.2 Terrapene triunguis
CCCTTTAACACCAACCTCCCCTTTAATTCCCCCAGTACTCCCCTTTATTCCCCCCCCCCCGGAATTCCTCTTTAGCTCCCCCAACCTCCCCTTTATTTCCCCAACCTCCCCTTTAAGGCCCGCGGGCTGGGGCCGGAGCGGTTCTAAATTCCCCAGCCTCACTCTGGCCAGGCAGCCCCGCCCCGTTGGGGGAGGAGGAGCGGCCTCTGCCCCAGCGACAGGAAGTGACGTACAGTCCAGAGGCGGAAGTCGCTTTCTGTGATCGGAAATTAGCTGTTTCCAAGGGGAGCGCCGGGCTGGGTGAGAGTGTCCGGGGGTCAGGACGCCTGGGTTCCCTGCTCCGGGGGAGGGATCAGGACGCCTGGGTTCCCGGGGGGAGGGAGGGAGGATGTCTGGGCTCCGGGGGGGGGTAGGACGCCTGGGTTCCCGGGGGGGAGGGAGGGGGCGGGCAGGACGCCTGGGCTCCCTGCTTGGGGGGCGGAGGCGGGACGCGACGCCTGGGCTCCCTGCGACTCGTCTCTGACTCTCCCCTGGCTGCAGGCGGAGATGGGGACTCCCTTGGTGGCCAGTCGGGGCCGGCGCTTCAAGTGGGCCATCGAGCTGGGCGGCCCGGGCAGCGGGGGCAGGTGAGGGGCTGGGGCCGGCCGGGGGCTTGTTACGGGGGTGGGACAGCGGGTGTGGGGCCAGGCGGCTGGCAGCGGATTCCTGCCCTCGGAGAGGGGGTGGCCGGTCGAGGGTCTGCCCGGGGACCCCCAGATCAGACTCCAGGAGCTTGAAACATCCTGGGGGATCCAGAGGCTGGGATCCCCTCACAGCCTGCAAGGGGCTGGCCAGGTACGGGGGGCTCGTGAGGATATAGGACCCTGTCCCCCCCACCCCCTCCCTCCACACACACAACCACAGTTTATTAATGGCTACATCTCCCAGCCAAGCGCGTTGTCCCCCTCCAGCGTTAAGTGCGGCTGTTCCCCAGCTGCCCCACCCCAGAGCTGGCTGCATTCCCCTAGGTACACAAAGCTCCTGCCTCCTCCTCCTTCCCACCAGGGGCCGCAGCGACCGCAGCAGTGGCCAAGGCGAATCCCTCTATCCCGTGGGCTACTCAGACAAGCAGGTCCCTGACACCAGCGTCCAGGAGACCGACCGTATTCTGGTGGAGAAGGTACTGTGGGGGCCGAGAGCAAGGGGATGGGAACCCCCAGGACACCTGGGTTCTGTCTGCAGATGTGGGGTGCAAGGGGGTGGGACACCTGGGTTCTCTCCAAGAGGATGGGGTGGAGGGCTCAGAGCAGGATGCTGGTTGGGGGGGGGGTGGCGGCAGCAAGGCCCCTCTGACACATGTTCTTCCCCCCCCCAGCGGTGCTGGGATGTGGCGCTGGGGCCGCTGAAGCAGATCCCCATGAACCTCTTCATCATGTACATGGCTGGGAACACCATCTCCATCTTCCCCACAATGATGGTGTGCATGATGGCCTGGCGCCCCCTGCAGGCCCTCATGGCCATCTCTGCTAGTGAGTATCTCTCCCCCCCCCCGCCCCTTCTCTCGCCACTTCCTCCCAGCACCCCCTTCTGGCCATCTCTGCTAGTGAGTATCCCTCACATTGCTCCCACCGCTTGCCTACCTCTGCCCCCCCATGGCTATTTCAACCAGTGAGTATCAACCCCCCACCACTCCCCCAATCCGGGCCTGTTAGTGACTCCATGCACTCTCAGCTTTTCTCCCCCAACCCCACCCTGCTCCAGATTCCCAGCTGGGCTGGTGCCTCCCTGGCTCTTGCCCCCCCCAAGTCTGACTGTCCTCTCCCACCCCCAGCCTTCAAGCTGCTGGAGAGCTCCAGCCAGAAGTTCCTGCAGGGGCTCGTGTATCTGATCGGGAACCTGCTGGGGCTGGCGCTGGCTGTCTACAAGTGCCAGTCCATGGGGCTGCTGCCCACCCACGCCTCCGACTGGCTGGCCTTCATCGAGCCCCCTGAGGTGAGGGGGAAGGCTGGGGTGGGTGGGGGGGCTCAGCTCCTGGGGACAGTGTAGAGGTTTTTGGGCAGCAGGGGGGGCATGCAGGAAGATGGGGTAGGGGCTGGAAGGGCTGTACTGACCCCCTCTCCCCTCTCATTGCAGCGGATGGAGTACACAGGCGGGGGGCTGCTGCTGTGACCAACACCCCTTGCCCCTGGAGTGATCGCAGGTTTTCCAGGAGGACCTGGAGTCTCTACACCTCCTGCTGGGCTTTGAGCCCCACTACCCTCTCCTAGCCTTCCACCTCCTGGGGTGGGGGAAGAGGCGGGCAAATAAAGCTGCTGTGCAGAGGTGCCTCCAATACCTGCTCTGGGGGGTGGGAGGCAGAGTGCACCCAACAGGCACAATCTGGATCTTCCCTCCCATGTGCAAGTCCCAGCCCTTGTGCTCTCCCCTTCTCCCCCCCTCCCCTGCCTTCCAGCCCCCACAGCTACACTTAATGTATAAAATTTTATTCTTTACACATTTCTGGTACAGAGCAAAAAAAAAAATCCCTCCTCACCCCCAATACTGTAAACTGGGGCTTGACCCCCAATAAATTAAAAGCCCCACTCCCCCCAAAGATCAAGTAGTGGCTGCCAGGCCCTGCCTTCCAATTGAAGCTGTAGGGGGAGAGGAGATTGGATTTGCCTGTTTCAAGGCTGCCCTGGGGGTCAGCGTCTCCAGAAACCGCTTGTCTAGCCTGCCATGATTAGTGCTGAGAGACAACAGCAGCTGGGGGGTGGAACCTTATGTCCCTACCCTCTCATGATCCAGCAACCCCACCCCCAGATCAGCCCTATGGCTATGGGGCAGGAGTGAATGTGAAATAAAAAGTTAAGCCACACGTGTGATGAGTTGGTGGCTTCTTCTGGTTCTTAGCCCCACTCTGGCCCCTGCAAGAGGCACCCCAGGCATTAGGCCTAGGAAGTTGGATCAGTGACTGGCACTGGCCTGCCCGGAGCAGGCCCCATTACAGCAACTATGCTGCTTGCACACAAAACGGGGGGGAGAAGGGAGGAGGCCCACAACCCCCCTGCACTCCCCACCCTTCCACAGCAGCTGAAAAGGGAAAGGATGCAAAGCAGCTTTGGCACTATGTGGTGACGGGCACCATGGGAAATCTCTCCCATCCCTGCTTTGTGAGGGTTGCCCCATGGTGACCCTGCCCTGTTGGGTCTAATACCACAGTCCCTTTGGTGCCATCCCCTTTCTTGCCCTGTAGGAGTAGAGAGGTGGGGTAACTGCTCCATGGAGGTGTGCCCCTGCTGAATTTTGGCATGCCTCTTCCCCCCAGCCTGTCTAGAGGGCAGCAGTGGAATGAAGTGGCAGAGGCCAGTAGGGGGGCGCTCTAGGAGTAGATAGTGATGACCTCGCTGCCTCCCCCCCGCACCAGCAGCACCCGCTCCAGCCCCTCAGTCAGCACCTCCAAGAACTCCATGTCTGGGGGATGGGTTAAGGAACCAACACTGGCAAGACAGATCAACAGCGCTCCCCCCACCTACCCTCCTGGCTCCCCACGCCAAGGATACAGT
This sequence comes from Terrapene triunguis, assembly GCF_002925995.2. NCBI lineage: Eukaryota > Metazoa > Chordata > Testudines > Emydidae > Terrapene > Terrapene triunguis. The sequence goes on from NW_020665139.1 coordinate 47,100, forward strand.
TCTCATCGCCTGCAGGGTTGCGGGGCGGCCCCGGCATGTTGAGCAGGACCAGCTTTGCGTCGTGAGACTTGTTGACGATCACCTCGTTGAGTTTGACGGCCGTGTGCATGCGCCGCACATTGGACTGGTCCCTGCAGGGGGCGGGAGGATTAGCAGCGGCCACCGGGTGGGGGACAGCCAGACAGTGCAGGGTGGCTCCATGGGTGGGGGGTGTCCTGATGCCACCCCCGGGCTGAGGAAAGCATTTCTAGCCTCATGTTGGGGCAGCTCTATCACCACCTCCAGGGTGGATGGGAGATGGGGGGGCCGGTCCCCAGGGGCTGATGGGAAGCAAGAGGGGCTTACGGCTTCATGTTGAGCAGATCCTGCATGCCCTCCAGAGTCCGGGCCTTCTGCCCGCGGGCCGCCATGTACTTATCCTTAGTCCAGGTCATCTGCACCTTCTCTTGGTAGGTCTCCGTTTCCTCGTCCTCATCAGAGCCGATGCTGGTCAGGCGCAGCATGGAGTTGCGGTCCTTCACCAGCTGGGCCTGCGGGAAGCCTGGGGGTGAGTGGAGGGGTGCCCCATGGGGGAGGGGAGCAGCCCACTCCCACCCCTCAGTCCCAACTTACCTCCCGGTCCCGTTCCGTCTTGGAGAGCCGCATGTGCCGCAGCATCTGGGAGCGCTGCTCCATCATCAGGGTCCGCTCATAGGTGTAGGCCGAGATGTCGCTGTCATGCTGTATGGGGCACATGTGGCATGAGCTGAGGCCAGAGGTGCAACCTGCCCCACCCCCCTCCCAGAGCTGGCCTAGAACCCAGGAGTCCAGGCTCCCTCCCGCTCCAAACCCTGGACAAAGCTGTCCCCTGTGAAGAGATGGGGCCTATACCTGGGGCCCCCCCAAGAGAGATTCCACTCTTCAGCTGTGGCAGTACTGCCCCCTAGGGGCCATTCTGCCCATGTGCAGTCTCCCCCACTCCTGTGGGGGGGGGGGCACAGAGCATGGTGCTCTCCCCCCAGCTGCCCCCTCAAGTCTCTCACCATCTCCACCACCTCCACCTCTGCCTCAATGCGCAGGTGGTACAGGAAGGTGGCCAGGTCCTTTTTCATCTGGATGCTGTTGTCCTCCAGCTGGGCCACCGTGAAGATGCGGATGTTGCATTTACGCCACACCTGGGGACACGGGAGGGGAGGGGGGGAGAAGAGAGAGAAACCAAGCACTGGATGGGTCAGCACCCGCAGGTCAGCTCTCCAGTCCTGCTGCCCCAATCCCCCCTCCCCACACCGAGCCCCCACTGGCACCTTGTGCTGCTTGAGCAGGAAGGGCAGCAGCATGAGCATGCCTCCATCGTGGACGATCCACCACACGTCGATGTTGCCCTCAGCGAAGGGCTCCGCGTTGCCTGGGTAGAAGGCCACATTCTTGGCCACCAGCAGGGCCAGGTGAGCGGCTGTGGTGACTCGGACAGTGCCTATGGTGACAAAAGTGGGTTTAGGTCAGAGGGCACCAGTGGGGGAGAGAGGGGGATCCCCCCAAGCCCACACCCCCACGTACTGATGAAGGTCTTCCAGGCGCGGGCATCCTCGCTCTGGCGCCAGGCGTTGGGCCAGCCCATCACCACTGTGTTGTGCTTCATGCCGCCCAGGCCACAGGACTGGATGAGGTGGGAGATGCCCTCCCGCACCTTGGCTGCCACCACCAGCTGGTAGAAGCCCTTCACGCGCTCTGCCTCCATCAGGTGCTTGATGGTCTGCAAGACACATACAGGGGAGCAGGTAGAGGGCGCTGTGCTGCTGGGGCCTCTGCAAGGGAAGCCACAGCACCTGGGGGGGGCACCGTGCCGCAGAGAGCAGGGTCCGGGGCGCTCAGCAGAGGGTGGGTGTGTGCAGGCGGCAGGGGATGCTGTGCCACACAGAGCAGGGGCCAGGGGAGGTTCTACGGGGGGCACTGTCCTGGGGCTCAGCAAGGGACACCGTACTGCTGGCATGGGGGAGGCGCTCGGCAGGGGGCACTGTGCCACACGGAGCAGGGTGGTGGGGCGCTTGCCAAGGGGTATCATGCAGTGGGGTGTGACACAGCAGGGGGCACTGTGCCACACGGAGCAAAGGTCTGGGGGCAGGGGCTCAGGAGGGGGCACCGGGCAGCCGGTGGGGAATGGAGGAACTGTGGCATGGAGCAGGGCCGGGTGGCTTGGCAGGGGGCACCATGCTGCTGCAGGGAGGGGAGAGCGTCCAGCAGGGGGCACCGTACAGCAGGGTGGAGCTCGGCAGGGGGTGCTCTCTCCCCCTTCCCTGACCTGCTCAGCCGCCAGCGCCTCGGCGTAGTTCTCCAGGAAGTTGCCCACCATGACGGTGCCCACGATCGTCAGGCCCTTGCCCGCCTTGAGCTGCGAGGCAAAGGTCAGCAGGCGTGGGTGCTTCACGTGCAGGTCCTCGTCCAGCTTCAGCAGCACCAGCAGCTGGGGCCTGCGGGGAGCGAGGGGTCATGTGGGGGCCAGAGGGTGCTCACCCCATGGTGCAGCAGGTGTGGGGGGGCTCTCCTACCTCCAGTTCTTGGTGTGGGGGGGCCCCTCCTCCAGGCGCAGCAGGGCAAAGCGGGCAGCGCTCAGCGACAGGCCCCGGATGCCGTCACCCCACTCCTTCTCGGCTCTGGGGTGGGGGGAGAGAGAGACGGTGCTCAGCCAAAAGCCGTCCACCCCACACCGAGGAGACGGGGTCACGTGAGAAAGCTGGGGAAACTGAGGCAGGGGAAGGGACCTGGCCAAGTTCAGACTGGACAGAACCCCGGCGTCCTGGCTCCCAACCCACTCTTGTCCAACCACTAGACCCCACTCCCCTCCCAGAGCTGGGACAGAACCCAGGTGTCCTGGCTTCCAGCTCCCTCAGCTCTAACCCATGAGACAGGTCTTCCTGTACAGAGCCACAGCACTACATCCCGGCAGGGTGGCCACTGGGAGTAGGGGGTGTCTCCCATTACCACAGCTGCCCACAGGCCCCTGGCTGGCGGCCCCCAAGAAGGCGAGGGCTGCCTGCCCCATGGAGCCCAAGCCCCACTCTGCTCCCTAGCAGGCAGGGGATGGGGAAGCCGAGGCAGAGGGGGTGGGGAACTCCCCGAGGTCAGGGAGGAAGTGGGTGAACCCAGGAGTTCCAGGGGCGGCCCGTCCAGCCCAACGAGTGCCAGGCCCTGCAGGAGACGACGCACCCCTGGTACTCGATGTACTTGTAGATCATGCCGGCGATCACCATGGCGACGATAGCATAATACCAGGAGGACACAAACATGAGCGCCAGGCAAATGCTCATGCCCACAAATGAGAGCGCCCTGCAGGGGGAGGGAGAGAGAGAGAGAGAACAAGAACACCCAGGAGTCTGGACCCCCATTCACACTCACCAGGCCCCTCCCAGAGCTGGGGAGGGAACCCAGGAGTCCTGTTGCCCAACCCCCCCCCCACCCACCCACTAGACCCCACACCCCTCCCAGGGCTGGGATAGAACCCAGGCGTCCTGGCTCCCAGCCCCTCCTACTCTAACCACTAGACCCCACTCTCCTCTTGGTTCTGGGGCAGAACCCAGGCCCCTAGGCTCCCTTACCAGTGGTAGTAGCGAAAGCGGGGTCTCCAGTTGGGGGTGCGCAGCAGGGTCTGCAAGGCGCAGGCCAGATTGACAAAGAGGTAACACATCAAGAAGAACCTACGGACCCAGACAGACAAGAGACAGTCAGGGGGTGGTGCCTCGGGAGCTCCCCCTAGGGCACAGGCTGACATGCCACCACGAGATTCCCCGCTCTGGGATGCGGACACCAAATCCCAGCTGTGGGGGGAATCTGCCCCCTCCACAGAGTCCTGTCCACCTCCTCCCCCGCGTGGCTCGGCGAGGACCTTACATAGACAGGATGGGGGCCACCAGGTCCAGCGAGGCAATGAGGATGCCCAGCTCGGCGATACCCGCTGTCAGCAGCAGAGCCCACGTCGGCTCCCCGTTGGCTTTGCTATGGCCGAAAACCTAGGGCGACAGCACACAGGAAACCCACTTCAGGAAGGCAAGAATGCAGCCAGCTCTAGGGTGGGGCAGCTGGGGGACAGCTACACAAAGCCACACAGGGATGGCTCGCCCAGCACTAAGATGCAGCCAGCTCTGGGGTAGGAGCAGCTGGGTAACAGCCATACAGCAACCCCACAATGGGGATGGCTTGCCCAGCGCAGAGATGCAGCCAGTTCTGGGGTAAGGCAGCTGTGGGACAGCCGCACAGTGACAGCATGGGGATGGCTCGCCCAGCGCTGAGATGCAGCCAGCTCTAGAGTGGGGCAGCTGGGTACTGTGGGAGGGAGAGCAAAGCGGGGGCGCGCTATTACCCGCAGGAAGGGGATGATGTTGTCCTTGGCAATGGCCTGCAGCAGCCGGGGGGCACCAGTCAGGCTCTGCAGCCCAGCCCCGCACGTGGAGAAGAAGGAGCCGATGACGATGACCCAGGGTGAGGGCCAGGAGAGCGTCCCAACCACCAGGTTCCCGTGCACAGCGTCGCCAAACCTGCCAGCCGGAGAGGGACCGTCAGCCGGGGGGACTGGGCAGGGAGGATCCCCGGACAGGGGCTACAGACAGGAGGACCGCACAGAGGGGGGCCCAATGAGAAGAGGGGCGATGGGGACTCAGTGGAGGGGGATGAGGGGCGGGGGGGGGGCCCAGCGGAAGGCTGCTACAGGCTGGGGGGGAACCAATGAAGAGGCACTATGGGGACCCAGTGGAGGAGTGTTAAGGGCTTGGGGGGACCCCAAGGAAAGAGGACTAAGGGTTGGGGGACCCACACCCCCTGAGGAGGAGGCAATATGGGGAGGATGGGCAGCCCCAGTGGCAGGTGCCAGCGGGGACACCACAGGGCAGGCCCCCCAATACTCACTTGTCCCGCAGCACCACCCCTTCGATGCAGGCCCCAAACAGAACCACGTTGCTGAGATCTATGGCAGTGTGAAGTCAAGGCGGCCATGGCCCCAGGGTCACAGCAGGGTGGTCAGGGTTCCCCCCACATAGCCTCACCCCATGGGGGGGCCCTTCTCCACCCAGCCTCGTGTGGGCTCTGGCATGCTCTGACCCTGAGCAAGGCATGTCCTCCCCTGCCCTTGCCCCGTCCGTGCCAGCCCCCCTCCCCTCCACCACCACACCAGCCTTGGCAGGATACAGACGAAGGAGGTGGTGAGGATGGCCAGAATGGTGCCGATGGGGATGGATTTCTGAGCATCCTTCAGGTCTCCAGAGCGGTTCGAGCCAGCCATGATCCCTGCAGATATCGGCACAGGAGAAACGGCTGCCAGGTGAACACCCTGCACTGCTGTCCCAGAGGCCAGGGTTCTATTCCCTAGCAGTGGGAGCCTGCAGGGTCCCCTAGGGGTGATCGCCCCACGCTGCCATCCTGGACACCAGGGTCCTATTCCCTAGCGGTGGGAGCCTGCAGAGGCCCCTAGGGGTGATCGCCCTGTGCTGCTGTCTCGGACGCCAGGGTCCCCCGGCTCCCATCCCCCACGGCAGCCGTGCTCACCGGTGACAGAGGGGAAGAAGATGCCCACGAGCAGGGTAAAGGAGGTGGCGATGTCGGCTAACACGTACTCCTGGCTCATGGCCCCCAGCACGTCGACGGAGTGGGCCGAGGGCTTCTCGATGATCTCCCCCTTCTGCAGGTAGCTGCTCCACAGGTTCTCTGCAGGGAGGGAGAAGCGGCTAGTCAGCAGGGCTGTGGGGTGAAGCCACATGGGGTTGGACTATCCCGTCCCACAGCCACCAGGGTCTCTTGAGTCGGCACCCGGGCGTCTGTCTGTACAACCCAGGAATTCTAGCCGGTACCATGAAAACTGCCGGCCCATCCTTTGGCTGGGGTTCTGGGAGCGCCCCACGCTGCCATCCCTGATGCCTGGGTCCCATTCTCCCTCCCAATCTCCCGAATGCCCCACGCTGCCATCCCTGACGCCTGGGTCCTATTCTCGGTCCCAATCTCCCTAGCGCCCCGTGCTGCCATCCCTGACGCCTGGGTCCCATTCTCCCTCCCAATCTACCGAGCTGCAGTGCCTGCGTTTAAGCTACTGGAGTATCTTGGGGGTCAGTGCTGGTCCGGGGGCCTCAGAAAGAGGGCTGAGGGGCTCCGTAGCTGGCAGAGCTCGTGCCCAGATGGCACTATGCTGCAGCCGTGGCAGGCTCCCCTCACCACCGGCTGGTGGGAGGATCCGCCCAGCCATGCTAGGCCCTCACCGGTGATGATGCCGCTGGCCAGGCCCGGGATGCCCTGGATGGAGGTGACATTGTTGTGAGTGAAGTATTCATCGCAGGTGGCATTTAGCTGCTTGCTGGAGTTGCAGAAGAGGCCCCAGAGCTGGGTGGGCACCGTGAAGTTGCCCAGTTCCTGGGTCTTAGCGCAGATGTTGATGTGCCGGCCAGAGAGGGTGCGGTTCCCCAGCATACAGACCCTGTGCCGGGCGGGAAGGCAGATAGACACAGAGCCCCAGAGCATAGAGCCCCCTGCTGATATCAGCCCTGAGCAACCCCCCTAGGAGCACAGAGCCCCCCATGCACCCCTAGCAGAGATCAGCCCTTAGAGAGTCCCACCCCCAAGGAGTGCCAATCCCCCCCGCACCGCCTGCCAGCCCCCCCGCAGAGCCCGCCGGCACCTACGGGAAGCGTGGCGGGGCGAAGGAGGATTTGATGGCCCCGGCGTAGATGGCCAGGATGGAGACGATGACGCAGGCGAGGAAGAGCGAGGCAAACTTGTTAACGTAGCGCACGCCGACGAAGACCACTAGCACCATGAGGACGAGGAAGGCCGAGCCGTAGACCCGCATGTTGTTCAGCGTGGCTGCCGACTCCTTCAGCACGTCAGCACTGCGGAAAATGGCTGCCTCGGGGGCGATGTACATCTGTGCGGGGCGCAGAGAGAGATGTCACCTCCAGGAGGTGCCGGCTCCAAGCCACCCCAGGGCAGGGGGCCGGCTGGCTCACGGGGGTGGGGAATGGGACATGTCACACACACCATACAGACCCCAGTCCCCCAGGGGGCAGCATTCTCACCAGGAAGATCTCAATGGCTCCCAGAATGTACATGGCGGCGGCAAAGGTGGTGCCCAGATAGAAGCAGAGCCCCACAGCACCCCCGAACTCAGGGCCCAGCGCCCGGGAGATCATGAAGTAGGAGCCCCCAGCTAGAGAGAGAGGACAGAGACAGTCAGGGAGCAGCTAGGGAGATTGGGGTGTGCCCCGAGGGCTCCCCATCCATAGGTGCCAGGGCAGGAGATGCCCTGAGATGGGGGTCAGGAAGGAACCAACCACCGCAGGGAAGAACTGAGGCCTGGCTGATGGGATGGGGACGCCGGCCAATCCAGGAGAGAAGAATGGTCTGACCCACTCACCCGGCACGACTCCATTGGTGGCGATGGCACTCATAGAGATGGCAGTTAGCAGCGTCTGCGGAGAAGGTAAAAGAGGACAGCAGGTGGTGTTGTTAGAGGAACAGCACTGAATTGGTAGCAGACATCAGGTTTGCATGGCCTGCACCGAATGCAGCTGCCTCTGGGGTGGGATGGGGCAGCTGGAGAGGCCCAGTGAACAAGGGCTTGGAACCAGAAATGGTGGAGAATGACATCGCCAATGGTGGATGCAGAGCGGGCCTGGGAAGGCAGAACTGTATCGACTGAGGACGGATTTGGGTAGGACACCAGGGTTCGCGATCCTTAGAGAGCTCACTACACTCTTCTGGCTGGGACACTCCCTGTAGCACAGCGCCCAATAGTGCCATGCTAGAGTCAGCACTGCCCGCAAGGGCAGAGTGCCAGCGCCCCTTAGTGCCCCACTGAGGGCAGACACTCACGCAGCAGCAGCAGATGAAGACAATGGCAAAGGCCTGCAGCACACCGGCCGTGCCCACCACCCAAGTGAGGCGCAGGAAGAGGATGACCCCGAAGATATTCTGCAGGCAGGGCAGATAGACACCCATGAAGGTGCCCATCTGGGGCGTCTGCAAAGAGAGAGACTGTGGTTAGGGCAAGGAGTGCTGGGAGGCAGGACTCTGCTCTGGGAGGGGATAGACTAAGAGGGCTGGAGTCCTGCCAGTGCCCTTCAATCTCACCCCGCAGCCCCCTGCTATCCCATCCCTGGGCTCCCCACACTACCCTCCCAACCCTGCCAGTGCCCCTCCATCCCACCCTTCAGCCCCATGCCATCCCAACCCTGGGATCCAGCCTGGTCCCAGCTCGGCCAATGCCCCTCAATCCCACCCGCAGCCCCTCACCTTCGTGGGCTTCTTCTTGCCCTCTGTAATGTTCTCAGCCTCCTCGTGCTCCCGTGCCCCCTGCGTCAGGTTGGTGTAGTTTGCCATGCGGTTAAGCAGGGAGGACACCTTCGGCCGGGTATCCATTTCCTCCTGCAGGACGAGAGGGAGTGAAATGGGGAGCTGTCCCCATACAACCGACGCTGCCTGAGTCTGCAGAGAGCCTGAGCCCGTCGCTGGGATGCAGCCTGAGCCTGAGCCCATTGCTCCAAGAGGTGTCAACTGCCTACGTGCGTCTCAAAGGAGTGTGAACTTGAAGCCCCGCCACCCCTATCCCAGCAGCAGAGAACCAGTCAGAGGATGAGCACAGCGGACCCTGGCTGCTGGATTAGTTCTGGGGGAAGGGTCAAACCCCCAGGCCCTGTTACCCCATCATGGGTCAGGGCAGCATCACAGCTCCTGGATGGACATGAACCAGGCTTCAGCCTCTTAGCACTGGCCACCAGGGGGCAGCAAATGACCCCCTTCCCACTCTGCCCTGGAGTGAGCCTGCCCTCTCCTCCCTGCCTGCGGGGAGCAGATTCCACCGGGGGTACCTCGAAGAGCGCCAGGTTCTTGTCGAAGTACTCATCCCCATCCTCGTAGCTGGTGTTGTTGAGATAGATGTCTTTCTTGCGCCCGGGGTCTGAGGAAAAACAAGGGGGACAGGGAGAACCCAGTGTGAGGTGCAGTGAGCTGGGGGGTCTCAGCCCTGTACCAGCTTACCAGGGTTCTCCAAGAGCCCAGCCATTCACCACTCCCTCCTGGCAGGGGGGCCGCAGCACCAATTTACAGACACTCACACCTCTACAACGCCTCTGGAATGGAAGGAGACTGAGGCACAGCATCAAGAGTAGAACCCAGGAGTCCTGGCTCCTAATCCCACCCTGCTCTAACCCACTAGACCCTACTCCACTCCCAGGGCTGGGGATAGAACCCAGGAGTCTTGGCTCTCAGTGCCCCTTTTTCTAATCACTAGATCCCAATTCCACTCCACTCCCAGGGCTGGGGATAGAACCCAGGAGCCCTGGCACCCAGCCCCCCGGGCTCTAACCTGTGGTCTCACCCTCTCTCTGCCCCTTGCGAGAGGTGAGTCAACAGTCAGGCTGCTGCCTGCTCAGAGGAAGATTCCTAGCTGGGCTGGGCAGAACAACAACCTGTTCCTTTATTGCCCAGCCCAGGCCCCCCGGCCATGGAATCACAGGCAGATGCCTGCACAGTATGAACCTGCAGCCGCCTCCGCACGTTCAGCCGGGAGGCAGCAGAACAGGAATAACAACTCTCTACTACCTGGGGGGCAGGGTGCCAGAGAGCTCCCCAGGCCCCTTCTGCTGCCCACGGCTCAGGATGGGCCTCTGGGGCGGTTGGCAGAACACTGCCCAGGTTTAGCTCGCCTGGCACGGCTCTCACTATGAGAGTGCCCCCAACCCACTCCCTGAGCACAGCGCCCCCCAGTGCTGCACTGGGGAACTGGGGCCAGCACTGACTGCCAGGGGAGAGTGCTCCCACCCCACTCCCTACAGCACAGCACCCCCCAGTGCTGCACTGGGGAACTGGGGCCAGCACTGACTACCAGGGGAGACCCCCACCCCACTCCCTAAAGCACAGCGCCCTTAGCACCGCTCTGGGGCAGCGTAAGGTCACCCCCCATGGGCACTGCTGTTTGTGCAGCTGCCGGTGGCAGGGCCTGAGCAGCTCAGCTGGCCTCGGTGTTTGCTTTGTACACAGCACAGGGAAAGCCATGCTACCAGCCAACCGCCGATGCGGGACAAGGTCAGCGGAGAACAAGATACTAACAAGTGAGCCCCACGGCACCCAATCCACGGGCTGGGGGCTCCCCAGCAGGAAAAGCCAAAGTAGACTACTTCAGCATGGCATTAGGTGGCATTGTGCTGCAGAGATCAGAGGCTCAGTAGGGGGCGCTCTCCCCTCCCAGTCAGTGCTGGCCCCTGGGGGTGCGGGCTTCGTAGGGGCATTCTCTCCAACACCCCAGTGGCTTAAATAAAACCCAGGAGTCCTGTCGCCCAGTTCCAACAGACCAGAACTCCTCTCTGACTGTAAAATCGGGCTGAGAAGGACCATGGACAAAGCCACACCTCAGTTCTGGGCCTGGTGCTCAGGCTGCAGGTGCCTGCAACGATCCAAGGAAGAGCAGATGGGTACGAGGAAAGAGGGGAATTAGTAGCAAGGGGTATGTAAATTACCCTCTCCCTAGGGTAGTCTAATCGGGGGGGTGAAACACACATGCACACACAGAGCAGGGCTTCGGCAGGGGGGCCGCAGGGACAGACACACACAAAGCAGGGCTCATCCCCTCCAGCAAGAGGCGATAGGCACAAATGGACACACACACAGGCTCGTTCTGGCCAGGAGAGAGAGACACACAGGACTCCTTAGCAATACCATACCTAAGAGCTGACACTGTTCCCCTGTGATGGAGGTTTGACTCACGTCTGAAAATCAAACAGAAGATGGGAAAAAATGAATCACAAAAGAAAAAAAAAAGAATGAAAAACAAAACAAAAAAAGACTGATAAAATATATTTCCTCCCACTGATACATGTTAGCAAAGAAAGGGAAATGAGCAAAAAATCTGGGGGTTTTAGAGCATGATTTCAAAACCAAAAAGTAGCTGCAATAATATAAAAAGAAACCAGCGCAATTATATAGCAGAGTTCAGGGAGTGGGGGATGGGGCCTTTCTCCTCTAACAGACACCAGCTGCAACCTGACCCCAGAGCGGGGGACTGACTGGCTCACAGGGGTCAGGAATGGGAGATGGGGCCTTTTCCCTCTAGTGGGCACTGATTCCAGGGTGCTCTATGCAGCAGGGTAGGAAACTTGTCAGTCTCCCGCCCAGACACACACACAATAGGCTGGACCCCAGAGGGGCACAGAGCGCCAGTCTCCCAAGATCGGACTCCTCAGATCTTTCCCTGTCACCTAAACCCTCAAGCAGCAGAGAGCAAGGAGACTGAGGGAGGCGGGTGGCTGGGCGACGGTTGCCCTGGGTCAGGCTATGAATCAATCCTTTGTTGAGCCTCCCCCCCCACAGCTGGGGGCTCTGGAAGAAGGATTCACCATAGCCCACGTGCTGCCGGGAGGGAAAGAAAGAGACAAAGAAGGGAGAGAGAAAGAGTCCAACCCCACAGCTCCCCGGGCTGTGTCTGTCCCCTGGCCCTGCTGCTCAGCTGCCCAGCCGATGAGGCAGCGTCTGGCGCCAGATTGGGGATTTTGTCCCTGCTCGCTGGGTCGGGGAACGGCCCAGGATAATTGGGGTTTACATGGAAGCAGCTGGGATCCTGCCCTTTCCAGCCACCCGGAGAACAGATCTGTCCCAACGCTGCCCCCGCTCCAATTCACACCCTGCCCCAGAGGTGGTCCTGTTTCGGGAGCAGGGAGAGAGAAAAGCAAGGCATTGGACCACCTGTGGGTGTGGAAAAGGGTCCCTCAATACCAGGGGTCAGTGCCTTAGGACACCATACAGGACTCCTGGGTTCTATCCCTATTTACAGACACTTGATCCTGTGGCCAGTGCTTGAGCTGCATTACATTCCCACTCCACGGAGCTAGGTAGATTTTCTGTCACTGACCCCCTATCCCACATTTATATTTTCTGCTGAGAAAAGAACCCAGGAGTCTTGACTCCCAGCCCCTCCTGCTCTAACCACTAGACCCTCTGCCCTCTGGGAGCAGGAACAGAATCCAGGAGTCCTGGCTCTCTGCACGCCATCTGAGTGGCTGTAACTGTGCTGCCCAGAGCTGGGAGTACCTTCATAGGCCATCTCCTCTCCATCTAGCAGACAGGCAGCATGAGCCCTGACAAGCAGAGGGCGGACTGGCAGGAAGCCAGGGGCTAGGCTTGGGATATAATCCCTGACGCTGCCCAGGCTACAGCCTGCTCTCCCTGCTGGAGCTAAATCGAATTAGCTGGGCTGCTGCGTGACATGAGGCCTGTTCCTGCTCAGCCACTGGGCCGGGGGGTGGGGTGGGTGGTTACGTACTTAGGAACACGGGGCCTTTCCCCTTCAGGGGGCACTTGCCCCGATCCAGCCCCAGGGTGGGGGAATGGCTGGACATTCCCCATCTCCCTAATCCCAGAGGTTGGGATAGAACCCAGGAGTCCTGGCACCCAGCACCTCCTGCTCCAACCACTAGACACCACTTCTCTCCCAGAGCCCCAGTGAGAGCTCAGGAGTCCTGACTAGGGAGCTGGATTAACACGCGGGCTTTGTATAAAGTCTTCCAGCTGCAGCTCAGAAAAGTCACCTCAGCCATGTGCAATGCCCAATTGAGATCCGGGCACAGTGGGTGGAAGATACTGCAGGGAGTATTTCCCAGGCTGCACAGAGCCTGCTTTAGCCAGGAGGGGGCAGGGAAAAAGAAAGAAAGAATGAAAAAGTCAGACAGGAGGAAAGAATGAAAATGTCAGAGAAATGGAAGGCAATTCCCTGCCAGGGGAAGGAGCCAAGCCAGCACCGACTCCTCTGTGCAAGCCCAGAGCAGGGGCAGATGCAGCGAGAGCTTCCCCCAGTGTGCACCCTCTCCCAGGAGCGCCCCCTCTAGGTCGACAGGGGAGGCCAGTCTCTGTGCCAAAGGTGAGTGCAAACCCAGTGCTCCAGCCACTGAGCGTAACTGATTATTGATTAGGAACCACAGGGAGCAAGGCAGAAAGGAAAGGGTTAAGCACACGGGTGGGGGTGGGGAGGGGAGGTTTGCCATCTAATGAGGTTCTCAGTCAATCCAGATTCACGCGCATGGAGGGATATAAAAACACTGCACTGGGATCACTGAGATGCAGCCACCTCTGGGGCAGGGCAGCTGGGTAACAGCTGCACAGCAACGCTGCACTGGGATCGTTCGCCTAGTGCTAAGATTCTACAGTCACCTCTGGGGTGCAGATTGACAGCTACATAACAATTGCACAGAGAGACTGCACACAAATGGCTCGCCTGGGACTGAGATGCGGCCACCTCTGGGGTGGGAGCGGTTGGGTAACAGCCACACAGCGCTGCCATGTAGGTTTGGGACAGAGAGTGAAGGAGGGTGCCATGTGGCTTGGACCAGAACAGAATCACCAGAGCCTGAATTTGCCAGGACAATGGGGTTCACTCCCTCTCTCTTGGTGGCAGGGGCTGTCTAGAGTCTGAGCAAAAACAGCACCCCCCCTTTAACTACCCCCATCACCCCTGCTATGACAGAAGCCCTTAGTGCCCATCATCAGCTGCATCAATCCCCAAGGGGACAGTCACCCCGCAGATCCCTTCCCAAAAACTGCCTGTCCAGATCCACACTGGACCCAAATGCACACCAGCCCTGTACAGGTAACAGCACAGGGCAGTCCCACGGCCCGTTCTCTGTCAGGGTCTCCGGGCCTGATCCAAATCCATGGAAAGGTTCCACTGAGATTGGAGGGCTCAGGATCAGACCCCACAGCACATTACACAGTTCCCCCACATCCTCACACAGCAGAGAAAGTGAGGCCCAGAGCAGGGGAAGAACCAGCACAGAAAGCACACAGCTACAAAGAGGAAGAACCCAGGAGTCCTGGCTCCCCTGCTCTCTAATCCACTAGACCCCACTCCCCTTCCAGTGGTGGGAACAGAACCCAGGAGTCCTTGCTCCCAGTGCCCCTGCTCTAACCACTGAAGCGCACTTCCTTCACTAATCAGTAGCGGAGCTGTGGTTGGTGTTTAACTGAAGATCATGCAACGGGTTGGGAAGAGCCCAGGGGAGACTGCTATGATGGTTGAGGAAGGCAGGCTGGGGAGGGTGCTTGGATCTGGGGGGCAATCAGGAGGCAGGAGACAATAAAGAGATACTGCCCCCCCCCCCCCCCCCCCCCCCCCCCCCCCCGAGACAGAGGGGGCAGCTCAGGTAGGGGAGGAGCAGCCAAGAGACAGACGCAGGTAAAGCAGATTAATGTGGCGTGTTTACATGACGGCTCACCTGATACCGTGATCTCTCTGGGCATCCAGATGCCAGCCCTGTTGGCTCCTTCCTGGGACCCTTCTTCCACCCCACCCTCCTCATCATCATCCACCTTGGTAACAGTGAAGTGAGGCATTTTCTGGACTAACTTTTCCCCCCAGCACCAGCAAAGAAAGGGACTGGAAGCGCCGGGATCAGGTGACCGGCAGGCTCCACGGGAAGAGGCGGGATGGGGGGGGGGGCGTGTTCCCCTGCTGTGTGTGTGTGTATATTACTGGCACTAAGAGGATTAACTGCTCCACCTACAACCACTTCCACTCTCCCGCTGAACTGTAGCAGGCAACATGGGAGAGGCAGGGACCCGCACAGGCCCAGCGCTGCGATGCAGCCAGCTCTAGGTAACAGCCCCACAGCTACTGTCTGGATGGAGAAGTCTGTAGCCACCTGAGCTGTAGCATGGCTTTCAGAGAGGCAGGATGGAATCAGATCAGGACTCCTGGGTTCTATCCCCAGCTCTGGGAGAGGAGTGGAGTCTAGTGGGTTAGAGCAGTGGGGCTGGGAGCCAGGACCCTTGGGTTCTGTTCCCAGCGCTGGGAGAGGAGTGGAGTCCAGTGGGTTAGAGCAGGGGCACTGGAAGGCAGGACTCCTGGGTTCTATCCTTGCTCTGGGAGAGGAGTGGGGCTAGTGGATTACAGCAGGAGAGGTGGAGCTGGGCAAACTCCAGCACATGGTGGCCTTTTCCCTACATACCCCACCCTCTTTATTTATACCATGAAGGAGCAGAGATTAGGGAAAAGGTCTTAATCAGTTCAGGAAATGCCTAAACGGGGAACTCCAGGCCAGGGTGAATGACAAACACTGGGTTGGACCCACACCACTTCCCACTCCAGAATGGGGTTAGCCACACACCCCTGCCCTGAAATGACCCCTTGAGAAAGCAAAGGAGAGCCCTGGCACAGTGGCCCCTTCAGTTCTCTGTTGAGGCTTCCCACCCCCTGCATTGGCTCAGGTGAATTAGTTACCTTAGCAAACTGCTTTGAGATGATCAGGGAAAAGGGATTAGGGACAGAGCAATGTAGGGCTTGTCTACACTACAAAATTAAGTCAATTTAAATTAAGTGGACATACAGCCACCGCAGTATTTAAAGCGGTGGTTCACATCGTCACCAGGGGCGCTTCCACTGATTGAAAAGGGACATTGCTAGATACTGACAGCTGGAGCCCGGCAACCCTGGGGCTGACAGCCTCAACTGTAGACACGGGGCTCACAGTTGCCCCTCCCACAGCTGTTAGGCCGATGCCGGGCTCACAGCTGGGCCTCCCCCCCACCCTGGCATTGACAGCCCCAAGGGTGAGCCCACAGGGGGCTCAACTGCACAGCAGGGAGCCTACCAGCAGTGAAATTGACATTATTGTCAGTTTCATGGCTGCTATTATTTCAAATTTTGGCTTGGGCTTGGGATGTCAGCCTGTGGGGAGCTCACAGCTGGAGTCCCCTCCCCGCTGAGCTGACAGAGGGAGATGGAAAGGAAATGTGAAATAAAAGCAGCCGTGAAACTAACAAGGATGTCAATTTCACTGCTGGCAGGCTCCCTGCTGTGAAACAAAGACAGATGCAGGCTCACAGCTCTGGCTGTCAGCCTGGGGGCAGCAGGGGGAGCCTCCCACTGTGACCCCCCCACTGCTGGGGCTGATACCTGGAGCCCCCCTGCTGCCACCCAGTGAGAGACTGGGGGAGGGCCCAGGATCATGCTCTCCTTCCCCACCCCTTCAATCCCTCACGGGGAGGGCTGGAGGGTGCTAACAGCTGTCAGCCCAGCTTGAGGCTGACAGCCAACAGCCGACATAAATAACGCAGTGTCTACACAGACACTGCGTCACCCTTACTACATCGACATAAGCCCTACGCCTCTCGTGGAGATGTAGTGAGCCTACTTATTTCGGCAGAAGCACCACTGTAGTGTAGACACAGACATAATTAGGTCGACGTAAGCTGCCTTATGTCCACTTAAGTATGTAGTGTAGACCTGGCCTCAGTTCCCTTATTAGGGACAATTCGCGTTCCCCTGTCAGGCATCTTTTAACTTTATTTCTGCTGCCATCAACAGGCCAAACCACACATTACACCACTGTATATTGACAGGTTTCAGAGTAGCAGCCGTGTTAGTCTGTATCCGCAAAAATAACAGGAGTACTTGTGGCACCTTAGAGACTAACAAATTTATTAGAGCATAAGCTTTCGTGGGCTACAACCCACTCAGAGTATGTATTAATACCTGGGGGAGCAAACAACTGTGCATATCTCTCTATCTGTGTTACAGAGGGCGAACAACTTATGAGTTTGCCCTGCATAAGCTTTATGCAGGGTAAAACGGATTTATCAGGGTTTAGACCCCATTGGGAGTTGGGCATCTGAGTGCTAAAGACAAGCACACTCCTGTGAGCTGTTTTTGGGTAACCTTGCAGCTTTGGGTCTGTGTTGAAGTGGACTGGAGTGTCTAATTCAGCAAGACGGGGTGCTGGAGTCCTGAGCTGGCAGGGAAAACAGAAGCAGGGGTAGTCTTGGCACATCGGGTGGCAGCTCCCAAGGGGGTTTCTGTGATCCAACCCGTCACAGTGGCTTCTTGCATCCGAAGAAGTGAGTTGTAGCCCACGAAAGCTTATGCTCTAATAAATTTGTTAGTCTCTAAGGTGCCACAAGTACTCCTGTTATTTTTACCACTGTATATGTTCAAGTGGAATAGTCAGGGGGGCTGCAGGTTGGGATTGAGGGGCACCAGCAAAACTATTGGGTTGGGGGAAGACAAGGGCTGGGGCAGCAGATGCTGTAGGTCGGTATTGAGGGGCACCAGCAGAGGTGGGGGAGCCCAGGAATGGGATAGCAAGGGGCTGTGGGTCAGGACTGAGGGGCACCAGCAGAGCTGTGCGGGAGGAAGAGGCCAGCGGCCAGGGCTGGGATAGTTGGGGGCTGGGTGTAATTTGCTAACAACCTCTAGTCCTGACCCAGAGCCCCACCTCCTGTTCCAGTTATGCCCTTTCAGTTCCTCCTCCGCTGATCTTTGCCCCAGCCGCGCATGCCCACACAGCTGTGTGATGCCCTAGAACAGAGAGGGGCTGAGGTCAGATCACACACTATGGGGCAGAACTGGTGTCACCCCCCGGGGTTTCTCTTTGGCTGCCACAGAATCAGGACTGGTTCCAGGCCTCCGCTGCCCCTGCAGTCAATCCAGAGTCACCTCTGACTGCAGTGGAGACCTGACTCCATTTTGTTCGCAGCACAGAAAAGACACACATCCATCTAGCTTGGACAGAGGAATCAATGGATGGGGAGGGCCAGAGAGCCAGCTGTGAGCATCTGGGATTGGGGGGGGGTAATCAGGACCTAGCCCCTAGCACAGAGGGAGCCCAGGACAGCACTCCACCCCCACCCTCACAGGCTGCGAGCTCTCCCAGCCCTATGACTGTTTGAGGAACAGAGAACAGGCGTAGGCGGGAGCCGCGAAGGGCCATTTGTCATGGGATGATGGGAAGGAGGGGGCTGTATGAGACAGGGACTGTGGGTGAAATAAATAAGTGGGGAGACAGCTCAGCATGGAGGGCAACAGGCACTCGTGTCGGTGGGTCAAGCGGCCCCCATTCACGAGTGTGCGTTGAACAGCAGCAGAGCACTACACACGGGTGTGGGTGTGTAAGATCACGTAAGCTCTATGCACCTGTCTCTGTGCATGCATGAGCCGCTGTTGAAAACAAGTCAACCCCATGCACACGTGTGAGCTTGTACATCTGTGTCTTTGTGCATGTACTGAAAAATCCAGGAAGTTGTGTGTGTCTGTCTGTCCGTGTTCTCGCTCATCGCAGCCTTGGGGCCACATCAGATCATGCAGCAACCTCCTCCCCAGTTCCCATCCGCTCTCTCTCTGCCCAAGGACAAAGGACGTCCAGAAAAGCACAGCCAGCCTCTCCCGGGAGATAAACAGCTGAGGTGCTGGGGACATTAAGTCCCCGAGGCGCTAGCTGTCTGCTCATCTCTCCTCCTGCTGCAGGCCTGCCACACACACACGCATTCGTGCTCTCCAGTTCCTGCAGCGCCTGTTTTGTTGCTTCACTGGGCTTCAGGCCTCTGATGGCAACAAAAGGGCCCCCTTTGAGGAACACAGCGGCCTTGATGTCTTGTAAAACGTCTATGACGTTACCAGGGTATTGTCCCACAAGTGATCCCACAGAGGGAACGGGGAGCACAGGACCGTCCCGGGTGCTCCAGTGGAGAAGGCTCATAGGCATGCAAGTATGAGCTGGACAATATCCATAAACAAGCTCTCCCTTCCTGACCCCAGGCTGATCAGCTTTGCCCTGGAGCATGGCCATCCATGAGCCTCTTATGACAAGGGGGAGATGAACAGACCTGGTGCCAGGGCAGACTCACAATTGCACACATGTTCACTGCAAAAGCTGGGAATGAACCCAGCATCCCAGCAAATCCCAGCTCTAACGAGTCACCTCCGCCTCCTTTAAATCTCTCCTTGCAATTTCAATCCGATCCAAAGTCCTCTTTCACTTCCTGTCCTAAACTCTTGGTGCTGTTAAAGCAGCAGCCATGCTCCACACCAGAGGCAGCTGCATCTCAGCACTGTGCTTCATTATTAGACACTGTTACACAGCTGCTTCACCCCAGAAGTCGATGCATTTCAGTACTGGGTGAGCAATCCCTGCGCACAGATCCTATGAGACAAACACGGCATTTATGTGCACGTACTGCAGATCACAGCATTATCAGGCCTGTCACATAACCCACGCTGGGAGGCCCCGAGAGGAGCCGTGACTCTGAATTAGTGGTGACCAAAACCCCACCACCAAGTTCTAGGACTCATCTCTCATCTGAGTCTGCATGAAAAAGGGAATCAACAGGATTAAAGGGAAGTTCAATTCTCCCGAGTCATTTCCGCTGAGTCTTGCTCAGCATTTCCCATGCAGGAAAAAGGCTGAAGAAATAAGGATACTGGCTGAGTCAGTGATAGCAATAGAGTCAATGCACTATAACCCTCTGTGAAAACACAACCCCATCCAGCCACACCTATCTTAAAGCTGGCAACCAAGACACCTCACCCCCAAAATGAAAGCTGGAAGTGTGTTCCCATTTGCTCACAACAAACGGGAAGACCAAAGCATTTAGGAGGCAACTGATGGGCAGTGACAGAGAACTGGCAAGACAACTGCACCTGGTGATGCACTAGCCACCATAAACTGGCCCACCCCACTGCAGCCATGAATTATTGTGGAGTCACCCATAACTGATCCCCCTCCATCTCCAATGCACCCATGAGTCATCCCTCTCTAATGCAGCTGAAAGAGGTCTCCTTCCATCTCCAGCACACCCAGCAGTTGCGCAACCACAAGTTGGCCAACAGATAGATGCATTGCAAGTTGAGTGTGCCATTTCCAATGCACCCATCAAGTTTCTTCCTCCACTTCCAATGCACCCCTAAGTTGCAGTGGACGCATCCAACATCCCCTGGAGATGTCCTGCTCTAGCGCCAATGCACAAAAACTGTCCACCTCATTGCATCCATGTCTCTCACCACTCTCCCACAAGATGTCCACCTCCAATGCACCCATGTCTCCATCCACCCTCCCACACCAGCCCAAACCACCACAGTGGTAGCCACATCAACACTGGTGACTTCCCAGCTTCTCGTGCTCATGCACATAACCGGCGACGTACCGCCTACCTTCTGCCACGTCATGGGGGTTGGACGTCCTGTCGCTAGCCGGTTCGCCCGCCACAGTGGCCCCAGAGGTGGTGGCCCCTGAGAAATCACTCATGCCCTCACTGCGGCTTGTCTCAGGGACACTCTCCCGGGAGCTGAAGCGGACCCGGGAGCTGGAGCGGGAGCTGAGGTCCGGACTGGTGTCAGAGAGGCCTGGGATGTCGTCAATTTTCGTAGGGGTCACCATGAACCGGACGGAAGCCATTTTGGCAGGAGACCGTTGGCGCTGGTGCATGCGTGCGTGGAGAAATGTCAACTTCCTGGAAGCTTTAAATTCTAATAATCCAGAAACAATAACAAATAGAAGGGAAACGATAATTTAGGAGGGTAACGAAATGAGTGGGGTAACAGCAGGCTCCACCACCAAATGGATTCATGTCTAGGGTGGATTCTCAGCGGTCTGGTGCAATGTGGTGCCCAGACATCCAGTGGTTATCAAGTGAGTTTTCCACAGGTGTGGCTAAAGGTGGAGCACGGGAGGTGACCCATGGTTTAACGTGCAAATATTTCACAGCTGTCTGATTTAGTCAATGATTTGTTTGTCGGAGGCCCTAGCCCGAGGCTTTGGCATGCAGACAATCCTTGGAGAAGTGCACTGCAGGGCCAGTATGTGCAAGGAGAATGTCTCACAAGTCCTGGGGCAAGCACTTGTTTGCAAATATCCTGCAGGGAAGGTGATTCGAGGAAGGGGTCTGTTGGTTATGGAAATGAGACAGTGCAAGGAGGCAAAAGAATTTTATAAGGTCCTAGTGCAATGATGGAGGCAGAAGAGAACAAGAGATCCAGGTGCGAGGAGGAGAATTACCCACCGGTTTCTGGTGTAATGTGCAAGGAAAGCAAGTATCCTAAAGAGTTCTGCTGCAAATATCCCACGTGATCCTGGTGCAACAAGAAGGTGAAATAGCTCAAGGGTCCTGGTGCAGGATGGCAGCTATTCTACACGGTTCTGGTACAAGAAGGTGGAGTATCCTAGTCCAAAGAGATGATTATTGCACAGAGTCCTGGTGCAAGGACATATGAAACTATTCCTTGAGGTCCTGGTAGGGTTATGGTGCACGAGTATTCCTGCTGCAAAAACGTACAACTTTTCAACGGGGTCCTGGTGTGAGAAGACAACTATTAAATGTCAGCCTAGTGCAAGGACACACAATAGCACAAGGCAATATGGCTATTCCAGAGGATCCTAGGGCAAGGGCCCACAAACTCCCTACAGGATCCTGATGAAACTCACATGAAGGCATGCAGTCATGCAAGGGTGAGAAAATCCCACACGTGAACATGTGAAGCCCCCATATAGTCCACATACAGGGGATATAATTATGCAAGGGCATACATATCACCAATGTGTCAATGGGGCAAAGGCGTGCAAACCCACTGCAGGACAGGGATGATGGTGCAAGACCTCCAGTGTGTTGGGGCAGCGATAGAGTGAGGATATACAAAATCCTAGTGAGAGGGACGATTGTGCTCAATCCCCAAAGAGGAGGAATGATGGTGCAAGGAATGTTTAAAACCCTTATGAATAAATCACTGGGGCAAGGGCATTCATGAGCTCTGTGAAGAAAACAATGGTGGCAAGGGATGTGGGTCTCTCAAGTCACTATTGGAAGGGTTGTGTGAACCCCATAAGTGGAACCAATGGTGCAGAAGTCAGGCAAGCCCCCTGTGAATTGGTGCCAGGGCATGCAAAAGTCTCACGGGGGGATGGGGGGAACCAGTGGTGCACGGGCATATGAGAACCCTATGAACAGGTCCATAGTGTGGGGGTGTGCAAAAGCCCTGTGAGGGAGCAATGGTGCAAGGGACACACAAGCCACATGTGGGGGAACCAGTGGTGCAAGGGGTATGCAAGAGCCCCTTATGCAGATCATGGATGTGAAGTCTGCACAAGAGCCCTGGGGGAGGGGGGGAGATGGTGCAAGTGGCATACAAGCCACATATGGGGAAGTGATCGTGCAAGGGGTGTGCAAGACCTTCACACACAGGTCATTGGTGCAAGGAGCATGCAAGAGCCTTGTGAGGGAGCAATAATGTAATGGTGTGCAAGTCACATATGGGGACCTGATGGTCAAGGGATATGTGAAAGCCCCATGTTGGTGCAATAAGGGGAGGGGTGTGCAAGAGTCTGTGACCAGGTCAGTGGTACAAGGGGTTGTACAAGACCTCCCCCGAGGGCGGGGCGATGGTATGAGGAGTGTAGGAGACCCATACTGCCCACTTGTTTATGGGGGGCTCACACTCCGCGTGCGCAGCAGCCCCCCGCCCCGCGGTGCCCCCTCGCCCGAAAGCGCGGGAAAAGCCCTGGGCAGCCGTCGGGGACCGTTAGTTGTTTACCTTTAGCGCGCGCCGGCCTCTGCTCCCCAGCGTTCCACAGGGTCCCCGCGCGCCGGGGCTGCAGCTCCTGCTGCCGCTCGCGCTGTCAGCTGCCGGCTTCAGTGGAGGAGGGGATGATTCGGAGGAAGCGCGTTTCCCCCACCCCTTTTTCAGCACATGCGCAGACCCGGAGAGCTGGGGCTATTGCTGGGCTTCAGTCTAGTTCTTTATGGGCGGGGGAGGAGCGGGGTCAGAGGTCATGAGTGGAGGGGGACTGCCACAGCCCGGGGACTGCTGGGAGTCGTAGTTTTCTGAAGGGAGGGGGCGGGCTAGGGGCAATGACAAATGTGGAAGGGGAAAATGTGGGAGAGGGGCATTAAGGGTCAGGATTAATGGGGGCAAATGTGGGGGGCATTTGGAGGCACAGCAGAGAGGCAAATATGGGGAGGGGCAAATTCAGGGGGTGGGCTTTACAAGGGCAAATGTGGGGGGAAGGGGTATTTGAGGCATTAGGGTCTGGGGCAAATTAGAGGAGGGGGCATTTGAGGGATAAGGAAAGGCAAATGCAGGAGGGGAGTGAGGGGCAGTGGGAGAGAGAGGGTAACTGTGCAGAAGGAGCTATTTGGGGGACAGAGGAGGGGAAGGGCAAACGTGGGGGCTTTGGGGAGCTGGCAGTCTCTGGGGAGAGGGGGGGAGCAGTGTGTGTGGTGGGTAGTTGGGGGTCACCCCAACTTCCTGCCTCCAGCCTGACAGGGTTTTGATACCCCCCCCACCCCCATAGTCTCTCCAGGGATCAGGCTGCTGTTGATGTGAGCTGTCCCATAAGGGGCCCCAAGCTGAGCCCCTTCCCGTTCATGCCGGGAATGGATACCACTCTCACTCCTCTTCCGGCAGGAGGCAGACTGGCACAGCCCGCAGGGCCCCTGACACGCTGCCTCCGCTGCTGGTGCTTGCCGAGGGGCCTGAGGCAGGGAACCCGCCGCCAACAGCTCCAGCTGGCCATCAAAGGCTGTCCTGGGGCCCTGTGAAAGGCACTGCAGGGAGCACAGCTCCTGCCAGCCCCGATCCCCCCCACCACACACAGCTCTGCCGTGCCCCACTCCTGACCCACAGATCCCTGGGATTTCCCCACCTCAGCTCTGCTGGTGCCACTCACTCCCAACCTGCAGCCCCTCACTATCCCAGCCCTGGGCTTTCCCGCACAGCTCCGCAGCCTTCTGGTGCCAGGTATGGCGCCGGGACCGAGGTGCTGCCCCTTTATTCTCTGCCAAGCCCTGGTCCCCTCGACGCTGCCTGTGAAGTGGGCAGAGCTGGCCCAGGGCCAGAGGGAGCAGACGAAGCATGTGGGACATGTCCAGTTGCGTTCTCTGCACTGGGAGGAGGAGCGGGGTCTCCTGGCCAGCTCAGGGGGCTGGGAACCAGGACTCCTAGGTTCTCTCTCCATTCTGGCAGCAGATCAAGCAGCGCTTTCCATGCTCACTCCTACTCCATCCTGTGCCCTGCCATACATTAATCTGCCGTGTCACCAGCAACCCAGGACTTGTTTTTAAACCCTCCTACTGCCGGATTGGTGCTCCGCCCGAAATGCCCATCTCCATTTACGCGAGGCAGATGCTGCCCCCTGCAGGATGCTAGGGGCCATCATTCTCCAAAAGATGTTGGACATGGAGATGAATTTACTTGTCTCTCCACAATTTAAATAAGCCAAGCCAGAAACCTATCCAAATCGCCCCTCAGCCTCCCCTCCCAGCAGGCCTGTAGCGTTCCCCATAGATTCCCCCGGTAATGGTCCCAGTCCAGCCACCTCGCCCCAAACCAGCCCCTCACCCTGCCAGTCCCTTTCCTGTTTCACATTTGCTTGCACGCACTGCCAGTCTCTATAATCCTTAAGGCCAAGATCAGCGATTCCTACAGAGGGTGATCGTCTAGTACAGTGGTTCTCAACCAGGGGTACACAGAGGTCTTCCAGGGGGTACATCAACTCATCCAGATATTTGCCTCATTGTACAACAGGCTACATAAAAAGCACTAGCGAAGTCAGTACAAACTAAAATTTCATACAGATAATGACTTGTTAATACTGCTCTACATACTATACACTGAAATATAAGTACAATATTTATATTCCAAATGATTTATTTTATAATGATATGGTAAAAATGAGGAAGTCAGCAATTAGTCAGTAATAGTGTGCTAGGACACTCTTGTATTTTTATGTATGATTTTATAAGTAAGTAGTTTTCAAGTGAGGTGTAACTTGGGGGGTACGCAAGACAAATCAGACTACTTTCCAAAGTAGTCTGGAAAGGTTGAGAACCACAGGTCTAGTCCAACTGGTGACACAAGCAGAATTAATTCCTGCATGACCTAGAGCAGATCTGCTGTGAAAAACAACCCTCTCTCCCTATAAAGCTTGCCAGAGACGGAAAGTCAGCCCCCTCTGCCCCACACCTTCCCCTACAGGCCCACCCATGGCTAAACACAGCAGAGATCCCCCAGCATGAAACTGACCAGCCCAGCATCACCACTAGGCAGGTTTATTAGGAATTATTTTGGGAGCGTTCCCCAGCCTGTGTTACCCGGAAGGCCAGACTAGACAATCTCTTCTGGCCTTGAAATCTGGGGTCTATGATCAAAACCTGACAGATGATGTGGGATCAAGACAATTTATTTGCACCCCAGAGGAACAGTGTATCCAGTTGGAGCTCGATATGGGCAATCTAACCCAGTTTTTCGCAGAGCACGGGGTCTGTGGGAGCCGGGGCTGGATTCAGGGAGCAGCTAGACCCCATCTCAGTTCAGCAGCAGATCCAGTAGGCTGGGCGCTTGGCTCACAGGATGGCCTGCGGCTGCTGGGTCATCAGGACACCAAAGCGTTTCTTGATGGTGATACGGTGGCGGGAGTACTTGTCATCCGGGGAGAAGCGGGCAGGGTGTGCGGAGCAGGTCAGCTGGCCAGAGGGATCCACTTTCTGCCAGGGACAAGACACAGGAAGACATGTTAGAGCAACCTGGGCCTGACCCATAGCCCCCTGCTATCCCAGCCCTGTGCTCCCCCGACCCACGTCTGCCGGTGCCCACCCCTCCTGACCTGCAGCCCCCTGCTAGCCCAGCCCTGCCGGAGCTCCTCGCTCCTCACCTGCAACCCTCTGCTAGCCCAGCCAGTGCCCCTCATTCGCAGCCCCTGCTAGCCCAGCCCTGCACCCCTCAACTCTGCCGGAAACCCTCACTCCTGACCAGCAGCCCCCTGTTAGCCCAGCCCTGCCCTGCCCCCCCAGCCCAGCCAGTGCCCCTCATTCCCAACTCGCAGCCCCTGCTAGCCCAGCCCAGCCCCCCGAGCCCTGCGGGTGCCCCTCCCTCCCAACTCGCAACCCCTGCTAGCCCAGCCCAGTCCGGACCCCGCGCCCCTTTCCCAACTCTGACGGTGCCCCTCACTCCTGACCCGCAGCCCCTCCTAGCCCAGCCCTGGGCTTCCCCAGCTAGTGCATGCGGAGCCCTGGAGCCAGGCAGCGGGTAGGATGGGGCAGGGCCGGGAGTAGGGACAGTAGGAAAGGTTCGGAAGGATCCGGATTGGGACAGGAGTCGCCAACTCTGCATCCGGATTGCACCCCGGGGGGGGGGGGAGGCGCCCACCTTGAGGGTGTAGACCCTGTCACCCTGCGCGTTGAGATAATACTGCAGAAACATGCTGCACAGCCGGACCACCTTGCAACTCACGTGCCGCTGATCCCGGGACCCTGCACCGGAAGGAGGCCAGCCCCAGCGCACGCTGGGAACTGTAGTGCGCTCTAACCCCAATGTACGCTAGGAGAGGGACCGCCCATTGTCCGCAGTGCACTCTGGGAGTTGTAGTTCAGTCTAGCCCCAATGCCCTAGGAGAGTTGCAGGGTCTCTACGCCAGGGCACTCTGGGAATTGTGCCTTAATGCACTATAGGAGAGGGACCTCAAGCCCCAGTGACCTAGGAGGGATGGAGGGTGTATACCCTAATGCACTCTGGGAGTTATAGTGCACTCTGCCCCAATGCCCTAGGAGAGCTGCAGGGTCTCTACTAGAGTTGTAGTGTGTTCCAGCCCCAATGAACTCTGGGAGCCATTCTCTTTCTGCCCCCAAAACCTTCAGAGAGTTGTAGTTGTTTGGCTAGGCAGGTGCATTATGGGAGTTGTAGTTTCTTAGCCCTCCGATACTCCAATGCTCTGCACCCCAGTGCATTTTGGGATATGTCCTTTCTGAGCTTCTAACCTCCCTGCTCCCAGTACAGTTCGTCTCGCCCCCCCCTCCCCCCACCTAAACCGGGTTGGGCAAACTTTTTGGCCGAGGGCCACATCGGGGAATAGAAATTGATTGGTGGGCCATGAATGCTCTCAAAATTAGGGCTGGGGTGCGGGCACTGGGGTGGGGCTGGGGCTGAGGAATTTGGGGTGTAGGAGGGTGCTCTGGGCTGGGACTGAGGGGTTTGGAGGGTGGGAGGGGGATCAGAGCTGGGGAAGGGGTGCAGGAAGGGGTGCAGGTTCCGGATGGGGGTGCGGGCTCTGGGGTGGGGCTGGGGATGAGTGGTTTGAGGTGCTCCGGGCTGGGATTGAGGGGTTTGGAAAGTGGGAGGGGGATCAGGGCTGGGGCAGGGGGTTGGGGCGTGGGGAGAGGCTCAAGAGTGCAGGCTCAGAGGGGCACTTACCTCAAGTGGCTCCCGGAAGCAGTGGCATGTCCCTTCCCCGGCTCTTACATGGAGACATGGCAAGGCAGCTATGCACGCTGCCCCCCCCCCCACAGGCGCTGCCCCTGCAGCTTCCATTGGAGCACGTAGGAGCCAGAACGGGACCATGCCGCGGCTTCTGGGAGCCACGTGGTGCAGCCCCCAACCCTGCAACCCAGCTGGAGCACCAAGGGGGGCCGAGCCTCATGGTGCGGCCCCCAATCCAGCGTCCCCGCAGGAGTGGGACCGAGCTGCGTGGTGCGGGTCGCTGGACCGGCTTAAAATGGCTCGTGGGCCATAATTTGCCCATCCCTGACCTAAACCATTCGCTCATAGGCGCCGACTCCGGGGCTGGAGCACCCACAGGGGAAAATTGGTGGATGCTCTGCACTCACCGGCAGCTCTCTGCCCTGCCTCCCCGCCCCAGCTCACCTCCGCCTCCTCCCCTGAGCGTGCCTTGTGCCCGTTTTCTCCCCCAGTGCCCAGCGCTTGCGCCGCAAAACAACTGTTTTGCATGGCAAGCGCTGGGAGGGACGGGGGAGTAGGGGGAATGCGGTGTGCTCAGGGGAGGAGGCCGGGGCGGGGATTTGGGGAAGGAGTCCAATAGGGGCAGGGAGGGGGCGGAGTTAGGGCGGGGGCTTTGGAGAAGGGGTTGGAATGCGGGCAAGGCAGGGGCAGGGAAAGGGTGGAGTCGGAGCGTGGGGGCGCGAGCACCCACCGGCGCCGGGGAAAGTTGGTGCCTATGCATTCACCCCCTCTTAGCTCCCCAGACAAATGGCTCCCCAGTTCACCCTGGGACGTGTAGGCTATTAGCTCCCACTGCTCCATGGGGGTTGTAGTCTCTAACATCCAGTGCATTCTGGGAATTGTAGTATCTCCCCCATCCCAATGCCCTGTGAGAGTTGTCATCCCCTAATCCTGTTTTAATTAGCCTTATACTGTAAATAGGGAATAGTCATTGAGCAGGTATGTGAATGATTGAAGGATTAGAAACATGCCTTAGAATGAGAGACTCAGTGAGCTCAAGCTATTTAGCTCAACAAAGAGAAGGTAAAGGGGTGACTTGATTACATTGTACCTATAAGGGGAACAAATATTTAATGATGAGCTCAAAGGTCTAAACAGGATCCAATGTCTGGAAGTTGGAGCTAGACAAATTCAGACTGGAAAGAAGGCATAAATTAACAGTCAGAGTAATTAACCACCAGATTGACTACCACGGGTCATGGTGGAATCTCCATCGCTGGCAACTTTTAACTCAAGATGGGATGCTTTTCTAAAGATCCGCTCTAGGAATTATTTGGGGGACGTTCTCTGGCCTGTGCTATACAAGGGGCGTTCAGAAAGTTTCTAGCCTTACAAATCAAAAACAACCCAATTTGCGTTCTGTTGTTTATTTATTTTTATTATAATTCCCCTTGACACCAATGCACGGGCCCATCTTGGAGAAGTACTTGCCATGCATGGCCAGAAATGCCTCCACTGCTGCAACTGCCTCATTATTGCATTTGAAACTCAACTCGCAAAGGTCCTCCTTCAATCTGGGGAACAGGTGGACATCTAAAGGAGCCAGATCTGCTGGAGAGGCTGGACGGGAAGCAGTTGAAAGCCACATTAGCTAGCTGTGGCCACTGGGACGTGTAAGGTGACACATTGTCTTGGAGAAGCAAAAAGCTCCAGAGTATTCCTGGAAACGCCACATTGTGCTCTCACGTTCGGGGCACCTGCCTTGCTGACCCTTTTCTTGTGCCCGAGTCTTCAGTTAACTATGCACCTGACTGTTGATCTTCTTTCCTTCTGGTGTAGTGGCATCTCTGGGACGTCCTGACCTTGGCTCATCGTCTGTGCTGATCCGCCCTCGCTTAAATTCAGCAGCCCCCTTGTTTACAGTGGCACCATCTCCCAGCATCCCCCCCACCCCCACCCCCACCCCATCCTCATGGATGTCCTGTGCATTCAAGCCGTTCTTATGCAGGTACTAGCTCCCTACCAATTTTCAGTCTTCTCCATTTTTAGATCTTTGGTGACTGACTCCCTGCATGTTCTGCACAGGCAAAAAAATGCCTTCTAGCAAAGAGATGCATCAAAGTGTCAGCACCTTGGTCTGTGAAATCTGTTGGGCCCCGCCGTGTCCTTAAATAGGTCCAACTGGACCTTTTCTGAGTTACCCTAATACAGATCATCACAATGGTTCCTTATGGCCTGGGTATGAGCAAAAGTCATGTCCATGCGGCTCCTTTCCTTAGTATCAGGGGCCACACTGAAAGCCTGGCAGCTGGGTACAGTTTTTTGCGGGGTGTCCTGGTTGCTCTAATGTTTACCCCAAAGCCACAGGAGCAAAGCAGGGGACAATGGGTCGGGATTGAGGGGCACCGGAACAGCTGGGGGATGGGGAACCCAGGTCTGGTAGGAGGGGGCTGCGGGTCAGGATTGAGGGGCAGTGGCAGAGCTGGGGAAAGAGAACCTTAGGATCAGGCTCTGAATGCCCCCTTCCCTCCCCGCCCCGGTCAGAATCCCCGACGTCTCCGGGTTCCGGATTTGTTTTGATTCAACCTGGCAGCTGGGGGGTGGGGTGGGAGGGCGGTCCCAGGGCCAGATTGGGGCGTGAGTTTCCCAGCAGCCCTTGCTCTCCAGCGGGTGCTGCCAACACCCTCTGCAAAGAACGGCCTCCCCTTTCCCTCCCCCCTCATGCTCTCCAACCCTCTCACCCCTCCTTGCCATGACCTCCCAGCCCCTCCAGGGACCCCCGCTGCCCCCTCTCCTGCTGCCTAGCTTCCCTGGTGCTGCCCTGCTCCTGACCTCACCCGACGTCCCCGGGGGCAAGCTCATTGTCAAGCTGAAGCCGGAGGGGGCCCAGGAGCCGCCCCGGGCACAGACCATCATCCTGACGGGGGCGCCAGCGGGCTGGCCCCCCCTGCGGCGGGACGGGGCCCCTGTCCGGCTCCAGCTGGCTGCCGGGATAAGGACCGTCCTGCTGAGCAAAGCCAGGGAGGAACCAGGGCCCAGGGAAACCCCTCCAGCCCGGGCACCCCCCACCAGCGACCCCTCCGCCTCCTGCACCTCCAAGGGTGTCTACGAAAACTATCGGCGCTGGCAGCGCTACAAAGCCCTGGCTAGACGGCACTTCCCGGGCACGCCCGACGCCGAGGCGCTGGCCTGCTTCTTCATGTGAGAGCCTGGAGAGACTCCGGCTGGGACAGCAGGGGGCTGCAGTTGGGAGTGAGGGGCACTGGCACAGCTGGAGTGGGGGGGAATCCCAGGGCTGGGGTAGTAGGGGGCTGCAGGTCAGGAGTGAGGGGCATCGGAAGAGCTGCAGGGGAAGCCCAGGGCGGGGCTAGCAGGGGGCTGCGGGTTGGGAGTGTGGAGCTCCCTCCGGCGCTGACCCAGGCTCCCCCACAGCCCCGTCTTGCGGTCATTGACCCGCCTGCGCCCCGAGCTGGCTCTGGAGGAGGGGGTGCCACGTGCCGTGCAGGAATGGGAGCGCAGCAGCAACTTCGAGCGCATGATCTTCTACGAGATGGCTGAGAAGTGAGTGTTGCCCCGTGGGGCTGGTCCCAGGGATCCTGCCGCCCGAGTACTGCGCTGGAGATCCTGGGGATGTCGCCCCCGCTCTTAGCCCAACCCTCCTCCTCTTCCTCAGGTTCATGGAGTTCGAGGCCGAAGAGGAGCTGCAGATCCAGAAAATGAAGCTCCTGAGTAGCTCCCAATTCCAGCCCCCACCCACCGACCCTCCCAAGCTTCCCGGCCCGCCAGCCCTCGATGCTGGCCAGCAGCAAGGTACCTTCCTCCTAAACTCCCACAATACCCTGGGGTGGAGGGAAACCCCCCTTCACAGGTGACAGGAGATAGTCACTGACTGACTGCAGGGTTCCCCACACATACCCTGATTATTATTATTTTTTGCACAAGCCTTTCACTTTGGCATGGTTTTTGCACACACCCAGCACCTTTGGCTTTTGCACATACCTAGAATGTTTGCACCTGCAGAGCACCTGTGCACAGTTTTTTGCATCTACCTAGCAACTTGGCCTGGGTTTTTTTGTGCATACCCAGCACTTTTGCATGATTTTTGCACATGCCTAGAACCTCCTCTCTTTTTTGCACATACCCAGCATTTTTGCAGTTTTTGTATGTAACTAGACTTTTGCACACTCCCAGCAGTTTTGTACTTTTCCAATACCTAGAACCTTTGCACATACCCAGCACTTACGCATCTAGAATCTTTGCATGTTTTTGCACATACCCTTTTGCCCAGTTTTTGCACATACCTAGAACCTTTGCACCTTTTACAGTACCTAGAACGTTTGCACTTTTCACATCTACCTAGAACAGGGGTGGGCAAACTTTTTGGCCTGAGGGCCACATTGGGGTTCTGAAACTGTATGGAGGGCTGGATAGGGAAGGCTGTGCCTCCCCAAACAGCCTGGCCCCTGCCCCCTATCTGCCCCCTCCCACTTCCTGCCCCCTGACTGCCCCCCTCAGAACCCCTGACCGATCCAGTCCCCTCGCTCCTTGTCCCCTGACCACCCCCTCCCGGAACCCCCGCCCCTAACCCCCCCCCCCCCCCGGGATCCCACTCCCTATCCAACCCCACCTGCTTCCTGTCTCCTTACTCCCTCGACCCCTAGCCACACCCCCGCCCCCTGACAGGCCCCTCGGGACTCCCACGCCTATCCATCTGCCCCCTGCTCCCTGTCCCCTGACCGCCCCCCCGAACCTCCGCCCCATCCAACTGCCCCCTGCTACCTGTTCCCTGACTGCCCCCCGGGACCTCCTGCTCCTTATCCAACCACCCCGCTCCCCGCCCCCTTACCATGCCGCTCAGAGCACCAGGACTGGCAGCCGCGCCGCCTAGCTGGAGCCAGCCACACCGCCGCACTGCCTGACAGGAGCTCGCAGCCCCGCCACCCAGAGCGCTGGCGGCACGGGGAGCTGAGGCTGCAGGGGTGGAGGGACAGCAGGGGAGGGGCCAGGGACTAGCCTCCCTGTCTGGGAGCTCAAGGGCCGGGCAGGATGGGCCCGCGGGCTGGGTGTGGCCCGTGGGCCGTAGTTTCCCCACCTCTGACCTAGAAGCTTTGCAGTTTTTGCACATACCCAGCGTGTTTGCCCAGTTTTTACATACTTAGAACCTTTGCACATTTTTGCATGTACCTAGAACTTTACACATTTCTTGCACATACCCAGCACTTTTGCATGGGTTTTTTTTTTGGCATGGACCTAGAACCTTTGCATGTTTTTTTGTTGTTCATACCCAGCACTTTTGCAGTTTTTGCACATACTTAGAATATTTGCATACATCCAGCACTTTCGCACAGGATATTTTTGCACAGACCCAGAACCTTTGTACATTTTTTCCCTACTAGCCTGGTGCCACTGCGTGTTCTTTTTGGCTGGGTGGAGGTCACTGGCAACATTACATCCCTCCACCAGGAGGCATTGGGTGCTGAGTGGAGGATCCCAAGGACTCTGGGTGCTGGGTGGGCGGTCCACGGTGGTGCTGAGTGGGGGCATCCCTGGGGATACAGGGTGCTCGGTCACTGGGTGGGGTTCCTGAGTGGACATCCCCACACTCCCTGCATGGCGCTCTCCCTTTCCCTGGCAGTGTACATCCCCAAAAAGGCGGCATCCAAGGGGCGCCAGCCCAGGCGCCGTCAGCGCCGCCTGCCCGGCCCGGTGGCCCCAGGGGAGCCACGGGAGATCCCGCCTGAAGCCGTGCGGCAGTACGCCGAGATCATGGAGGGGCTGCGGCCCAGCTGGGAGGAGGAGGCCGGCGGGCGCGGCGAGCCCCAGAGCCAGGCACAGGGGACACTCCCAGACCCCGCACTACTGCAGTACGTCGAGCAGCTCTGTGAGGACGAGAGCTTCGTCTGCAAGGTGAGTGTCTCCCGTGGGGGGCGCCACATCCCACCCTCGGGGCCCTCAGCTCCCAGCATCCAGGGGGCAAAGACTGGAACGGGGATGGGACCCAAGTGTCCAGGATGACAGGGCAGGGCCGCATAGCTCCCAGCCCCTGTGGGTAGAGAGCAGGATAGGGATGGGACCCAGGTGTCCGGGATGGTAGTGCCAGGTGCTCACCCTCAAGGTGCCCCATATTCCCCAGCCCACATGGGGAAAGACCAGGAGAGGAGATGGAACCCAGGTGTCCAGGTCGGCAGTGTAAGGTGCTCATCCCAAGGGGGACCCATAGCTCCCAACCCGCGGGGGGGAGACCAGGACAGGAGATGGGACCCAGGCATCCAGGTTGGCAGCACCGCACCAGGGCCTCGCTCTCACCCCGCTTCCCCCGCCCCTTGGCCCGGCAGGTGGAAGCCGTGATCCACCCCCAGTTCCTGGCCCAGCTGCTCTCTCCAGAGAAGAGATGCGACCCCCTGGATCTCAGCGAGGAGCTGGAGCAAGAGCTGGGACTCACCCCAAGCCAGGTACCACCCCACACGGCCACTGAGGGGGAGCTAGACCCAAGGAGAGTAGTTGTCTCTCTGCCCCCTTTACACAGAAACCACCCCCCACAGTGACCGCCTTTCCTCTCTCCCCACAGCTGGTTGAGAAACGTCTCCTAGCCCTCTCAGAGGACGAGCTCAGCCCCCCAGCATGCCCAGCCCCCCATTCGGACTCCACCCCCTCCCAGTCCGAAGAGGAGGATGAAGGCAGCAGCCAAAAGGGACCGGCCAGCCGTCGGCAGGCCATGAGCGGAGCCTCACCCCCCAGGGGCAGCGGGGCCAAGGGCGGGGCTCTGGGGTCAGAGCGACCAGAGGCGCCCACCCCCACACCTGTGCGGCCATCCCAGCCACGCCAATGGCAGCCAGGAGATGCAGCAGCTCCAAGATGTCTGTCCCCTCGCAAATGTGGCGGCGAAGGGAGACTATTAGCCTCGCCGAGGAGTCGAGTTGAGAGGGTGTCCCAGCAGTCTCAGGGGCAGGGGCAGGGCCAGGATGGAGGCCGAAGGGAAGGATCAGCAGTCACCCTGGGCACAATACAACCTGGCAGCCAGGCCTGGAGCGTCAGATCACAAGGGGACAATTTGGTAGGACCGGCAAACCATGCGTCAACTCCCAGCGGGTACAGAAAACAAGATGGTGGCCAAGAAGGGAAGGTCAAAAGTCAATCTGAAGCCAATGCTGATGGGGAAGGACTAAGAGATGCCCCAATGGGAACAAAGTGTTGTTGCCAAGGAGACAACCTGGTGGAAGCTGGAGCTCTAGAGTCAAGTCTCAATGGACATGGACAACAAGATGGCTGCCAAGGAGAGATGGTCAAAGGCCAACCCCAGGCTGGATGGGAACCACTGGGAGACATCCCAAGTGCCACAGGCCAAGCCAATATCGTGAGGTCACACAGGGACAACCTGGTGGAACAAAGAGCTCTAGAGTCAACTTTCAATGGACATGGAAAACAAGACGGTGGCCTAGAAGGGAAGGTCAGAGGTCAAAACAAGGAGGAGGCTGATTGGAGTGAAGCCACCCTGAGAGAGCGTGATCTCCAGCCTGGGAGCATGAAGTTGAGTGGGAACAACCTGAAAAGAGAAGGAAGCCCAGCGTCAACTCCCACTAGGCCTGGAGAACAAGATGGCAGTCAAGCAGGTCAACCAACCAAACTGGAGTCTAGGGTGGGTGGTGGCCACCCTACAGTGTTACTACTCAGCAGGGCCAATGGGCAGCCCTTAGGCCTCTTTGCTCGCCCTCTGGGTGCTGACGGGCGAGGGGAGGGTGAATTGCCACCAGTGTCCAACGTTCAAGGCCAACGTCCTGACCCACCTCTCCTTGGCCTGAGTGGCCTGAAGGGACCTACTCAGGCCCGGGCAGCTTCAGAGGCTGAGTCCAGTTGCCGAGCAGAGCCAGAATGGAGATTTGCAATAGAGATGGGGTCAAGACAGCCTCACCTCCAAGATGGTGGCAACAGTGAAGGCAATGGAGTCAGAACCATGGCCGGACCTGGAGATCCAGAACAATGTGAGGCAGGAGCTACCAGGGGCTGTGGCAATGGGACCAGTTCAAGGGATGATGGAAAGGAGGCGGGAGAGACCAGTTCAGCCATGGGCGATGGCCCTTCCAAGATGGCCACAATTGCCAGCTCAGAATTTCCCCCGGGGGACATGGAGGATGCTGGGAAACATGATGATGATGAGGAAGATGATGAAGAACTGTCCATTTTTTCCTCTCTGCTGGCATCGAAACTCCATCTCTCCAGTCCCGAGGAACCTGTTGGCTCTGTCCTTGCCCTGAGGGACCGAGTGGGGCCCCACAGCAGAGCCCTCTCCCCGACTTGGGAGACAGTGAGATGGGATCCCATGAGGAGACGCTCCACACGGCTGTGCCCAGATGGGTCACATGCCATGGACACTGGCGTTCGGCTCAGCCATAAGAGGAGGAGCAACAATATGGCCGCCAGGAGGAGCAAGCGCCTGCGCAGCCAATGAGAGAGGGCAGCCATGATGAGGGTTGACTGCAAGTGGCTGAAAGGCTTCAGCTAGGGATATTTGTGGGTGCCTTAAATTCCTTCTTCAGCCAATTGCTGGGCCCTCTCTTCCCCAAGCCCCACCCCTTTGAGATGAAACAAAGAGCACTCTGGCAGATCCCCCTGCCCCTTGGAACGTTGAGGATGAAATGGAGAGTCCTCATTGGCTGGAAGACCACTTCGTCCCCAGGCATGCTGAGGATGGAAGTGAGGGCCCTCATTGGCCGACTCCTCCCTACTCTCAAAGTCCCGCCTCCTGGAATATAGAAGGTGAAGCGGAGGACACTGATTGGCTTCCTGTTGAATGGGCGGCACCATTAGGAAACATGGTGGCGGGGGCAGAGCAACCTTGTCATTTACTGAGTCGATTAAAGGGATTTGGATCAATGTTTTGGCCCCAATCATGATGGCATGGATCCGGCTCCATCTAGGGCAGAGCTGAGAGTGGGGTCTTGCTGAGGGGGCTCCCCAGGGCTGTGTCCCTTTCCCGCCTCCCTGAGCCAGCCAGCCCCCTGCCCTGGGGCTGGATTAGGGTAATTACCTTAGATTTGGAAATTCCTCAGTATTGTTCCAAGGGGCCCCCTTGGAACCGCCACTGAAGTTTCACGATGTGGCATGAAGGTGACCTTGAAACCACTGTATTAAATGTGAAGGCCCAGCTGCAGGGCCCTCCAACACCCTCTTTTCCAACGAACACCGCTCAAAACCGCCTTTGCTTTAAAAGTTAGTGTGTGTGTATATATATATATATATATATATAATATTTTCAGAGAGATATAGATATTTGATATATAAAATAGCATTTGTTTACATTTTACAAAACAGAAGAAGAAACCCAACCCACCCGCCTCACTCCAAAAAATAAAATAAATTCCAAAATAATTAAAATAAAATAAATCCCCCTCCCCCAAAATTGGCTGTTTCCTCCCCATTTCCTGTAGCCCTGAGTTGCTGGGTGTGTCCCGGGTAGCGAGTGTGCTGGGGAAGTGGTGTCACTGTATGGTGGGGGAGGGGCGTGGTTCAGTCTGCCTTGCTCTTGGTGTGGGGGAGGCCATTGGTGTGGGGGGTGGGGGCCCGGTGGGCGGGCACCGGGAGGCACAAGTAGGTGCTGAAGAGCGGAGCATAGTCGGGGTGGCGCAGGGCGAAATCCTGGAACTGACCTGGCAGGGAGAGAACGAAGGAGAGCGTGAAATAGCCACTGGGCTGGCTCAGCCACTCGTCGGTCCGTCCGTCTGTCTGCGCCCCCCCCCGTCCGTCCGTCTGTCTGCCCATCCGCCCTTCTGTCTGTCTGCCCTCTCTTGCATCCATCTGTCTGACCGTCCATCCGTCTGCCCTCTCATCTGTCTCTCCCTCCATCTATCTGCCCTATCCTCTCATCTGTCTGTCTGTCTGCCTGGCATGTGTAGCCTCCCTCTCTTTCTCTCTCTTCTTCCCCACGTGTCAGTTTCTCTGTCTACCCATCTGTCTGTCTGTCTGCTGGGCCTCCCCCCGTCTGTCATTCTGTCTGCTGGGCCTGTCCCCATCCAAATGCCTGTCTGTCTGTCTTTTGGGTCCCCCCCATCTGTCTGTCTGCCAGAACTCCTCCTGTCTGTCTATCTGCCGGGTTCCCCCATCCCTCCCTGGTCTGTCTGTGTGTGTGTCTATCTGTCGGGTCCCCCCGTCTGTCTGGGGGTGCTCACCGATGCTCAGCCCGTGGTGAGGCTCAGCCCCGCCCAGTGCAGCATAGAGCTCGGCTCCGTCGGCCCAGGGCGTCCCCAGCAGCAGGCGCAGGATGGCACAGAAACCCTCCTGGGGCAGGTGTGGGGCCCCCCGCCCGGCCCCCGCTTCGCAGAACAGCTGTGGGAAAGGGGGAGACGGTGTGAGCAGGAGAGAGACCCCACACGATCCCCATGCCACCAGTCCCCCATACACCCCAGTCCCCTTATACTCCCCCCACACCTCCCATATCCCCCCGCCTGTGGCCCCCAGATATACCCCATCCAAAACCCCTATATCTCCCCACAGCCCCATTATCTTCCCACATCTCCCAAATACCGTCACCCACAGCCCCCATATCTCCCTGCAGCCCCTAGATCCCCGACTCCCAGATACCCTCCATACTCCCCCCACATACTCCCCCATTCCACATCCTCCAACCCAGTCTTCTCCCCCCACCCTCTATATCCCCAACCCAGTCTTCTCCCCCCACCCTCTATATCCCCACACATACCCTCCTAGACCCAGACCCCTCTTCCCACATACTCCCAACCCAGCCCCGCATATCCCCATCCCTGCCCTATTCCTGCCAGAGCTCCTCCCCCTGCACCTCACACTCCCTGCCTCCCCCACCTCGAAGGCCAGGCGCATGAGCTCCTCGGGGCTGCGTCTCCCCTCCAGCGCCTGCAGGGCCAGCCGCACCGCCCGGGTGTCCACGGCGCCCCCCGTGTCCTAGTGGACAGACACACGGATGGGGGTTACCTCTCGACACAGAGCTCCCCACAAACCCCTCCCCTGCCCAGGGGTGCACTCCTATGCACCCCGGGGCAATCCCCCTCCCCCAGCCCTGGGGCAATTCTCTACCCCCAGGGGCAATTCCCCTCTCTGAGCCCTGGGGCAATTCACCTCCCCTCCTCCAACCCTGGGGCAATTCCCCTCCCCCAATCCCCCCCGGTCAGTCCCGCTCCCCCACCCCTGGAGCAATTCCCCACCCCCTGGGCAATTCCCCTCCCCTCTCCACCCAGGGGCAATTCCCCCCCAGCCCCAGGGCAATCCCCTTCCACTCCCCGCTCCTGGGGCGTTCTCCTCCCCAGCCCTCTCCCACTCCCTTCCTGCCCCCTGGTACCTGCTGGAAGTAGGCACAGAGCTCCTCAGGTGCCTCAGGGTGGGGCAGCCCCAGCCAGCGGGCAAGTTCCTGGCACCCCAGAGTCCCTGCTCCACCATCAGGCAGGCCCCCCCCCACGACCCACCTGCAGGGGGATCCCCATGGGGGAGGAGAGAGGTCAGAGACACGGGCAGTACAGCCCCCAACGCAGCACTGTCCGGTCTGTCCCTCCCCTACTGCCCATCCATCCTCCCCTGCCCCTATTGCCATCCCTCCCCTCCCCCCACCTCCTCCTCCCTCCCTGTCTCCCAGCCCCTCACCTGGCCCTCCGCAGCGTCCTTTCCAGCTCCCAGAGCCGGGGCTCCAGCGCCACCCGCAGGCGCCCAACTGCCCGCACCGGCAGGGTCCCCACCAACTCGCACTCGGTGGCCGGGACGCCCAGCGCCCTGCGGGGAGACAAGGGCAGGGAGTGGTCAGACTGAGGGGTCCCCCCCATGCCGAGCCCCCCATTGTGTCCCCCCGAGTGCCCCTGATCTCACTGTACCCGTTACAGTGCCCCGACTCCCCCATACCCTCAACAACTCATGTACTTCCCTCCAACCCCCCATACGTATCCCCCCATATACCCTCAGAGCACTGACCCCCCATAACCTCCCCAAAGACTCTCCATGGGGCCATGCTGACCCCATTATCCCCCTGCCAACTCCCCCCAGGACCCCCACACCACCTCATCTGAGTACCTGTACATGGCCCCAACCCCCATATCCCCTGCTTCAACCCCATCTGAGTACCCTGATAACTCACCGTCCCCCACACTGTGGCCATGTCAATCCCCTGAGGCCCCAAATACCAACCCCCCCATGCCCTCCGACGCCAGCCCCCTCTGTGCTCCCTTCACCTGCCTCCAGGAATCCTGTGACAACCACTGCCCAGGGCCCCCCCACACCAACTCCCTGGTACCATGTGCTCCTCCCGTGCCCCAGACACCCCAGGCCCACCCCCCGGCACCTCACGCCAACCTTCCCACCACCACCTTACCCCAATATCCCTTGCAAAACCCCCATGGGTGCCCCCCCATCTTACCCCCCTGCAGCGACTCCGAAGGGGAGCCCAGTCGGTCCCCCACCAGGGCCACTCACCGGGCCATGGCTCTCTGCACGTTGCTGGCGTAAAGGGTGGGGTTGATGCTCTCCTCAGCGCTGGGCTGATAGACGGGGAGGAACTGGAAGAGATAAGGGGGTTAGGGGGCAGCAGGGAGTGTGTGGGGATCTCAGCCGGGAGGTGTTGGCCTATTGCCCTGGCACGGCACTAGGGGGCGCTGTGCAATCTCACCTCCACTTCCACAGTGGTGCAGAGTTGCGATGCCGTCAACCAGATGACTTTGAGCCTGCGGGGGGCGAGAGAGACATGACACCACAAGTTAGTCGTTCAAGAATACAGCAGGGAGACAGACAGACACACAGCAAAGCTTGTCCCAGCAGGGGGCAGCAGACAGACACCAGCGCTCATCCTCTCCAGCAAGGGGCAGCAGACAGACAGATAGATCCCTCCCCCATGCATAACTCACACTCCGGGGCCTTGCCACGCCCAGGTTGTCGAGTCCTGCCAAGAGAAGAACAGAGGCGTTGGTTGTGCGGCCCGACCACGCCATCCACCCGGCCCGTTATCCCTGCCAGACACTCACCAGGCTGTTGGGGTACCGGACGAGGATGGGCTGGATAGGAACCCCGGCAATGAAGGCACCTGGGAGAGAGAGACACAACCCGTTTACACCAAGGCTTTCACTCTGGATTTACACAGGGGTGCAGAGAGGGGTGTAGGCTGTTACAGTGTCACCTGCATACATGCAAGGAGTTATGCCAGGCACACAGAGAGGTTAACAGCCTTTCCGCTGAGGATCACCCTGTGGGTTACTGTCGTTTGCTCTGGGTTTACACTTTGGGAAGTCTAAGTTTACACAGTGTTTACTCGGATGGTTACTCCAGAGTTACACTGACTCTAGCTTTACAGTGGATTTTTGCAGTGTTTACTTGGAGGGTTACTCTACATTGACACTGAGGTTACTCTCTGCTTCTTCTAGGTTCACATATTGGGGTTTAGCCAGCGTTTACACTAAGGCTACATTTACATTGAGGTCACATTTCAGTTTACATAGATTGGTTCTCTAGGATTGCCCTGAGACTGGCCACATTTACACTGATGATTGCTCTGGGTTTACTCTGTGCTACAAACAGAGCTGCTGCTCTTGATCCACACAGCATGTTATTCAACGTTTATTCCAGGTTTACTCTGTGCTTCACACAGAGCAGCTACTCTCAGTCCACACAGCGAGTTATTCCAGGTTTACACCAGATTTACTCTGTGCTTCAAACAGAGGTGCTGCTCTTGATCCACACAGCATGTTACTCAACGTTTACTCCAGGTTTACTCTGTGCTTCACACAGAGCAGCTGCTCTCAATACACACAGTGTGTTACTCCAGGTTTATTCTGTGCTTCAAATTGTGTCGCTACTCTCAATCCACGCTGCAGATTACTCCAAGTTTACCCTTACCATATACAGGGGATTACATTATGTTCCACAACAATGTTTCCTCCTGCTTCACACCCAGCGCACCTGCGCTGCTCACACTGGAGTTTCCTGCAGCTCCGCCTGAGCATCTCACCCCCCCAGTCCCAACCCTGCAGGGAGGAGTCTCTGGGCTCGAGAGTCATTACACCCAGGCCCTGCTTGACCATCGGGAAAGGGGTCCCAGGGTGGGGGTCGGCCTACTCCCCCCACCCCTGTGTGAGCCAGGCTGTGCTTCCGGGCCTCATACCTGGCTTAAACTTCAGTAAGGCTTTCTTGTTAGAGCAGGTCCCCTCGGGGAAGAAGAGCACCTGGGGGAGAGCAAAGAGGAGAGTGTCAGATACACTGGGAGGGGAGGCGGGGGGGGTGATCCAGGGGAGGGGTGGGAATTGGGGGAGGGGGGAACCTCTTACCTGTGGCCATTTTCCCTGGGATGTGGCCCGTCTCTTCACCTCCTCTACCACCTTCTTGCGGGAGGCTGGGTCGTGGCGGGACACCAAGATGGCTTGGTTGAACCGGAGCAAGGCTGGGGGGTGGAGGGGGCAGAGAAATGGGTGAGGGGGGCAGGCCATGAGGCAGGGGACAGACCCACCACCACCTGCTGCCACTCAACCCCAATGGAGCCACCACAGGTCCTCACCCTGGGGCGGCCTCCTCCACCTCCCCTCACTCCCCATCCCCTCTCCCCCCTCCTCTCCTCTGCCCCGCTGCTATCCACAAGCCCCTCTTTTCCCCACCCCCCATCTCCTCCTTTCACAGCCCTTCCTCCTCCTGCCCCAAACCCATGGCGCTGTCTCCATCAGTGGAGAGACCCACCAAAATGGGGAGGATGGGACATTGCTGGACCCGGCTCTATACCCCACTGTTACCTATCAGCTCTGTGTTCTTGGGGAACCAGGGTGCAGTACCCAGCCTGTCTGACCCCCCCCCCCAGCCTCTGCTTGAACCAAAACCGATCAGAAGAAAGACTTACAAAAAGCAATGAAAAGGCCGTGGGAGACACAGCTAAACCCCTGGGATAAGGGTGACAGGACTAAGGAAACTCCCCTGGCCCCTGCCTCGGAGATGGGACAAGGAGGCATCTCCATTAGCTACAGAATGGAGAACAGAGATTCCAAGGCAAGAACCGCACGGAACTCTGGGACCAGCAAAGCAGGGAAGCACTGCATGATGGGGGATCTCTGCTCCAGATTTTAATGAACCCACGCCTGCACACACCCAGCTCAGTAGTTATCAGACCAACTCTAGTAATGAATCCTTTATTGGTAGCCAAAATGGTGAAGCTCCCTAATTGCATTGTGAGCTCCGTCCAAGGAACACCGCCCAAAGCCAGGAATGATCAGCTCCCATTGTCTAACCCAGGGGTAGGCAGCCTATGGCATGCGTGCCAAAGGCGG
This sequence comes from Terrapene triunguis, assembly GCF_002925995.2. Taxonomy (NCBI): domain Eukaryota; kingdom Metazoa; phylum Chordata; order Testudines; family Emydidae; genus Terrapene; species Terrapene triunguis. Next base: position 89,277 of record NW_020665139.1, read on the forward strand.
CACGCGAGCTGATTTTCAGTGGCACTCACACTGCCTGGGTCCTGGCCACCGGTCTGGGGGGCTCTGCATTTTAATTTAATTTTAAATTAAGCTTCTTAAACATTTTAAAAACCTTATTTACTTTACATACAACAATAGTTTAGTTATATAGTATAGACTTATAGAAAGAGAACTAAAATATTAAAATGTATTACTGGCATGCAAAACCTTAAATTAGAGTGAATAAACCACTTCTGAAAGGTTGCCGACCCCTGGTCTAGCCTGAACAAAACAACTGTGGTATTCTCCCTTGAGCCATCAGTTTACACATAAACAAATCTAGTGTTCTCCCTTGAACCATTGTTGTTTCTCTACAAAACCCCCTACCCATGCTCAAGTAAGTGTTCTGATGCCTGGATCCAAAATCTGCATCAGTTCCATTCGGACTTCATCTTCTCCTGAGTGATCGTGCTGGGGGCTCTGCCTGTCTCCAGCATTCTGGACCTTCAGCTGCCACCGATTCAAGCTTCATGGAGTGGTGAGAACCCAGCTCTCTCTCTCTCTCTCTCTCAGTATACCCTTCTGACCCTGACTTGTGTGATCAGTTATCGTTTTCTAAACCTGACTTTTATAATCAAAATTAAGTTAGATTTAATATTATAACTGTTTTGTTTGTTTGGCTCCCCTATGGTTATTACCTGGCAATAAATAACTTTAATGGTTAAGCTGGTTGCTTCTCTCTCCCCCCACCGCACCCGGGGTGTTTTTTTGGTTTCCTCATTTGCTCTGCAGCAATGCTCCTCGTACCTAAGCTAAAAGATCCCTGCAGTGCCCAAAAAGCCTGTGAGGTTTGCTCATCAAGTGGGTTACTACCAGAACAACTGTAACGTGAATGTGGGGATAGGGACATGCTGAACCTGGGACATATGAGGGTGTCAGATTGAAAATGCTGCTCGACCCAGCCTGCTCAGGTGTGCTCTATTCCGGTGCGGTGCCTATGACATATGAGGGTGACAGCTTGGAGGTGCTGCTCGACCCAGTCTGCTAAGTCCAGGGGCATATAAGGGGTCAGCTTGGGAGTGCTGATTAAACCAGTACTCTCAGAAATGCTCTGTTAATGTGTGTGTGTGTGTGTGTGTGTGTGTGTGTGTGTGTGTGTTCGTCTGATTCTGGGGCTGGAAGAACCCAGCCCTGGGGAACCTAGGTCCTGCAGGATAGCGCCATTGGGAGGGAACTTGCAGCAGGGAGAAGTAGAGCTCCGCATGGGAACACAAGTGACACAAGCAGTACATTGATAGAAGTACAGAACCCCCCCGCAGAAGAGTAACCCTAATAAATGAGCGTACCCCAAAGTAATGGGCAAAGCTGGTAACACCCACTTCCTGCTCCATCCCCTGTAGCTGGAGCCCCATGGACCCTGCTCACCATTCCCCCCCATGACTGGGATGCCCCTTCTGGAAGGGTCCCGGGGGGGAACCATCCAATGGGGAGATAATCCAATGGAAGGGCCCATATCCCCACCCCACTCTAGCATGGGCCTTTCCAGCAGATGACCCCAAGGTCCCTCAATGGCATCATCCAACTGGCAGACCATGCAATGGAAGGGCCCGCCTCCCTTCCCTTCTCCATGGGGACCATGCAATGGAAGGGCCCATCTCCCCTCCCTGCCCAACCCCAGAGGTCTCTTACATCCAATGTCCACAACAGGCATCATCCAATGGGCCCTTCCATCCGATGACCCTAACACCCCCCACTGGCATCATCCAATGGGCAGACCATGCAATGGAATGGCCCATCTTCCCAGCCCCTTACCTCCAATGACAGGCACGTGGAGGTTCTCCGTGCGGGAGACCACCATGGGAATGTCACATGGCAGCAAGATGATGGGGTCGAAGAAGGTGGAGTGGGGGGCGGCCACCAGGATCGGGGCCTCCAAGCGTGATGCCCGCTGCCCCCGCACCCGGATCCGCATGAAGCCGAGGAGGAAGAACATCAGGCGGCTCAGGAGGTAAACGGAGCTGTGGGAGACGGAGCTGAAACGGGATAGATGGAGATGGTGGATGTGGGGGGAGCCCAGGGTTGGGACAGCAGGGGGCTGTGGGTCGGGACTGAGGGGCATTGGCAAAGCTGGGGAGGGGGAGCCCAAGGCTGGGCTAGCAGGGGGCTGCGGGTCAGGATAGAGGGGCACCAGCAAGCTGTAGGGGGTGGGGGGGGTCTCTTACCTCCTCCAGTCCGTGAGCGGCTCTTTCAGCTCTTCCTCGGACCGGTGCAGCACCTGGAGCAGCGCGAAGGGCCAGATGAGGAAGAGGACAATGAAGGCCAGGGCAACACGGAGCGGGGCCAACACCATCCCCAGTAGGTAGAACTGTGAAGCAACGGGAGAGACGTCAATGCCCCAACGCTGACTGCCCGGGCCCCTCCGGGCAGCGCGGGTCACAGGATCCCCTCAGGTCAGCATTGTAGGGCTTATCTCCACCAGCAGGGGGCAGCAGGGTCCCACACTCACACACATACACACAGAGTTCACCCAGCCTGGCAGGTTTTCCTGGGCCTGGCCTCATTGAAAGGATCACAGCCCAAGGACTCCCCATAACACAACACACAGAGCATCGTCTCCTTAGTGGGTACTGTCCTGGGGCTGACGCCCATAGGGCAGAGAAGGGGAGCCCCAGGGAGGTGTTACAGGCCCAGGATGGCAGCCAAGGGCAGCTGTCAGCAGTGGATTGGGCAGGGGTTGTGATCATGTAGCAGGGAGTTCCAAAGGCCTGCGTACGTGTAACACAGTGTAACAGGGTGCTGGCCTAAGAGGCACTGAACCAGCCCCTGTTAGCTCAGAACCTGCTAGAGTAGCTCCCATAAAGGGGAACTGATTGGAGCTGGCAGGGTGTGGCTCATTAAAGGAGCCTAAGAGCAATCACCTGTGAGCCTGCTGAGAGGCAGGCCTATAAAGCTGACAGGAAGGAAGTGGAAGGGGGAGGGAAGCACAGGAGGAGTAGGGAACTGCTGCACCTAGCTAGCAACAGGCAGGAGCTGTCCCCCGGCTGGCTACCTAACTGCAATTGACTTGTACATCGAGTTGTATATAGATGATGGTGGGAATGAACACAGGGAAATAAATGGACACTGGGTTGCAAAATAAGAGGTCTCCGGCTAATTTGTACAGCAAGCAAGGAAGTGCTTGTTTACACACAGTCACAGTGATTTTGAGCCATGCTGTGTTAGATTTGGCTATGTGTGTGCACGCGCACTGTGTATGTCTTGTGTGTGTACTGTGTTATTTTCTGTTTGTGTGTGTATAGATATTTTGTGCACTGCAAATGTTTTGTGGATGTTTTGTGTTATTTTCTGTTTGTTTAGTTGTTGTGTGTGCATATTATGTGTTTTGTGTATGTTTTGTGTGTCATATTATTTTCTGTTTGTTTCATTTTTTATGTACAGTGAATGTTTTTGGTTTATTGGGTTATTTTTGGTTTCTGTGTTTAGTTGTCTTGTGTACTGTGGATGTTTGTGTGTACTGTGTTTTCTGTTTGCATTTTTAGTTTTTTTGTGTGTGTGTGTGTGTGTGTGTACTATGGATGTTGTGGGTACACTGTGGATGTTTTGTATTATTTTCTGTTTTTTTGTTTAATTATTCTCGTGTGTCTATTGTGTATGTTTTGTGTGTATTGTGCTATTTCCTGTTTGTGTGTTTAGCTGTTTTGTGTACTGTGGATATTTGTGTGTTTGAATATTTTGTGTCATTTTCTGTTTGTTAATACACAAACAGCTTATGTGTCTGTTGTGTATTGTGTGATTTACTATTTGTGTTTGTTTGTTTTCTGTACTTGTTTGCATGTGTATTGTCCTCCACTGGGTGCGTAGGGACACTGTTGATTCTGTTTGATCTGTGGCTATTTTGCATTTCTTGTGGCTTTTTTGTGCGGTTTGTGTTTTGTGGTATGTTTTTCTGAAAACGATTTGACATCCGAGGCCAGATTCACCAATCTCCTTCTGTCCATTCACATCATTATTAATACATATGCTAATTATACCAATCAGAGCTCCACACAGTCCTCTGCGCAGCCAGATGCAACCCCAGTTAACGATTAATAAATAGCAAAGAGTCCTGTGGCACCTTATAGACTAACAGACGTATTGGAGC
>NW_020665139.1:113396-132976 GCF_002925995.2 Terrapene triunguis
CCATTCCAATGCTTCACCACCCTCCTAGTGAAAAAGTTTTTCCTAATATCCAACCTAAACCTCCCCCACTGCAACTTGAGACCTGTACTCCTTGTTCTGTCATCTGCCACCACTGAGAACAGTCTAGATCCATCATCTTTGGAACCCCCTTTTGGTTAGTTGAAGGCAGCTATCAAATCCCCCCTCACTCTTCTCTTCTGTAGACTAAATAATCCCAGTTTCCTCAGCCCACAGGCGCAGACTTTCCATTGTGCCGGGAGGTGCTCGAGCAGCACCAACTGTGCCCCAGGCCCCGCCCCAACTCCACCCCTTCCCTCAAGGCCACACCCCTACCCTTCCTCCACCCCACCTCTTCCCACCCCCGCTACACGTCTTCCCGCCCCGTTCTGGCCCCTCCCCCAAACGTGCCACATCTTCGCCCCTCCCCCTTTCCCCCCAGCCTACTGCATGCTGCGAACAGCTGATTGTGGTGGGAGGGATGTGCGGGGAGGGAGGGAGAAGCGCTGATAGGGGGGCTGCCGGTGGGTGTTCAGCACCCACCATTTTTTTCCCCTGGGTGCTCCAGCCCCGGAGCACCCACGGAGTCAGCACCTATGCCTCAGCCTCTCCTCATAAGTCATGTGCTCCAGCCCCCTAATCATTTTTGTTGCCCTCTGCTGGACTCTTTCCAATTTTTCCACGTCCTTCTTGTAGTGTGGGGCCCAAAACTGGACACAGTACTCCAGACGAGGCCTCACCAATGCTGAATAGAGGGGAATGATCACATCAATATGTTGCAATCATATTATTCAGCATGAATACCAATTGTTCTGGATTAATGATTAATGATCAGTTAATGACCATCCATCCATTATCAAATAATGAACGAATATCAGTTATCAATTGATTTGTTGCCATTTGTTATAATTCATTCATCAGGAGCTAGTAGTTAATGATTAACATTCATAACTAGCCATTATTAATAAAAGATCATTAATAAAACAACATTAACAGAGATCTGTGACTCTGCAGGGACCAGTTATCCCACATGGTGGATGGGAAATATAAATGTGTCGTGGAAAGAATCACCCACGCAGTGATTTTAGTTCACAGACTCAGAGCCTGAGGTCTTTATTGCAATACATACCAAACGCGTTGGGGTGCAGCTTGGAAGCTGGTACCCCGAACAGCAGCTTGCAAGCTGCTTTTATTTCATTAAACCACAAGCAAGGTACAAACAATACGTCATGAGTTAAGAAATTGGGGACAAATCACAGGCTGGGGATGGGGTGAGCACGAGCTGATCACGAGCTAAGAAGCTAGGGTTGGGGTCAGTCCTCCCTCCTCCCCTTGCCTACTTTCTCAATTTCCGAGAGGTGGGTGTAGAGGGGCGCTCGGTGGTTTCCGCAGGGGTGGTGCTCGGCCCTAGCTTGGGTACATTTCTTAAGACTTGGTACATGTCATTTTCCGGGGGATTTCGGCAAGGGCTAAGGGGGGCTTCCCAGGAGACGCTTAAAGGGAAACTATTATTGGTTAATTTGCAGATAGCTGGAATTGGAGAATTTGCAGATAGCTACAACTGCAAGAGTGATTAGCTTTTTGCAAAAGCAATTTCTTAATGTATTTCATAAACTTGCGGTTATTATATTTTGTGTTTCTTTCCTTCCTTCCTTTCCCCTCCTCTGTCACTACTTTTGACCAGGTTTGGCAGGGAATTGAATAGAGCAGTTTGGTTCAGGCCTTTAGGCCTTCTCTCTATTCTGTACAAAGGTCATCAGCATAACAGATCTCTGTTGGAGGGTTTATTTCGGGGCTCACAGATTCAAAGCTCTGGCTATCAAAAAGAAGGCCCCCCTGCTCTATTCCTCCACAAATGTTAAAAGTTCATTTTTCTCTGAGCTTTTGCTCTATATAAATGATCAGAGTTGGTGGCTGCTTTTTATTGAACTTGGTAACAATCTTTCATCTGGAAAGCATTTGATTTAGCAAATAAATAGTACAATTTGGATGCTGTAAAAATAAAAGCTCTTTTCTAGTATAATCCCAACTGGCTTGAATGAAAATTAGACAGAGCTAGCTTTGAAATAATAACAATTGAGTCCTTTTTGCTATCACAAAAGAAATTATTTATTATTATTAATTGCACAAGTACTAATGTCTATGTTCTTTGTCATCTGATGTTATAGTTTGTAAAGATCAAATAATAAGGAGAAGTATGCATTTATGTAGAAATCTAAGCAGTAATAATGAGATCTAAATTGTACTAGTTTAAATTTGTTTTAATTCATTTATTTATTTAATAAAATGCTGTTATTACGATATCTCTGCACCTATTAATTCATATAATTCATGTTTATTGACATAGAGATCTAAATTCAATGAGATTGCTATGCCAACCTAATTCTTGATTTATATTTATGAAGAGATCCAGGTTTATTTCTAATGAGCTATAAAAGTGAGAATACTGTTAATGAATGTGTATAAACAGATGAAGGCACAATAGATTGGGTTGTAAATATACTAGCATTACCAATATGTGTTTATAACAGAACACACAGGTTATTAGAACATAAGAACATAAGAATGGACATACTTGGTCAGACCAAAGATCCATCTAGCCCAGTATCCTGTCTTCCAACAGTGGCCAGTGCCAGGTGCCCCAGAGGGAATGAACAGAATAGGTAATCATCAAGTGATCCATCCCCTGTTGCCCATTCCCAGCTTCTGGCAAACAGATGCTAGGGACACCTCCCTGCCCATCCTGGCTAATAGCCATTGATGGACCTACCCTCCGTTAATTTAGTTCTTTTTTGAACCCTGTTATAGTCTTGGTCTTTCCAACATCCTCTGGCAAGGAGTTCCACAGGTTAACTGTGCGTTGTTGAAGAAATACTTCCTTTTGTTTCTTTTAAACTTGCTGCCTATTAATTTAATTTGGTGACCCTTAGTTTTTCTTGTGAAAGTTGGGAAAAGCGCACACATCTTAGTCTTCCAGGAAGAGCAAGAGTCAGGCTAACTCTTCTATTTAATAATGCGAGACTTTAATTCAGGGCCTGGGTGAGTGGAAAAGAACTATAAGAGAGGTTGTTTTGACCTTGTGTCAGATAAGAATGGAACGCAGACTATAGCAAGAACTGCTGAAAAAAGTAAAATATCAGGAAGGAATATGTATAAACAAAATGCAGTTGTTGATCATTACTGTATGTCACAAAAGGTATAAATACTTGCCTTAATTGTTTATCTAATGGAGACCTGCCTCGGGAGGGGAACACCTGCCCGTGAGTACTCTCCCCTTGGAAGTGTTAAAGAAAATAAAGCTGCCTCTGGCATGTTGCAACCAACCTCAGAGTGAGAACTCGTTTTTCTCACACATTCTGTACAGAGAAGGAGTAAATAATACTTCCTTATTTATTTTCTCCACACCAGTCATGATTGTCTAGACCTCTATCATATCCCCCTTAGTCGTCTCTTTTCCAAGCTGAAAAGAGCCAGCCACATATAGTTGGGGCTAGGGAGGAGAAGAAGAAGAAGAAGAAGAAGAAGAATACTAAAGATTTGCATTTCCTCTTCTTATCAATAATAAATGCTTATAAAGATCTGCATCATTAGATTTCTTTTCAACATTATGTTTGCTCTTAATTAATGTGTAGAAGTAGGAAAAAATGAGAATGGATTGTCTTAAGCACCCTGATTGCTCTTAATGGGTGTGTGTGAACTGAATGAAATGCTCTTTGACTGATAATATGATTGCTTCTAATAAACACTTGGAAACTGATTGAAGTGTTGTCAGACTGCTTTATAAACACATTGATTGCTTTAAATAAATGTATATAAACAGTTTGAAATAACAGTAGATTGAGCTGTAAACAATGCATTTGCTATTAATATATATTTATAAGGAATTGGAACAGTATTTGAATGATTTATAAATATTATTGTAATCGAAACATGATTGCAAAAGATTAACATTATTATTTAGATTTTTATAGTCATGATTATTAATACATATTATCAAATATATTGATATTCAATTAGAGTACTTTATACATATGGTTATTATTAATGCATATTTATTTAAAAGAGCTGTATATTTTTATTGCTGAGGTCACTTAAAATATATGTAACAATTTTTTTTATGATTTGGAGCTGAGTACAAACATTTTAAAATTATTATACAGCTCTCTGCATCAAAAGAAAGCTCTAAATGAAACCAACAGGAATAGGATCAAAATTAATAAAAAGTGATATGGGATTTCAATTAATTGTATTAGCACCAGGAACTTTCCAAGGTAAGTATTCCTTCAAATACTACAATATAAGAGTAAGATGATAGACAAGTAGATAAAGTACATATGAGAGAGGGAGAGATATGTGTGAATTGGATAGATAAATAAGTACAGATAGGCGAGAGAGACAGATAACACCACATAGAGCAATAGATGGATGGATAGATGGATGGATACAGAGAGAGAGACAGAGGGACAGAGGGAGAGAGAGAGAGAGAGCTAATTCCACCTAGGAAGGATGAATGGATGGACAGATAGATCTATAAAGTACATATGAGAGAGAGAGAGAAAAGGAGGGGTACGTGCAATATCGATAGATAAATAAGTAGATATGGGACAGATAGTGAGGTATGTATGGGATGTATGGGCAGATAGATAGACAGATTGTAGTGTTGTTGTTCCAGTGTTGACCCCAGGATATTAGAGAGACAAGGTGGGTGAGGTGATATCTTTTATTGGCCCAACCTATGTGTCTCTCTCACCAACAGATGTTGGTCCAAGAAAACTTATCATCTCACCAACCGGGTCACTCAGAGAGAATTCCACAAAGGACAGATAGATGCGAGTTTGAAAGAAATCATTATGGAGCTGCGTCTCTTCCTTCCTTTGGGCTGGAAATTGGAAAGACAGACAGAAAGACGCCCTCTCTTGCTGGGGAATGTCCCGATCCGTGTTTCCCAGCCCCGAGGCCTGGCCGGTTTCAGGACCGATTGCAAAGCGCACCGGTCACTAGCCGCTCTGGGTGGAAGCAGCTGAGGTTTTTTCTCAGTAGTTTATTGCCCTCTAGTGGCGGCCTGAGGCGCTGCCAACCACCCTTTCCCTTTTTCCTTCTGGTCGAACAAAACCAGTCCCTTTCTTGGTTTGAAATGCTTGATTTATGCTAGACTCAGGGGCCAAACTTCAGGACTAGGAGCGTTTAGAAGATCTAGGGCAGGGGTTCTCAAACTGGGGCTCAGGACCCCTCAGAGGGTCGCGAGCTGTCATCCTCCACCCAAAATCCTGCTTTGCCTCCAGCATTTATAATGGTGTTAAATATATTATAAAGTGTGTTTAATTTGTTAGGGGGGGTCGCACTCAGAGGCTTGCTGTGTGAGAGGGGTCACCAGTACAAAAGTGTGAGAATCACTGATCTAGGGGATATTTTGGAGCCCATCTGAAAAAAAAATCAGCTCCCAGCTCTTAGTAATAATAATACAATTATAAATTGTACAATAATACAACGTATTTATGTACCTCATAATTGAAATTAAAATAGCCAATAGGGAGAGAGCTATAGCTGTTAGCCTGGAGGCCATGAGCTAGGACTCCTGTGTTCTGTCGCTGGTTCTGGGAGGGGAGTCTAGTAGTTCAGGCATGATGGGGCTGGAAGCCTGGACTCCAGGATTCTAATCCTAGCTTTGTCACAGACCCTCTGTGTGATGTTTTGACAGCTCTATCCCCTCTCTTTGCCTCAGTTTCCCCATTTATAAAGGAGCTAATGACACTTCCTTACCTCCTGGAGGGTTTTAAATGCTCAGTACATCAGTATCCATGAAGTGCTTTGAGATCTTTGGCTGATAAATCCCATGGAAGCATTTTGTCATGAAATCAAACTGCTCATATTCCTGCAATACAGAATCCATGCTGGCTACAGAAGCTGAGTTAGCCATACTGAATTTATTCGAGCTAAGCCGGAATTTGTTTGTACCCCATGAACCTGCCAACAAAACTCTGTTTGGTCCTAAGCAAGAAGAGCCACATTTAGACAAATCTTTTCCTCCTTCGGCTGACTATGGCTGAATGGGTGGAGCAAATAGAAAGATCCCAACACATGCACTAAGAGCGAAACATGGTATTCAAGGGCACGGACATTCTGGGGAGTCTACGGGTGGTAGAAACTCCAGAAAAAACATACTTAGTCCTTGACACATGCCCTCTATGCCACATTTCCTGCTGTGTGTTGTCATGAGTAGTCAAAGTAACATAAACCTTGTTACTATTAACTGAAACGTGCCAATAAATAATCATCTCAGAGCTGGCTTAGCTCTGGAATGACACCAGAGGTATACCATAAATCATACAGGTCATCTCCATGGATACTATAGAGTTACTCTGTAAATACTACACAATTATTTCATTGCAATTAGGAAAGTACAAGAGAGTTGCTCTTCAGATATGCTGTAACTGCTACAGCGCTACTCCACAGATACTATGGAGTTACTCCATCTATCTCCATCTAGAGTTACTCAGCAAATACTGAAGAGTTACACCAAAGCAAATGAGACCAGAACCTGAGTTTACACATAGAAAACAACATTACAGACCCTACACTTACAAAATTAGTAATGAGTTACTCGGTAGATACTACAGAAACACTGCACTCTTAGGCACAGATCTTCAAATAACTCCAGGCTCCTTACTGCTGTTGAAATCAATGGGAGTTAGGGACCTAAATAGCTTTGAGGATCTGGGCTACACTGTATATATCCTGCAAAATTAGTACAGAATTGCTCCAGAGGTTCTTCAGAATGACTCAATAGTTTGAACAAAATTATTAGACAGTTAATCCATAGATACTAGTGATTTACTCCACGATAACTTTATTACTACTACAGATTTACTCCTTAGATAGTACAAATATGCTCTGGTGTAACTGAAATAAGACTCTGGCCATGCACGTACGAAAAACATTCCCAAAGTCTGCAATTTTCTATGATTACTTGCTCAGTTCCCTTCCCCAAGACCCATATCTGCCAACCATCCTCCTCATGGCCGACTTCACCTCCTTGTTCCTGAGGGTGTAGATCATGGGGTTGGTGAGGGGGAAGACCACGGTGTGCAGCACGGCTACCACCTTCTCCAGGGGGACAGCGCGGAAGGGACGGCAGTAGATGTAGATGGCCGGCACGAACATGACAAAGACGACGATGATGTGGGTGATGCAGGTGGAGGCCACTTTGCTCTGGCCCCGGGGAGAGCGTGCCCGGAGCTTGAGCAGGAGGAGGGAATAGGAGACCAGGAGGAAAAGGAAGCACAGCAGTATGACCAGCCCATTGTTGGAGAAGGTCAGGATCTCCACCAGGGCAGTGTCGGTGCAGGCCAGCTTGATCACCTGGGGCACATCACAGAAGAAGTTGTCCAGAACATTGGGGCCACAGAATGGGAGCTGGGCAATCAACCCTACCAGGATGATGGCGTGAATAAAGCCCCCTGCCCAAGATGCCCCCACCAGGGCCCAGCAGACCCCCCTGCTTACCATGCTGGTGTAGCGCAGGGGCTGGCAGACAGCCACGTAGCGGTCATAAGCCATGGTGAGAAGGAGGAAGGCTTCGGCCGCCCCCAGGAGGTGGAGGAAGAAGATCTGGGCCATGCAACCCATGTAGGAGATGGTCTTGCGGCGAGAGAAGAAGTCAGCCAGCATCTTTGGAGGGGTGACAGAACAGTAGCAGATGTCCAGGAAGGCCAGGTTGGCCAACAGGAAATACATGGGGGAGCCCAGGCGGGGGTCACCCCAGACAGTGAGGATGATGAGGACGTTGCCCGGGAGGACGACGGTGTAGAAGATCAGGAAGAGGAAGAAGAGGATGAGCTGGACTTCATGGGCAGGGGACAAGCCCAGGAGGACGAATGTGGTCACCACTGTCCAGTTCTCTTGTCCCATCGTACTGGACACACACATGCACAGGAAGAAAAGATGCAGCTCGGTAACCAGCCCCCCAAGTCTAAGGGTAGCCCTGTAGTGAGGCCACTAGCCTAGGTTGTGGGTTCAACTCCCTATTCTACCACAGACTTGCTGTGTCGTTTTGGGGGCAGAACACCAAAGGGATTTAGACACCTAATCCAGGTGCGCCCAATGGGAGTTCGGCGCCTGAACTGCTTCTGAAAAATCCCAATGCATCTGAATGCCCCTAAGTACCTTTGGAAATCTGGACCGCAGCGTCTCAGCCATTGAACGGAGGCAGCTTGTCAGGAGGGGAAAGTATGAGCGGAGTTGGGGAGGGGAACCCGGGGTCACACCCATGGGTACCAGTGGGCGGAGGGGTGTGTGGAGCAGAGGGAGTCAGGTGGCAGCTAGCCAGGTCCCCACTTCGGTGCCTCCCCCCCACACTCAGCTCCTTCTCTGCCATCATGTCCCCTCAGCTGGCCCCGTGTCCTGGCTGCACCTGATGCTCCGGCAGAGAGGAGCCGGAATAACATCAGGGCTCAGAGACGGACAACATCTCCATGCGACTGATGGGGCGCTGGGCTCCCCATGCAGCCCCTCTGCCCATGCATGGTCCTGACAGGACTCAGCAAAGCCGCAGAGCAGCCCAGGTGTGAATCTAGGTGGGCAGAGAGCTGCTGGTTGGGACTGAGGCGTCAGCAGGGCTGTGGGTGGGGGGAGGCCAGGGCTGGAGTAGCAGGGGCTGCGGGTTGGGAGTGAGGTGCACCGGCAGAGCCAGGGGGACACAGAGCAGCTGTGCTGTAATGGCCGGCGGGCAGGGGGCTGGTGCAGGAGGCACTGCCATTGGGATGTGGATGTATGGGAGTTTTGGGGAGGAGGAAGGAGAAGCAGCTGGATCCCAGGCTGTGGTAGGGGCTGTGCAGGGGACACTGGTGAATTCATGCCCAGCCATGCCCGGGCAGCACATCTTTGCACTGGAACTACAGGCCTGTCAGGATCCTGCGGGCTGGCACTACCCCCAGCCCATGCCTGGCTGGCAGGAGGCCAGGAGTAGGGAAGCTGCACCCGCAGGTGGCAATGGAGGGCACCATGCCAGACGGAGAGAGAGCAAAGGAGGAATAAAAGAGAAAGAGGGCGAGTGGTGGAGACTCACCTTGAGTTGCCTTCGGTAGAGTGAGAGGCGCTCAGCCGAGTGCCATCTTCATCTCCTGCAGCCACACGGCCCCCGGCTATATGCCCGCTGGCTGGGATGGGCGTCACCAATCCCCACTGCGGGGCGCGGGGGCCATGTGTGCAGCTGCTGCTCGCTTAATTCAGCACTGAGCAAACTCACCGACTCCGGGGGGAGCAGGGATCTCAGCTGCCAGGAAGGGTGGGGGGAGGGGGACGGAAAATAGACAGGCCAGCGGGGCTCCAGCAAGACAGTGTCCCCCCAGCAGAGGGTGCTGCAGGATCCCCTTCTGTGGGGGGACTGGGAATGAAACATGGGGACAGGGGAGAAAAGGGAGATGAACCAAGTCACACTGCCACTGCTTAATACAACTTGATGCCTGGCCTCCCACGTCCTCTGCTCTAACTACTAGACCCCACTCCCTTTTCAGGGCTGGGGATGGAACCCAGGTGTCCTGGCTCCCAGCCAGAGGCAGATTAAGGTTTCTGGGGTCCTGGGCCAGAGCAAATGCACCTGCAGTGACAGTCCCGTGCCCATTTCGCCCCTTCCTCCTGTGTCTGCACCCATGGCCCCACATCTTTCTGCCCCTTCCCTGGGGCCCCACCCTGTTCCACCCAGGGTCCTCCCACTGTGGCCCCACAACGTGTTTGCTCCTCTCTGTCCCCCCGCCCCCACTGCGACCTCAAGACCAGAGAAGCTCTGTCCTCCCGCCATGGTCCCAGGGCCGCAGCAGGGAGTGAGAACTTCCCCAGCCCTGAGACTGCGGTCGATAGCGAGAGCTCCTCCAGTCCCAGGGCCAAAGCAGGGGTCCTGATGTTGGGGCTTCCTCCGCCACCCCCAGCACTTCTGCAGGGGACCAGGGTCAGGGCCCTGGGGTGTCTCCCGCCCCACCCGCCAGGCGCTTAGGCCAGAGAGTGGGGTTGGGTGCGGGGTCTTCCCCTGCCACCCTGTAGCTTCTGCCGGGGACGGGGCAGTGGGAGCTTCCCCTGCCCCTCCCGGCTTCTGCTGGGGACAGGGTTGGGGCACGCTAGGCTGGGGCTTCCCCCGCTCCTCGGCTTGTGCTGACAATGGGGTTGGGGCACTAGGGTTTCCCTGCTTCAACTGCCCGGCCCGGTGCTGCTGCTGGGGAGTGGGGTCGGGTGTGGGGGCTTCCCCCATCCAGTGACCAGGGCTCTGGGCTTCCACCACCCAGTGGATTTTTTCTGGGGCCCCCAGTTGGCCAGGGCCACAGGGGATGGGCCAAGTCGAACCAGTGACTAATCCACCACTGCTCCCAGACCCCACTGCTCTGACCCACTAGATCCCCATGCCCTCCCAGAGCTGGGGATGGAACCCAGGATTTCTGGATCTCAGCCCCAACCACTTTAACCCACTAGACCCCACTCCCCTCCCAGAGACAGGATAGAACCCAGGAGTCCTGGCTCCCACACTGCCCTTTCTAAGGGTATGTCTACACTACGAGAGTAGTTCGATTTTACTTAAATCGAATATGTGGAATCGATATTACAAAGTCGAACGTGTGTGTCCACACTAAGGACAGTAATTCGACTTTGTGAGTACACACTAACGGGGAAAGCGTCGACATTGGAAGCGGTGCACTGTGGGCAGCTATCCCACAGTTCCCGCAGTCCCTGCTGCCCATTGGAATTCTGGGTCGAGCCCCCAATGCCTTCTGGGGCAAAAAATGTGTCGAGGGTGGTTTTGGGTAACTGTCGTCATCCAACCGTCACTCCCGCTCTCCCTCCCTGAAAGCGCCGGCAGGAAATCAGTTCGCTCACTTTTCTGGTCAGTGACAGCGCGGACGCCACAGCACTGTGAGCATGGAGCCCGCTGCGACCATCACTGCAGTTATGGTCGTTGTCAACACCTCGCACCTTATCATCCACCTTTCCCAGAGGCAGATGCAGAGAAATCAGGCGAGGAGGCTACGGCAGCGCGGTGAGGACCTGAAGTCTGAGAGTGGCACAGACCTGTCACAAAGCATGGGACCCCGCGCCGAGGACATCATGGTGTCAATGGGTCATGTTGATGTTGTGGAACGGCGATTCTGGGCCCAGGAAACAAGCACGGACTGGTGGGACCGCATAGTGCTGCAGGTCTGGGATGAATCACAGTGGCTGCGAAACTTTTGCATGCGGAAGGGGACTTTCCTGGAACTTTGTGAGTTGCTGTCCCCTGCCCTGAAGCGCAATGACACCCGGATGCGAGCAGCCCTGACAGTCCAGAAGCGAGTGGCCATAGCTGTGCATCCGGGAGGCTTTTAAAGCTAGGTTCCTGAGTGACAGGGCAGGGGGAGGACGGTTACAGATCCCCTGCTGCATGGCTTTGTGATCCAGGATAAGGACCGCTGCATAAGATCTCTAACCACCCTCCCCCGCCACAAAGTCACATAGCCTCCCCCCCCCCCAGAACATGAAAACCACCTCCCAGACTGACCAGGGTAACTAGTGAATGCAATGTGTGTGTGCCCTGTTGCTGAACCTGCCCCCGAACCTGCCCCCGCGTCTGTACCCTGGTAAAGGTGACTATCCTGTCCAATTACCAACCCCCTTCCCCCCCTTCAAACAGACTCTCCTCTAAAAGAACATGATGGAAACAGTAATTAACAGAAACGTATTTTTTATTAGCAACCACACATGAAACTGGGGGATGAAACTGGGACGGGGGCTTGGGTGAGGCGGGAAGGAAATAACTTATCAAATTTTGGGGAATGAGAGCCTTCTGGTACTTGAGCAGTCTGCAGGGGTGGAGTGAGAGTTTTCACGGACTCTGCCTCCCCTCCTTCTTGGGACTTTGGGTGAGGGGGGTATGGGACTTTGTGGCGGGGGAGGGCGGTTAGAGATAGACTGCGGCGGGGCTCTGTCCTCCTGCCTCCGGTCCTGCAGAACATCCACAAGGCGCCGGAGCGTGTCCGTTTGCTCCCTCATTAGTCCAAGCAGCGTTTGAGTCGCCTGCTGGTCTTCCTGCCACCACTTCTCCTCCCGTTCCATGTGTGATCGGTGCATTTGGGACAAGTTCTTCCTCCACTGGGTCTGCTGGGCTGCCTGGGCTCGGGAGCAGCCCATAAGTTCCGAGAACATGTCCTCCCGTGTCCTCTTCTTCCTACGCCTAATCTGCGCTAGCCTCTGGGAGTGTGATGCCAGGGTAGTTCGGGAGACAGTCGCAGCTGTGGGATGGGAAAAAGGGAGTGAATTCCTCAGAAAGATAAATTTTTGGTTGAACAAAGAACATAGTCTTTCTCTTTGAACAAGACCATGCACAGCACCTATCACATGCGCACTCAGGACAAGGTCGAATTTTTGGCCTTCGCATTCAGTGCCTGGGGTCTTGCAGTGCAGATCAGACAAGCGGGACAGGACAGCGGAATTTGGGTAACAGGCTGACATGGTAAGCCGTAGACTTGTGGCTGCTTAAAACTTTAATAATAGCACTGGCCTCCTTTCACGTTCAAAGCAATGCCAGTCTCTGCTGCCAGCAATCCGGCAAGCATGAACTCTGCCCCTGTCCCACCCCCTCGCGGCTGTCCAGGGAAAGATCCCTGTATGCTGCTCCTCTCCCGCCTCCACCGCGTGGCTCTAAACCGCCGGTTACAGTTCTGTAAAGGAACAGGCAAGCAGTCCCAATACTAACATTCCCCTACCTAATTCAAAGGAGGTCACCATGAGCGACATCACTCTGATGAGGATTTCAGAGACGGAGAAAGAACGGATGCTTCGGGAAAGCCTGCAAAGACCAGGGCCGTATGCCGCCATGCTCTGCAAGGCAATGATACCCGAGTACTTGATTGTCTCCTGGCGCGGAAACGTTTCCTACCACTGAAGACCCAGTAAGGCCGCTCTCCCCAGGAACCTGATGCAAAG
Organism: Terrapene triunguis; assembly: GCF_002925995.2. Lineage (NCBI taxonomy): Eukaryota > Metazoa > Chordata > Testudines > Emydidae > Terrapene > Terrapene triunguis. The sequence continues at coordinate 126,336 of NW_020665139.1, forward strand.
GCTTTCCAATTACCTCCAGGACAGCTTCGTGGAGATGTCCCAGGAGGATTTCTGCTCTATCCCCGGACATATAGACTGCATTTTACTGTAGCTGCACTGGCAGAGACTAAACAGTAGAGCGCCTAGGGCAAAACAATCATGCTAAACCGGACATTGTTAGATTTTTTTTCAGTAGTTGCACTGCCAAGGACTGAAACGTTAAGCGCCTAGGGCAAAGTAATCATGAAAAACCCATTGTTAATATTGTTAATATTCCTGTTCTGTTAAAAATAAATGTTTACATGTTTAAAACACTTACTGACTGATCCTTCCCCTGATTCTGTGTCCGGGTTAATGGCTGGGGACGGTTGGTAGGGGATCTCTGTAAGGGTGATGAAGAGATCCTGGCTGTCGGGGAAATCAGCGTTGTAAGCGCTGTCGACTGCCTCGTCCTCCTCATCTCCTTCCTCATCTTCCCCGTCCGCTAACATGTCCGAGGAACCGGCTGTCGACAATATCCCATCCTCAGAGTCCACGGTCAGTGGTGGGGTAGTGGTGGCGGCCGCACCTAGGATGGAATGCAGTGCCTTGTAGAAATGGGATGTCTGGGGCTGGGATCCGGAGCGTCCGTTTGCCTCTTTGATCTTCTGGTAGCCTTGTCTCAGCTCCTTGATTTTCACGCGGCACTGCATTGCATCCCGGCTGTATCCTCTCTCTGCCATGGCTTTAGAGATCTTCTCGTAGATCTTTGCATTCCGTCTTTTCGATCGCAGCTCGGAAAGCACGGACTCATCGCCCCACACAGCGATCAGATCCAAGACTTCCCAATCAGTCCATGCTGGGGCCCTCTTTCTATTCTGAGATTGCATGGCCATCTCTGCTGGAGAGTTCTGCATCGTTGCCAGTGCTGCTGAGCTCCCCACGATGTCCAAACAGGAAATGAGATTCAAACTGCCCAGACAGGAAAAGGAATTCAAATTTTCCCGGGGCTTTTCCTGTGTGGCTGGTCAGAGCATCTGAGCTCGGACTGCTGTCCAGAGCGTCAACAGAGTGGTGCACTGTGGGATAGCTCCTGGAGCTATTACCGTCGATTTCCATCCACACCTAGCCTAATTCGACATGGTCATGTCGAATTTAGCGCTACTCCCCTCGTTGGGGAGGAGTACAGAAGTCGAATTTAAGAGACCTCTGTGTCGAACTAAATAGCTTCGTGGTGTGGACGGGTGCAGAGTTAATTCGATGTAACGGTGCTAAATTCGACATAAACTCCTAGTGTAGACCAGGCCTAACTCACCGCACCCCATTATTCTGTTCTAACCACTGGACCCCACCACCAGTTGAGCTGTGGACAGAACCCAGGATCCCTGAATTGAAGTCCTGGAGACACTGGAGCCAAAAAATGCAGTTTCCAGTGACCCAAAGCTATCCATGGATTTACCATGAATTCACCCAAATGCCCAGAGGGAGAAGGGCTGTTGTCTCCTTTTTATCTGTTAGCCCAAAGATTAACACACTTGGGTTGTGGGAGCCACAGTTCAAGTCCCCCCCTTGCTGATGGGAAGATAGGATTTGAACTTGGGTCTCTGCTATTAAAAGCTATTGGGATATTCTGGCACAGAAGCCCTTCAGTGGCTCCTGTGGAAATGATCTCACTTGATATGAAGCCCTTGGGCTAAAGGAAGAAAGCAACAGCACCAGCCTCACTCTAGAGCCTGATTTGTCAAGGCACTTGCCTTGAAGGTGGGAATTAGAAGGCCCAGTCCCTTCCAACCCAATTATTAATCTATAACGTAATGGCTTCAACAGGAGACATTCCCACACCAGCTTATCCCATAGCCCAGTGGTGTAGCTGTGCTGCTATAAAGCAAGAGACCCAACTTCCTGATCCTTCTTCACACCATTAAGACAGGGGACTTGAACCTGGGGCTTTCACTTTGAGTTGAATGAAATATTTCCATCTACCCTACCCACAATTTTCTAATTCCCTTAACTTGTTCTGGATTTTCTCAACTCGGTTCAGGTTGATGCAATTTCTTCCCCCCTCTGCTTTTTCCAAACTGCCAGAGATCTGAAAACTCAGTGATTCACCCAGATGTAGTAGCCACCAGGCAAGCTGATGTCATTCGCTCTCCATGCACGCATAGTGCCCACCACAAAGAACAACCCAATATTGGTTTGGGTACAGGCAGCACCCGGCACAATGGGGGCCCTGATCTTGGTTGGGGCCTGTGCATCCCCTGGTACAATAGGACATGATCTCAAATGGAGTCTGTGCAGCGCCTGACACAATGGGGGCTCTGATCTTTGGTTGCTTATTTATCCGGTACTCAAATAGAAAGAATGATTTCAATGGAACTTGGGAAGTTTGATACAGCTGAGTATCTGATCGTGTATCTATCATAGTGGTTTTCAACCTTTTTTCATTTGTGGACCTCTAAAATATTTAAAATGGAGGTGCAGACCCCACTGGAAATCTTAGACATAGTTTGCAGACCTCGAGGGGTCTGTGTACTACAGGCCAAAAATCATTGATATATCATATCTGTGAGTGGCATAGTGAAAGGCATCTAAAGGAGACGGATGACCTGATCTCATTAAAAATACTGGTAACTAGGCAGCCACATTCCTAGGTGGCTTTGAAAATCTAACTCATAGGGGCAGAGTTAAGGCTGTTAGTGCAACATTTTCCTGAATTGTGAGTCGTTAATTGTGCAGCCTTCATGTTCTCTTAATGCCAGTTGTGGGATGGAGTGTCCTATGTTTTTAAGCCGGGAGATTGGAGAAGGAAAAATAGAAAAAGAAGCAGCTTTGCTCTCTGGGGCTTTGAAACCTTGCTAGAAGTTGGCACATGGGACAGAGGAAAGGTTACATTTGAAGGGATTTTTTATTTTCATAAAAATAGGTACACATTGACAGTTCTTTGGTAACCTCTCTCAGCCCTCACCACTCTCTTGATGAAATTCTCATGCACCAACCTTCACAACTGATGTAAACTCTGTAATTATTCACAAGATACTCCAGAGATAATCTAGAGTTACCTCATATAGAATAAACAAACAGTACACAGTTACTCTATAGATACTACAGAGTTATTACATGGATCTGACAAAATAACTACCTTGTTATTATTCTATAGATACTACAGAGTTACAACAAAGTTACTATGGAGATAATACTGATTTGCTACAAAGTTCTTAAACAGACTTCATAAATTTACTAAATAGATATTTTACAGTAATTACACAGTTTTTCCTCGAGATACTACTTATTTACTAAAGAATTGCTTCACAGATACAAAAGAATTATTCCATGTATCCTACAGGGTTAGTATATATTTATTCCATAGACATTACAGTTACAACGGTGTTGCTCCACACATAACACAGAGTTCCTCCATTGATGTGACAGAATCATTACAATGTTACTCCATGGATATGAAAGAATAAATTGATAGGTACTACTGTATTTCTATATAGATACTACAGAATTACTCTGTAGATATTACAGTTACCCTGAAAATACTGTAGACGTATTCCACATTTATTGCAGAATTACTCCATGGCTTATACAGAGTTACTATATAGTTACTCCATAGATACTACAGATTTCCTACTAAGTTTCTCCAGACACAGTAGAGTTACTCCATATGTATAACAAAGTTAGTACGATGTTAGTTCACATATACTACACACTTACTTGAAAGTTACTCCACTGACATGGAAAATTAGTTCACAGGTATTACAGCATTAGTACGTAGACATTAAAGAGTTACCTCAAAATTGCTCCATAGATATTACAGAGTTACTCAGCAGGTACTACAGAATTGCTCCACAATTACTCCATAGACACATGAAACTTGCTCCTTCATTACTTCATAAATTCTACTGCATTACTCCAGTGTTACTCTGGTGTAAATCAATGCAGATTCTGGCCCCACACATTGATAAACCTATTTAGAATTATCAGTTAAGAGGTCAGAGGGGACCGTTGTGATAATGTAGTCTGACTTCCTGTATAACACAAGACAGAGAAATGCCCTGAAAAAATTCCAAACCCTGCACTTCTTTACTCTGCCTTTGTTCTATTTCCCCCTGCAGAGCCTGTGTCTGCCCGGCAGCCTCTTCATGGCACTGATGATCTCTTTGTTCCTGAGCGTGTAGATGATAGGGTTCATGAGTGGGAAGACCACGGTGTGGAACACGGACACCACCTTGTCCAGGAAGAAGGTGTGGAAGGGATGGCAGTAGATGTAGATGGCCGGGCTAAACATGATGAAGACAATGATGACATGGGTGACACAGGTGGAAGCCACTTTGCTTGTCCCCTTTGAAGGGTCACCTGCCCGAAGCCGGACCAGCAGCACCGCATAGGAGATGAGCAAGATGAGGAAGCACATCACGGTGGAAAAACCGCTGCTGAAGAACATGAGGAACTCCAGCACATAGACATCGGTACAGGCCAGCTTGATCACCTGGGTGATGTCACAGAAGAAATTGTCTAGCTCATTGGGGCCACAGAATGGAAGCCGGATGATCAACACCACCTGCAGGATAGAGTGCATGAAGCCTCCGGCCCAAGCAGCCCCAACCAGGGCACAGCAGACCTCCCTGCTCATCATGCTGGCATAGCGCAGGGGATGGCAGATGGCCACGTACCTATCAAAGGCCATGCCCATGAGCAGGAAGACCTCAGCTGCCCCCAGGAAGTGGATGAAGAAGATCTGGGCCATGCAGCCCCCATAGGAGATGGTTTTGTGGCGGGAGAAGAAGTCAGCCAGCATCTTTGGGGGGGTGACGGAGCAGTAGCAGATGTCCAGAAAGGCCAGGTTGGCCAGGAAGAAATACATGGGGGAACCTAGGTGAGGGTCACCCTGGATGGTGAGGATGATGAGGATGTTGGCTGGGAGGATCACGGAGTAGAAGATGAGGAACAAGACAAAGAGGAAGAGCTGGATCTCCCGGGTCTGAGATAGCCCCAGCAGCACAAACTCCGTCACCCCTGTGCCATTCTCATGCTCCATCCCTGTAACAAACCAACATGGTACATTGTCACTGCTACGATTGAGGACCCAAGCAGTTCGCCAAATATTCAGGGTCTAGGAGGCAGTTTCAGTTAGGAGGGGAATTAGGGGACCGAATCAGGAATTTCTTTGATGCAATCCTTCATATATACAGAAAAGATGTAAAGTCCTATTTCCCTGAAAACTGGAGGAACCAAACAATGGGAGAGAGTGTCTTTGATCACCGCTCCAGTCCTCTTTCAGCCGGCAGCTCAGCCTGAAACTTCTTTCAGTCTCTCAGCTTCTTTCACCTTCAATCTCTCTGTCCTGCTCCTTACAACCCCCCTTACCCAAAATATACCCAGCAAAGCCATCCACCCACATAATTCCCATTCCTGGATGGACTCACATTTGCCTTTGTTTTGTCTCTCCAACGTATCTTAAACGAGGGGCAGCAGTTATGTCCCACCCATCGATTCCCAGAGCCCAAAGCCAGAAGGGATCCTGTGGTAGTCGGATCCCCTGTATCAGGCCTGGAAGGGTGAGATTTTTATCGGCCAATGTCAGTCGACGCTGCTTTCACCGAACACACACAACCCGATGAAAAATAGTTCCATCAATAACAATCAAAATTTACAAAGGCAAAGTAAAAAAAATGCTGTAGAAGAACTTATTTGAGTTTGACGTAAGCTTATTTACTTTGTATATTTTGACATGTGATGTTGACAATTTGTCTTTTAACAGTGATAAAGCTTTAACATTTTGAATCTCAACATCTGCTGTCATGCAATAATTATAGTCTCCATTGTTTGATTCCGCCCTAATTTTCTGTGTGAAAATGTATATTGCTAAACATCCAAAAAGTTGCTTAAAAATAAACTTAATTATTACAGCAGATGTACAGAGCGGTAAATAATGCTGAGGCTGCTGAAACAGGCTTCATTTGCACAAAATGTATTTGAATACAGCCAAAATGCAAAGTTACACATGCCTACAGAATGGGGGACTGGGTCCTGGCAGCAGGGCCGGCTCTAACTTTTTTGCTGCCCCAAGCAGCAAAAAAAAGCGGCGCCCCCAAGCCCCCCCCGCCGAGCGCCGCGCCGCCGGAACCCCCCCCGAGCACTGTGCCCCATGCCGCCCCCCCGCCGAGCGCCGTGCCGACAGAGCGCCTCCCCCCGCGGAATGCCGCGCCGCCGGAGCGCCCCCCCCGCAGAATGCCGCTCCATGCCGCGCTGCCCACCCGCCATCCCAAGATTGGCCGCCCCTTACCAGGTGCCGCCCCAAGCATGTGCTTGGTTGCCTGGTGCCTGGAGCCGGCCCTGCCTGGCAGTTAGGGACAGAAAAGGATTGACTGCTCAGAGCAGAGAAGCAACTCACCGTGAAGTATAATGAGGGCGGCGGTGAGCAGGAGCAGGCAGGGGTCCTTCCCTCTGTACCGGCACTGGTGAGAGTGATATTGGAATCCTACATTCAGTTCTGGGGCGCGTGTTTTAAAAGGGATGCTGGCAAATTGGAGGTGCTAGGGGCAGAAAGAGCTGGAAAAATGATCTGAGGGCTGGAGAAAATGCCTGGCAGTGAGAGATTTAAAGGGCTCGAACTTTTTAGCATCTCAAACAGAAGATTGAGAGGTGACTTGCTTACACTATATAAAAATGTTCCCAGG
>NW_020665139.1:142976-153066 GCF_002925995.2 Terrapene triunguis
AGCCCCAGCAGCACAAACTCCGTCACCCCTGTGCTGTTTCCACGCTCCATCCCTGTAACACACCCACATGGTACATTGTCATTGCTACAATTGTAGACCTAAGCAGTTAGCCAAAATATCAGGGTTCCAGTTGGGAGGGGAATTTGGTGATGAAGTCAATAATTTCTTTGATGCCATACTGCATAGTTACAGAAAACATATAAATTCTGTTTCCCTGAACACAGGAGGAACCAAACAACAGGAGAGAGTGTCTTTGATCACTGCTCAAATCCTCTTTCAGCCAGCACCCCAGCCTGAAACTTTGCTCAGTCTCCTGGCTTCTTTCACCTTCAATCTCTCTGTCCTGTTCCTCACACAAACACCCACCCTTACCCAAACAACACCCAGCAAAGCCATCCACCCACTTAATTCCCATTCCTGGATGGACTCACATTTGCCTTTGTTTTGTCTCTCACACCTATCCTAAATGAGGGGCTGCAGTTATGCCCCAGCCACTGATTCCTAGAATCCAACACCAGAAGTGATCCTTTTGATAGTTGGACCTCCTGTATTAGGCTTGGAAAGGTGAGATTTGTATCAAGCAATGTTGGTTGAGGTCGATTTCACCAAGCACACACACAATCAGATGACAGAATATTTCCATCCATAATAATCCAAATTTACAAAGGCAAAATAAGAAAAATGCTGCTTAAGAACTTATTAGTGTTTGACTTAAGGACATTTACTTTGTATATTTTGACATGTGATGTTGACCATTTTTATTTAAGTGGTTATAAAGCTTGAATGTATTGAATCTCAGCATCTCCTATCATGAAATAATTATTGTCCCCATTGTTTGATTCCCCCATAATTTCCTGTGTGAAAATGTATATTGCTAAACATCCAAAAAGGTGCTTAAAATAAACATCGATATTGACCATCTAGATAATAAAAATGGACTTTTGCTGAGCCTATATATAACACAGGCCATGGGAGTCCCCTGGATTCATGCTGGTTTGAATTTGAGGAAAAACAGCCCCACTTGATTTAAGATTGACATTGACCTGCAACATAATTATAATTTATTATTTGTATTGGGGGCGGGCGTTTGACTGAGTACCGCAAAACATTCTGGCAAAAACTAGCACTAGCAGAATTAATAGAGCCCACATTAAATGCATTGATGGCTAATGGAGAGATCGTAATGAATAGTCATCACTGGTGATTCCTCATCCCGTGAGGTGTTTCTAGTGGAGTTCTGCCAGGATCGGATCTAGGTCTGCGGCTATTCAACCTCTTTACCAGCGATAGGGAAGTGAATATAAAATCACTGGTGATCGAAGGCAGGTGACGCCATGATTGGCAGAGTGGTAAATAGTGCTGGGGCAGTCACACGGAAGCAGCCGGATTGGTTGGTGAATCCGGCCCCATTCGAATAAAATGTGTTTGAGTACAGCAAAGTTACACATGCCTACAGAATGGGGGACCGTGTCCCGGCAATTAGAGTCAGAGAAGGATTGACGGCTCAGAGCAGACAAGCAACTCACTATGAAATATAAACAGGGCTGTGGTGAGCAGGAACCCGGCACTGTACCTGGCACTGGTGAGAGTGATACTGGAATCCTACGCCCAGCTCTGGGATGCACGTTTTCAAAAGGATGCTGTCAAATTGGAGGGGCAGGGGGCAAAAAGAACTGCAAAAATAATCCGAGGGCTGGAGAAAAAGCCTGGCAGTGAGAGATTTAAAGAGCTCAATCTTTCTGGCGTCTCAGAAAAAACATTGAGTGGTGACTTGCTAATGGTATATAAGGACATTCCAGGGGAGAAAATACCAGACACTAAAGGGCTCTGTAGTCTATCAGAGAAAAGCAGAACAAGAACTAATGACGGATGCTAACTCCAGACAAACTCAATATAGAAATAAGGCACCAATTTCTAACAGTGAGTTTGGTGAATCATTAGGACAAACTCCCAAGGGGAAGTTGTAGATTGTCCATCTTTCGGTGTCTTCAGATCCAGACCCTTTTGGAAGATGCTTTAATCAGACACAAGTAATGGTGTTCAATTCAGGGGCAGCTGGGTGAAATCCGCTGGTCTGGATTATAAAGGAGGTCCGACTGGATGGTCTAGCAGTTGTTTCTGGCCTTTAATTTATGAATCTAAGAATCTATGAATGTATGAATTATGCTAACGTCCAGGGTTTACTGAGGTCAGATCTTCAAATATTCTGGGTGCTGACCGAGATCAGGACCCCATTGTGCCAGGTGCTGCCAGATCCTGACCGGGATCAGGGCATCCTAGGGTGTCTTATAGGGACAGTCCCGATTTTGGGGTCTTTTTCTTATATAGGCTCCTATTACCCCTCACCCCCTGTCCTGATTTTTCACATTTACTAAATTAAATTAATGGAGATATCCTATCTCCTAGAACTGGAAGGGACCTTGAAAGGTCATTGAGTCCAGCCCCCTGCCTTCACTAGCAGGACCAAGTACTGATTTTGCCCCAGATCCCTAAGTGGCCCCCCTCAAGGATTGAATTCACAACCCTGGGTTTAGCAGGCCAATGCTCAAACCACTGAGCTATCCCTCCCCAATTATTTATATATTTTATTATATATGTGTTTATAAATTCATGTACGTGTCCATTTGCTTATTTGTTCCTTCCCTTATTTCTCTCTACATTCCTTCATTTATTTACCTGTCCAATTATTTATGTTATTCTCTCATTTATCCCTGATGGCCACCACATCTGGCTTCAGTCACGGCTGTAGTAGAAAGGGTACCTGAGACATAAGCCCTTGCATCAGAGACCTTGTGTGAGGCTTGAGGCCTGAACTAAAGTAGTGGTCAAGCCTTGTTAATATAAAGCAAAGTTAGCAAAAGTCAGGCTGTGAGCATACGTCCGGCTCTGTCTGTGTGGCGGCTCACAGAACGTGGCAAGAACAGAGCTGGGTCTGCAAAAATACACATATTCCTAAGAAGTGCTAGACACAAGACATTCATGCAAATACATTCCAGAAGTGTGGTACCATAACACCCCAATACCCAATACGGTACAAACACCCCCCCTCCCCCCAAGATAACAAGAACACACTGACCCCTGCTAAAGATAAGGTCAGGATGACAGTGTGATGACTAGAGATGTTTTGATTGAACCAACATGTACAAGGTAGAGGGTGGTAAGTAACCACATCAAATGGGGGTAACTAACCACATCAGATGGGGGTAACGGACCAAGTCAGAGGGTGGTAACTGACTACATCCGAGGGGTAATACGTAACTTGTTTATATTGATGTATAAAATGGAGTCTCAGAGGGAGTGTCTCTGGCGGGCCTAGGGGGCAGTGGAAAGTCCCGCCACTGACTGAGCTGGTCCATTGTGATGGGCATACATGTGCTAGTAGTTCTGTAGAGTCTATGGGGTACTAGAACTGTGCTTCATGAATGATAAAGCAGGCCGGGTGTCTTTGCTAATAAATGGGTCTGTGGTTATTGGGCAGTTTGTTCAGAGCTTGCTGGACGGGCGATCTGGCCAGAGCCAGTGCAGCACGCAGCAAGAACACACGTGCAGCCATCATCTGACAACATTGGTGACCTCAACCGCTGATCTGGTAAGTAAGCGAGCTGCCCTTTCTAAGAATCATGATCTAACACGGCAGAAAGCTACGTGCTAGGGAAACCCCTTAGCCCCTCCCCGAGAATCCCCACAGCATTTGATAAGGTCTGGACATGCTGGGTTGCCAGCAAAAGATGTCCATATGAATTTATAAAAGATAGTGGGGAAAAAACATGGAATGGACCATGTAAGGCTAGGGCAGAGACTGGAGACTTGAGAAATAAGAGTAAGAAATGTAGAATATTGCAAACTATGGCCACGGCTGTTAAATGGTTAAGAGAACATGCCACAACATTGGCAGGGTAAGTAACAGAAACAGGAAGAGTTAAAAGAAGCAGTGGAAGCTACAGAGCCCTGGAACACTCCCGCTCTCCCAGCAAGGCGGCACACAGTCCAGAGACATTATACCTTACAGCAGGCACAGTAACAGAATAAACCATTGGAAACAGCGGGAAAGAATCTGCAAAAAGAGATGTGCCGTCCTCTGTTATACATATTGGTGGTGAACAGCAGGCTTGAGGTAGTTACCGTGTGCCTGAAGAATGGGGACAGACATGGAAAAAAGGTGGCCTTAGCAAAATTTAAAAATGTAACGGGGGCCACGGCAGTGCCACCACCACCGTACAACAAACGCCAGGTTCCGGCAAAACCTAAACCAAGACTTAGACTGGTGCCTGTCAGAACGGGAGAAGTAACTGCCCAGGAGGGAGAAGTAGCAAACAATACTGTCACTGGATTGGTAAATCAGATGAAGGGAAATATGGAACAATTCACAGAGCACGTTAGGAGACGAGCTGTGACTATCGTCGGGGAGCGAATAAAAAAGAATATTAAAGTGAAAAACTAAAATTGAGCAGGTCAACGCCTAGAATTGAGGCATTATCCCATGGAGTTGCCCAAAACAGTTAACTGCAGCAAAAAGGGGCATTCTTGCAATCCATTTGGCATGCACACAAAAGCAACAGACATGGGGGAACAAATTCAGGTTTCACAAGAGCAAGTAACAACCCCAGTCTCCTCCCAGAGCCAGGATACAAACCAGGGATGGGGGTTCCCAACTGCTTTAACCCACACAGCCACACTACTCATTCAGAACTAAAACTATAACCTTCTTTCTCAAACATTTTTGCACACTGGTTAAGTTTTCCTTGATATCCTTTCTCAGTTTCCTAACTTGCTGCTGCTGCCTATACCTTAAGACAGTGGTTCTCAAACTTGGGCTGCTGCTTGTTCAGGGAAAGCCCCTGGCCAGCCCTGCCGGTTTGTTTACCAGCAGCATCTGCAGGTTTGGCCGATCGCGGCTCCCACTGGCTGCGGTTCGCCACTCCAAGCGAATGGGGGCTGCGGGAAGCAGCGCAGCCAAGGGACATGCTGGCCGCCCTTCCTGCAGCCCCCATTGGCCTGGAGCGGCGACCCGTGGCCAGTGGGAGCCGCGATTGGCCGAAACTGTGGATGCGGCAGGTAAACAAACTGGCCCGGCCCACCAGGGGCTTTCCCTGATCAAGCAGCGGCCCAAGTTTGAGAACCACTGGCTTAAGATATCTTGATAGAGTTAATCTCTCTTGGGTCAGGTCTCCCTACCTTCCTAGGTTGCTCTTCCCTGCTCCTTCCCTGCCTCTACTCACTTCAGCTCTCTCTTTGCTTTAAAAGTTATAGTTTTTACAGAAATCTCCAAAATATAAGGTAATTGAAACTAGAACAAAAGAGCAATCAAACAAAGAGAAAACAAGGTAAAACTTTAACTAAATCCAGTAAATTAATTATTTTAACCCTTCAGGAATGCAACAGCTGGAATTACTCCTAACTTTCTTGAAGATAGGGTTGCCTAACAACAGAAATGCAGACTCTTCTTCTAATCCCAACCACTGAGTGACACTTTAAATATGGGCTTTCCTTATTTGCATATAGCAGGGTTTTAAAAGAAAGTTAATATAAAGTAATGGAAAAGCCTTAAGTTACTAAATCAATACAACACATTTGGCAAATAACTTAATATGAATTTTTATAAATGTTTATTAAAAGGTTTAAATTAAAAGGTAATCATTTGCTTATTTAAATGTTTAACACTTTTTTACTTGGCTGTTTTTTTTTAAACTACATTGCTTTAATAACTAAGGTTTTAAGGCTTTATCTTGTATAGTTATAAATAGAATTATTGTGCCATTTGTTTTTAGTTGTAAGTTTGTCCTTTGTTGTGTATTGTGTGTCACATGACTACTTTTTATTATTTTTATTTTGTTGCAATAAGTATCAATTTTATAATTTTTAAAAAAAATATAAGTGGTACCACATTATGTTAATATTATGATTGGGGTATAACCATCATAATATTATGAATACCATTTAAAAAAAAATCAAAAAGGCCTCAATTATAAATATATATACATATATTTCTGCCTCAACAAATAATGCTATTGCAAACAAAAAAAAATGTTCTTTTATTAATCACAGGGTTTTTTTTATTCAAAGAAGAAAATGTAAGGGGAAACCTCAATATTGAGGTAAAGGGAATATGAACAAAGCATCAATTTCTTGATTTGGTTTTGTAAACTTGTTTGCACCTTATTAAATGTAAAATATATATTATGAGAATGTCATGGCAAAAATATTTAAAAACAACAATTTATGCATAAAGGTAATCAAATGATTACAACAGGTTTCCACCATTGTCTCCCAAAGACAACAAAGCGTCATGAAAATATAACACCCTCAAAATGTTCACATAGACTAGCATTTAAAATTTATTTTTGTTCAATTTTTATTCTCTTTTATGTTACGTTAAAGGGAAGCAGTGGTTGCTGAAGTTTGTGTTTCCAAACAGTTAACAAAAGTGGAATTGGGATCACAAACAAATGAACTCTAAAAAGCTTGGATAAAAATTCAGTTGCTAACTCTTGCTAAAACAGAGTGCTCAGCAGTGGACAGCAATACACCTACAAGATTTTGAGCATCTATTTTAGCAGTTAAGCACTATATTAAGTATAAAATATTAGTAATGCACCTCAAGTGAAAATGAATGTCTATACAACAATTGCAAAAATATAGTTTGTGTTATAAAATACTTGGCCCCCATTACACTGTAAACAAACTAAGTTAATCTTTGTATTAAATTTTGGTTACAGAAAACAAGAGACATGTCAAACAAACAAACAAAACCTTTATTATGTTAGTGATCCTGTAGAGTCTGCAGGATGCTAGGACTGTGCTTTGCTAACAACAAACCTGGCCGGGTACCTTCACTACTAAACTGGTCTGTGGTTATTGGGCAGTTCGACTGGATCCTGCTGTACGGGCGACTTGGCCACAGCCAGCCCAGCACACAGAGAGACCAAACATGCAGCCAACATCTGACGACAATGTTGACAGCTGGGCGTTCATTCATTTCTTCCATGGGTTCATGGATACTTCCATGCATTCATTCTTTTAATCACAGATTCATTCGTTCATTTATTAATTAAATCCTTCTCTCCCTTTAATTGATACCTCCCCCTGTTCGTGTGTTTAATAACATTCTTTCTTTCTTTCTTTCTTTCTTTCTTTCTTTCTTTCTTTCTTTCTTCAGTCATTTATTTATTCCTTCCCTTCTTTGTTAGTTTAACCCCTCAATGGGGAGAAGTTCAGCACACACATACAGCCAGGCATCATGCTAGCCTTGCTAGCTTCTGCTTTAGCCATATATTAATAAATGCCCTCACATATTTATCCCTCTATTGGCTCATTCATTCCCCAGTTATTCATTTCCTGCATTAGCTGAATTGATACAAACAGACAGTGGCCGTGCAATGGGAACAGTGACACTAGAAACACCCCAGTATCTGTCGTTCCTTACACTGTGAAACCTGGCATACATGTCTTTTAGCAACTGGGATAGCAAGGGGGGATTCGGGTTGGGATTGAGGGGCACCAGGAGAGCTGCGGTGGTGATGGGGAGCCCAGGACTGTGGTAGCAGGGGCTGAGGGTCAGGATAGAGGGGCACCATCAGAACTGTTTGGAGTCATAGCAGGGTTGGGATAGCAGGGGGCTGTGGGTCGGGAGTGAGGGGCATTGTCAGAGTTGGGATGGGGAGCCCAGGGCTGGGCTAGCAGGGGCTGTGGGTTGGCTTGAGGAGTGCTGGCAGAGCCGATGCGGGGGGTTTAGTGTAGGAGGGGGGTTCTGTCGGGCCTGATGGGGAGCCAGAACTGGAGAGGGAGGGCTGGTGGGGGCAGAAGGAGACGGGAGGACAGACTGACACTCACCCTGCACTGCTTCCCACAGCCAGGTCCCATCTCCGTCCCCGCATGCCTCACAGCCCAATCCTCTCATACAACCCCCTGCTATATCCCCTCTGGGGCCCCCATGGGAGCTCTGGGAGCTGGCCGAGGTGGGGAGGGGGAAGCGGATGTAGCTCAGCACCTAGGGGCCTCATTAGCTGGGACTGGAAATACGTTGCCAGACTGCAGAGCTGTTCCTCTCACGAGCCCCATGTTTGCTTAGGTGGGAACTGAGTCCCTGTGACCGGGGTGCCAGGGGGGCCAGGCTGAGATTGCTCAATTAGGGCAAACTGCAAAGAATGGGGCAGACAATCCCCAAAATTGGTCGTTATTCTAATACTTAGATTCCCCAAGTCAGAAACAAATCAGCTTCTGCAATAGCTCTCTGGTTACTCAGAAGCCAGAAATAAGTTCCCTTAAAGCAACCCAGCCTTGGGTTCCCACCCAGACAGCCAAGTCAAATATGATGAAGATTATTGAAAATCTTGTTCATTATATAAAAAGTTCTACCAATCCCAAAGGATCGGACACAGTACCCGCCAAGTTAATGAATATCTTACCCAAATAAACACTTACAGCCAATTCTTATTAACTAAACTAAACTTTATTAAAAAAGAAAAGAGAGAGACAGAGTATTGGTTAAATGATCATTATACATACAGACATGAGTAGAGTTCTTAGGTCAGTTTCATCGTAGAGATGGTGAGCTTTAGAGATGCCAAAAAACTCTCCAAGAGCAGAGGGGCAGTTCACATCTCATCAGGGCATGTATGGGACAAACCCAGCCCAGCCTCACAGGAACAAAGGACACTGGCCTAGGCAGCAACCAGAGATCTGTTGGACTCTTGAGTGAGTCACCCCCCTTCCTTTTGTCAGTTTGGACTGCGAGGAGGTAATGCTCACCTGACCCTAATGGGGGGGGGGGGGGGGGCAAAGCCAAGAGGGAAGAAAGGACATGATAACAGGGAAAGACGTTTGTCATGCTCTTCCTTTCTCTCTTCCACCTCCATCTACAGACATCAC
The DNA here is from genome assembly GCF_002925995.2 of Terrapene triunguis. Lineage (NCBI taxonomy): Eukaryota > Metazoa > Chordata > Testudines > Emydidae > Terrapene > Terrapene triunguis. The sequence continues at coordinate 151,845 of NW_020665139.1, forward strand.
CACCAAGTGACTGAAGCGTTGATCAGAGGGGAGAGCCTTGCTGAAGCCTGTGGTGAGGAGCATCAAAGTTTGTAAAAATACTGAAAGTGTTAAAATCAGCTTAGAATGCATTTTGCTTTTATTTCATTTGACCAAATATGACTTGTTATGCTTTGACGTATAATCACTTAAAATCTATCTTTGTAGTTAATAAATTTGTTTTATTCTACCCGAAGCAGTGCATTTGGTTTGAAGCATGACAGAGACTCCCCTTGGGATAACAAGCCTGGTACATATCAATTTCTTTGTTAATTTGACGAACTCATATAAGCTTGCAGTGTCCAGTGGGCATAACTGGACACTGCAAGATGGAGGTTCCTAGGATTGTGTCTGGGACTGGAGATATTGGCTAATGTCATTCGGTCTCACAATCCAAGGAGCAGCTTACATGCCAGAAGCTGTGCATGAATCACCCAGGAGTGGGGGTTCTCACAGCAGAGCAGGGTAAGGCTGGCTCCCAGAGTCAAGGATTGGGGTGACCTAGCAGATCACCGCTCCAGATAACAGCAGAGAGGAACATGACACCATCTTCAGTCATTTACAGGTTGTTAACTATACATTTCAAAGAGAAATACAAACAATGATATTACTACATTCACAGTTCATCTAAATGTTAACAGAATACAGTGATAAGAATTGTTTGGTTACATTGTCAACCACTGAGAAGATATAGGCAAACATAGACGGCTACCGTCACTATCTTCTTCCAATTCTTTAACAATACAAGTTTACATTCCAAAGCTCTAGTCTATCTAACATGGAATGGCCCTAATTACCACTTACATATTCTTTAATATGTCTCTAAAGGTTGAATCTGGGTCAATTAGACTGCTAGTTGTGTATCCCTTTCTGGCCCTGCGTCACAGTCCTGCTGTCCCCAGGTGGGGAAACTGAGGCATGGAGCAAGGGAGTAAAGTCACGGCACCCCAGGAATGGAACCCAGGAGTCCTGGTTCCCCCACAGAGAGATCACCACTCCCCATTATAACTATTAACCAGGCACTCAGCTAAGTACAAGTCATTGCCCCAAATCAAGCCAAAGGGGGAATTTGAACTGTGGGGGGGGGGGAAGGGTCTGATTTCCTAGGGGAGCGCTCAACTCATGGGCTCTGAGCTATAATGACAGACACACTCAGACAGAGCAGGGCTCACCCTGCCAGTAGGGGCAGCAGGGACACCCTCCC
>NW_020665139.1:183066-206982 GCF_002925995.2 Terrapene triunguis
GGCTATACTCTAAAATGGGCACTAGGGGCAGAAGAGGGTAGGGGTGGGAAGGGGCTGCTGTACTGTATAATGGGCACTGGGGCAAGTGGTAAGGGGTGGGGAGGAGAAGGCTGTACTGTTTAAGGGGGACTAGAAGCAGGAGAGAGGAGAAAAACTGGCTAAAAGCTGTAGAAAGAAATTACAGATCCATACAACCCAACACATATAGTCCTACCCCCCATCCATCTCCTCCAGAGCAGGATCGTCCCTGAAGCCATGATATGCAGACCCCCATGTTTTGTCCCATCTGGCCCCGTTCCCCCTGGTAGTATAAAAAAAAAAAGGGAAATACAGTCTGGCTGAAATTCCAGTGCACAACTGGTATGTAAAGAGCAGTTATCAATGCTGCACCATCAAACAGGGAGGACATGTTAAGGGACCCTCCAGGGATTTTCATTAACACCTCAGATGAGGGAGCGGAGAAGATGCTTATAAAATCTGTGGATGACCTCAGGTTGTTAGGGGTTACCAGTGCTTTGGAGGACAGGATTAGAATTCACATCATCTTGAGCAATTGGAGAACTGCTCTGAAATCACTTAGGGGAAATTCAGTGAAGACAAGTGCAAATTAGTGCACTTAAGATGGTAAAATCAAATACATGACTACAAAATGGGGAATAACTGGGTAGGTGGTAGCATTGCTGTAAAGGAGTTGTGGGTTATCCTGGATCACAAACATGAGCCAAAAATGTGATGCAACTGAAAAAAAGGCTAATATTATTTTGGGGTGTTGTAGTGAGTTGGTGTGGCTCCCCTCCTGCCCAGAAGAGGGAGCACCATTGCAGACACCCGAGTGGGCGGAGCCACCGCCGCCTGTCCCCGCCCCCCGGAAGTCACGGGGCGGGACAGGAAGTATAAAGGCCGGCCGCCAGAGCTCAGTCAGAGCCCGGCCACCGCAGGGAGCAGACGTGCGGCCGGGAGCTCCCGGCCAGGATACCTCTGAGGCCCGAGGCTGTTGCTCTAGCTGGCCGGAGCTGCCCCGAGCTCACTACGAGGAGGAGCCACCAGAGCCCGTCCGCTCCCGTCATTGGGAGGAGCCCTTGGAACTCCCCCACAGCAACCCCGAAGGGGAGGCCGCACCAGAACCCCTTCGGCCCTGCTGTTACCCGGATTTCCCTACGGAACTGCCGGACCTGCCACCAAGCCCCGGCCGAGAGGAGCCCATGCTGGTGGACTGGACCGGGCCCGGTGCCACGGATGAGGTAGGCCCTGAGGGGGATACTGGAAGTAGCCCGGGGGTAGCCGACCCCAGTCAGGCTGCAGACGCATGTGAGCCAATGTCAGTGTGTTTCGGTCAGGATACCCCACTGACCGGCAGCGGCAGTAACCGCTGCTAGGGCCCCGGGCTGGAACGCAGTGGAGTGGGTGGGCCTGCGTTCCCCCCTGCCACCCCCGCTCACGGGTGGCAGGCTTCCCCCTCACCCAACGCTCTGGTGTCAGAGCCAGGGCTTACCCCAAGTAGTGTTGCTCAGCCCCTGCACAAGGGGGCCTGAGCTCCCTAACTGTGTATCCGCTCAGCCCCTGCATCCAAGGGCCTGAGCTGTGACTGTTTGTGCCCCGCCCTGATCCAGGGCCTGGGCCTTCCGTACCTGAACTGTTTGCCTGCCCAGCCCCTGCACCAGAGGGCTTGGGCTCCTGAACTGTTTGCCTGCCCAGCCCCTGCACCAGAGGGCCTGGGCTCCTGAACTGCTTGTTTGCCCAGCCCCCTGCACCAGAGGGCCTGGGCTCCTGAACTGCTTGTTTGCCCAGCCCCCTGCACCAGAGGGCCTGGGCTCCTGAACTGCTTGTTTGCCCAGCCCCCCCCTGCACCAGAGGGCCTGGGCCCTTTAACTGTCGTTTCCTCAGCCCCTGCACCAGAGGGCCTGAGTCCTGAGCTAACTGGCTGTTTGTTTCGTGAGTAGGGAGTCGGGGTGGCTCCCCTCCTGCCCCGGAGGGTCGAGCCCCGGCAGGAACCTTTTACAGGTGTATTAACAGGAACATCATCTGTAAGACATGGGAAGTCATTGTCCTGCTCTACTCAGCACTGGTGAGGCCACTGCTGGAGTACGGTGTCCAGTTCTGGGCACCAAACCTTAAGAAAGATGTGGAGAAATTGGAAGAGTCCAGAGGAAGACGGAATACTGGGCTGGACCTTTGGTCTGACCAGTATGGCCGTTCTTCTGTTCTCCTGTTCTCAATTCATGGCTGATCTCCTTCGCTGCTGAGGGCTGTGGAGTTTTGCAACCAGAACCCATCCGTGAAGTTGACAAAGCCACCTAGGGGATCTGAACACCTGATTCCCATTGGAACGTGCTTGGGATCTTCTGCAGCTCCCTGAGTCTGATCTTCCCACCTTGGTGTGTTTCACCTGGCTGGGTGGCAATCTCTTTGTTCACCTCGTTAATACTGAACAGATACTTCTGTCGATACAGCTCTGGACAGAGGCAGCCCGTAGTAATCTGAGGGGTGTGTTCTCTGGTCGGGGGATATACTGATTTCTTTGGGGTTGGGGGACATGGTAATCTTCACATCTTCCAAGGTTCAACAGCACCTTTTATCTTTGGCTGTGGTGTCTCTAAAGTCCCCTCTATGAACTGCAGTGGGATTTGGCATCCCAGCTCTCTCTAGATCCTTGGAAATGCCCAGTCTCTGGCTCTAACCTTTTCCCTTGGCTTGCGGCCGCCACCCAGCTTCACTGGAGCTATTAGAGCTAGATTCCAGAGGGGGATTTAGGCTGAGTGTTGCAACACCCAACATTTAGGCACACTGCTGTTGCACAATGAGACCTTCAACTGCTTCAACAGGAGAGAAGCCCACCCTAGAATGCCCAAGAACCCAAGGGGTTAGGACGCTCACCTAGGATGTGGGATCCCGAGATTCAACTATGCACTGGATCAGAGTGGGGCCTAGGGGTGATGGGGGGTTGGGTGGGGAGCTCAGGGAGGCAGTGAGGGTCTGGGGGGCCAAAATACAAGTTTGCCCAGGCTGCCATATTCCCTAAGGCTGGCCCTGCCTGGGCACCATTGCTGCCTCAGTGCAGAACTGGGTGTCCGCTAAGGTCCAGTCCAAGTGGCTGAGATCATTTTGCTGCAGATTCTTGCCACGGTTCCAGATGTGAGTGTGCACAAAAAAGAAAAATGGGAGAAATTTGACTGGCGGGTTCTTTTTTGCACGTGCTCTATCTCTGGGATACTTTGACCAAATGCTCCCCCAATTTGCATCCCTAATTCTATGAGAGATTCTGAAAAAACATGGCAATTTCCAAGACAATCCAAATAGGCAAGTGGATTTTAGGGCCCTTTGGAAAATTGCCTCTTATTAACGATGGAGTCGCTAGAGCTTCTCCGTACCATTGAAGGGGAGAAGAGCTACGGGAATGATCTATGGCCTGGAGACCCAATGGCTGGGAGCTGGAATCAGCAAAGTCCAGGCTGGAAATAAGGTGCAAATCTTTAACAATGAACCAGGGGAGCTATTGACCTGGGGACATGATGGATTCTCCATCTCTTGGAGATTTTCCATGGAGATGGGGCACCTCTTTCCAAGAGGCTTGCTCCAGGTCAACTGCAATGAGTCACTGGATGTGATCATCAGGAGGTCAGACTTGATGATAACAATGATCCTTCCTGGGCCTTATCATCTATTCATCTAGGTAATTCTGTGCCTCAGTTTCTTTATCTGGCATTCCCCAGCTGTGAGAGTTTCCAAGAAGTCTGCCTCTTGGAGGACAAACATCCTGTTACTTGCTGAAAGCTTCCCCAGAAACCAGTGGCAATTTCTTGCTGGGTGCGTCAGTTCCTAACGATGTCCCAGGTGGTGGGGAATCATTATCTGTAATTAATACCCTAGGGGATGGAGCTAAATTGTGAAAACAGCCAGTGTCATTCCCCTGGGGTGTAAGAGCTGACAAGGCACTTCGGGTCCAGTGTTTGCTGCCAAAATCCACCCCAGGACCACGTTGCCAAGTTGCAATGTACCATCTTGGGGCAATGTCACCCCCTAGCGACAGCATGGTGATATCAGAGACATCATAGTGCTGCAGCTAGGGGCTCTCCTTTAACTCAGTGGGCATGTGGAGAAGAAGATCTCAAGTTCTAATCCCAGGTCCCTCAGCAGGGAGGGCTGGGACTTAGGTGTTGTGGGCCTCTTGGTCCTGCAGGACATCGGATGGTTAATGCAGGCTGCATGTTACAGAGTCACCCAATAACCGCTAAAGACATTCCTGTTGTAAGAGAGTTGGAGGTCTAGTGGAAAGAGTGGAGGTGAGGGTCTGAGAGGCAGGATTCCTGGGTTCTATCCCCAGCTCTGGGAGAGGAGTGGGGTTTAGTGGATTAGAGTGGGGACGGGGCTGGGAGGCAGGACTCCTGACTTCTATGGCTCCCCTGCCTTGCCCAGCCCATATCTCCCCAAGATGGCTGCCTTGGCTGATCCATATCTCCCCAAGATGGCTGCCTGGTTCTCAGCTCTCCCTGCATCTCAGATTATTACCTTCCCCTCGGAAGTAATGCCCCTTGTCCTCAGTCTACTCATGGCCGACTTCACCTCCTTGTTCCTGAGCGTGTAGATCAAGGGGTTGAGCATGGGGGTGATGATGTTGTACAGGACTGAGACCAGCTTGTCCACTGAGAAGCTGGAGAAGGGCCGGGCGTAGATGAAGATGCAGGGCCCGAAGAATAAGGTCACCACAGTCAGGTGTGAGGCACAGGTGGAGAGCGCCTTGCGCCGCCCTTCAGGGGAGCGAATCCTCACCAAGATGGTGGTGTAGGAGGCCACTAGGATAACGAAGCAGCTGGTGGAGATCAGCCCACTGTTGGAGACCATGAGCAGCTCCACCACGTAGGTGTCGGTGCAGGCCAGCTTGATCACTGGTGGGACATCGCAGAAGAAGTTGTCCACCCGGTTAGGCCCGCAGAAGGGCAGCCGCATGGTGAGGATGGTCTGGACCATGGAGTGGATGAACCCTCCCGCCCAAGAAGCCGCCACCAGCCAGCTGCATAGGGTCCGGTTCATGATGCTGGGGTAGTGGAGGGGCTTGCAGATGGCCACGTAGCGGTCGTAGGCCATGACAGTGAGCAGGAACATCTCGGCCGCCCCCACGAAGTGCAGGAAGAAGAGCTGGACCATGCAGGCGTGGTAAGAAATACTCCTCCTCTCAGACAGGAAGTCCAACAGCATCTTGGGGGCAGTGACGGTGGAGTAGCACAGGTCCAGGAAGGAGAGGTTGCCCAGCAGGAAATACATGGGAGTGCGGAGGCGGGGGTCAGAGCTGACCGTCGCCATGATGAGGGTATTACCCACCAGCGTGGAGACGTAGACCAAGAGGAACACAGCAAACAAGGCGGCTTGGGACTGTGGAGTCGGGGAAAGGGCTGCCAGGAGGAACTCCCCCACTGGAGTCTGGTTTCTCCACAGCTGCTCCATTGGGCCTGTGCAATCGAGTCTGGGGGACCTGGAGGGGGACCTGAGGAGAAATAAAGAGATAAATTCAAAGGACATTACTTGCGCCTTCCTCCTGTTGCAGTCAACGGGCACAATCCTGAGTGGCTTCCTCAGACTTTATTTGAATGTTTCAATTTTCTAGGAGTTCGGGCAATAAGTGAGAGGAACAGGAAATTCTCATAGTTGAGAAGCAATTTGATGTAATTGGCATTACTGGTGGTTATAAACTGTTCGGGAAGGATAGAGTAGGTGAAAGAGGCGTAAGGGGTATCACTCCACATTAAAGACACTATTACTTGTTTTTGAGGTAATTGATAATTCAGAACCACAGAATCTTGAATTCAAGATCAACCTGCTAACTAACAAAGGGAGGCAGGGATATTGTTGGGGTCTGTTACAGAGCACTAAATCAAACCAGAGAACAGGACAAGTTCCTCTTTGAACACCTGCTCATAATATGTGGAAGGAAAAACTGTGTCGTTTTGGGGGACTTTGAGCAGGGAGTTGTACATGAGAGGTCTTGTGCAGCCAGTTAAACATCATTGGATTTTTTCAAAATTATAAATGATGATTTTCTAACACAAAAACTATTGCACCCAGCATGGGGTAAATTGATTTTGGAACTCATTAGGCTGGATAAAGGTGGACTAATTACTAGATTGAAAGTTGGTGGTTGTGTAGAGAGCGGGGATCATGACATGATTACATTCAATATCAGCAAACAGAGGACAGTCCCAACCAGTAATATTACACATGGTGCTTCAAAAGGGGTAATTTCTAAACACTGAGAAAAATTGTGAGCAAAATTGTGGTCTAGATAATACTTTGTCTTGCAATGAGTGCAGAGGGCTGGACTAGTTGTCCTCTCGAGATCCCTTCCAGTCCTATGATTCTATGAAAACTGATTGGGAGGAAAAATGTAGACAGAAAAATGTGAATGAAAACTGGGAGTTCTTTAAGAAGAGTTTATCAGATGGCCATAAGATTATGATTCTAAAAGCCCATCCTGGTTCAGTGTTGAAGTAAAGGCAGAAATAAAAAATAAAAAAAACAATATATAAAAGGCAAAATAGATAGCAACCAATATAAATTAGACATTATGAATTGCAGGAAATTGATAAGGGAAGCTAAAGACATCAAGCGAATCTCTAAGGCTGGCAAGAATAAGGAGAATAAAAAGGAGCTTTTTAAGGAACAAAAGAAATCCTAGCAAAGGTATAGGCCCATTCCTACGTGAAGATGGTAAAATTGTTAATAATGATGCAGAAAAGGAAATATTCCTGCTCTGTATCTGGAAAGAAGCAGGATGGTATATTCCTGTCACAGAAGGATGATGAAGTACTTTCCAGCCCATGAGTAACCAAGAAGGATGTTATACGATGTCTTCTAGGGAATACACATTTTTTAAATCTGCAGGCCTGCATAATTTGAACCTAAGAGTACAAAAAGAGTTGGCTGATGAGATGTCTGGCCCTCTGATGTTATTTTGAAACAAAGCTTGGAATACCAGGGAAATTCCAGGAGACTGGACTAGTGCTAATGTTATGCCGGTATTCAAAAAGTGAAGATCCAGGTATATGGAGGTTGGTTGGTCTGACATCAATCCTGGGAAAAATAACAGGAAAAGTGCTACAGGAGTCAACTGATAAAGAATTAAAATATGAGGCTATAATTAACAGCAATCAACATGGAAAAATGGGGAGCAATGTAGCTGGGGGGGGGTCAATGTAGATAAATGGTATTTACCCAGGTCCCATTTGGGGAATATGGAGTTTGGTTTCCCCATGTTTTTTTTATCACTACACCTCTGAAAATAGGGCCTGCCAAACGAACCTGATTTCATTCTTGGATGAGGTGGCAAGTTTGGTTGACAAAAGTGCCTGCACAGATGTCATTGACGAAGAGTTCTGTAAGGGATTGGCTATCCCCACCCTGCAGGGGAGAGCGCCCGCTAACTGCTGAATGGCGGGAGGTTCTGGGGCCAGACTCCCTCAATCACTCCTGCGGAAGTCATTCCACTTTGTATAAATAATTAAATAGCTGGTGGAGCAGATCCCACACCGTCCCAGGGAACATGCTGATCAGCAGGATATAGGGTCATTCTCAGGCTCTCCCCCACTATCTATGTGTAGTGGAACAGAATAGGAGAGCCCCATATCAGAATATCCCATAGCGGAGGAGTTAGGGTGCTCACCTGAGAAGATCCCTGCTCAAATCCTTTTTAACCCCTTCTCATGCAAGGAGGAGGACTTGAACCAGCAGCCTCACCCATCCCACATCAATATCCTAACTGTGGAGCTTATGGTTGGCATCTCCTCCTCCCCCCCCCCATTGGTTTGTGGGGAACAGTCTCTGAGCAGACCTACCAGATCAGGCCCTGTCTACCTAACTTGCCGAGGGACACTTTTCCCTCCCCAGATGCCCGGCATGGGGCAGTGGTGCGCGTGCCCAGGGGCAGAAACGTAGGTATCCAGGGAACTTTCACAGCAAAAATGTAGGTGCCCAGTTAGTGTAGGTGCCTACAAGGCTTGGGAGCAGCTGAGTGGGGGTTTGTGAAGGCCAGTGGGTCTTCATTCTGGGATGTAGGCTCCTCAGTCCCTTTGTGAATCGAGCTGCTACCCCCTCCTGGGTGTTTCCCACTGGCTATTTCAGGTGGCTCCCTGCTCAGCAAGCTGGGTTTTGTGGATCCCCACGTAATTCTCCTCATGCATTGTCCAGGGAGCCCAGGTGACTAGCTCAGGGCTGCGGATTGCACCAGGCAGCAGGGCAGCAATGCTGATTCTCATCAGCTTCCTGGATCTAGCCTCTAAACTTCACATTCCTTCCTCCCACAGTAGGAATAGAACCCAGGAGTCCTGACTCCCAGCCCCCCTTCTCTAACCCACAAAAACCCACTCCCCGCCCAGAGCTGAGGCTAGAACCCAGGGGTCCTGATTCCCCTATCCTTTCACCCACTGCGCCTCACTCTCTGAGGCTGGAGCTCCATCTAGTTCTAACAGCTCCTGAAATTGTTCAAAATTCTCCTAACAAGACAGAGGCGGGGAAAAAAAATCATGGCATTTGGTGAAAGCATTCTGCTGCCTTCTCATTCTGCCCTCAGTGCCCCTATGCGGCACCCACCCACTTCATACTCTGCCCTACGGACCCCCTTTCGTGCCTAGCTGACCGGTCACCAGTTGTGCTGCCTCTTGTCCCTTTTGCCATGGGATGTGACTCCGATATACATGGATCAGTCAATACCGCGGGAGCTGATTTTAAAGAGTCTCATTCCTTACCTGAAATTCTGGTGGCCGTGGTCCAGGAGGAGGGGAGACAGAGAGAAAATTTCCAGTGGAAGAAGGACCGATGGGTCAGAGCTGGTTCAGCTTTCTTGGGAGATAGTTTTTCGGTCGCCTAATTAGCAGCCAATTTGTTAATGGCTGTCAGACAAAGAGAGTGACTTTAGAAAGGTAAAATAGCAGGTAACCTGCCTGGGTTGTAACTCTTTAAAAGTCTAGAACCTCTGTCATCAAAGGGACTTGAGCGACTGAGAGTTTTAAAATCTGAATTAGTACTTGTCTCGTCTATTGTGCTTTCCACCCTGAGATCTCAAAGCACTTTACAAAGGCAGGTCGCTATCATTGTTGCTGAAGGGGAAACTGAGGCTCAGCGAAGACGCTTACCCAAATTCACCCTGCCTAGCCCACAAGATAACACCATTGAATGCGACTAAAATCCCTGCATCTTCAATCTGCCCAAGGAAGATCAGAATAGGGTGAGAGATCCTGATATTCCCTGTCAGAGCTGGGAATAGAACCCAGGAGTCCTGATTCCCAGGCCCCATTGCTCTAGCCTGCTAGAGCCTGCCAAACTAGGGAAAGGAATCCAGGTATCCTGCTCGAACCCTAGACCCCACTCCCTTCTCAGCGTTAGGGATGAGACCCATGAGTCCTGACGCCCACCCTCACCTCTTCCCCACCCTGATCCCCAACCATTAAATACCCGCTTCCCATCCACATGGAAATATCGCTATCTTAACATCTCTCTGAAGAAATTCTGAAGTCAAAAGAGATCCAGAGAGCCACTGGTCCTGTAATTTTCACACCAGCTGACTGGCAATTGACATAGGTAATTTAGGCTGTGATTTTTCGAGGGCACCCGAAGAGAACCCAAATTCCATTAAATGTCTTTGAGAACTGGTTGCGTTGGAGATCCCAGCCTTATAGCAAGAGAAACAAGAGTTTGGGGGAACGTCTCAACCACTCCACAGGAAAATCTGCAACGGAGAGATGGCAAAACCCACCCTGCAGTAGCATACAGCCTGGGGGTTAGGGCGTTAAGCTACAATAATAAAAAAAAAAATTAGCAGAAGATAGACGTGAACTTCTGATGTCCTGGACTAGTGGGTGTTCTGGCCTTTCGCCCATGAAAAACTTCAAAAGGTCTCGGTATCATCCCAATGTGGAACTGGCAAAAGGTTGAAATCTTGAACAGTTTTGCAGGATGGGGAAAACATTCCTCTTTTTGTAACTATTAATTTATTTCGAAAGTTTTAATGGGTTCATAAATCATTGTCATGTAAATATCAGAGACAAAGCAATAAATGGAGCTCCTGTTTAGCGGAGCATTACACAGGACTATAACCATCAGATCTCAATTTAACGGGGTGCTACCGTGCCATAGAGTGAACATCTTTACACTACCCATGGCATGTTGTTGCTGGTCATTTTATTAAATCGAGTGAAATCTTTGATTATACTGGGAATATCTATCAAATGTTAACATTTAACAAAAATTAGACAGGTGTGCTGGGCTTTTTGTGTGTGTGCAGATGAATGTACTTTGGCTGTGTATTGAATAAATGGTAACTAAACATCTAAGTATCGGCAGCAAACCATTCCTAACCCCAGTCAATGACTACTTAGCTTATACCTGGTGCAAAATCTGTATCCTCGCTACAGGATCTGAGGATGTTCTCACTAGCGCTATGAAAGTCCAATCCCTTTTTAAACCAGCTACATTCCAGGTCTCAATGAGATCTAGTGGCCATGAGTTGCACCAGACAATTGAGCAGTGTGTGAGAAAGTATTTCGTTGGCTCGGTTTTAAATCTGCTACCTTCTTTCCCAGGCCACCTTGATCTTGTGTAAAGAACAGACAGAACAAAAAGTGCCTACGTGTAATTAAAAGGCAGCCGATTCAAAATGGATGGAAGGGTATACTTTTTCCATGCAATGGATAATTTAGACGGTGGGACTCATTGCCACAGGAAACCATTGAGACCAAGAACTTAGCAAGATGCCAAAAGGGATTGGACATTTACATGGAGATCAAGACTGTCCAGTTATAATAAACACTACCGAAAATGTTGGAAGGGAAGTTAAACCTCAAGCCTCAGGGCTAAAGCTGTTCTCTATTAGAGAACAGGACGAGACCTGTGGGTGGCAGATAATTCTACATCTGTTCCCGGGGTTCTGACATCTCCCGCTGAAGCTGACCAATGTCAGAGACAGGTTACAGGATTAAATTAGTCTTGTGTCTGATCTTCTCTGACAAATCCTATATCCCTACGATCTCACTTCTCTGTCCCATTCATTATTGTCTCTCTCTCTCCAACACATCCCCTCTTACTCTTTGCCTTTCTAAACAGACCCAGTCTTTTCAACCTCTCTTCATAATGGGCCAAGTGCAGGGTGAAGCTGGAGACCGGACTCCTGGGTTCTGCCCCTGGCTCTAGGAGGGTGAAAAACTCCAGTAGGTTAGTTCTGAGGTTGGGGGCTAGGAACCAAGATTCCTGGGTACTATTTTTATGTCTGGGAGGGGAGTGGGAGCTAGGGGTTAGAGCGGGGGAGGGGGGGCTGAGAGTCAGGATCTCTGGGCTTGCTTCTCAGTTCTGGGACTTAGTGGATTTTGAGATGGGAGGACTGGAACTCTGGATTCTTGGGTTCTATTCCTGGGCACTGGCCACTGTGGGAAGACATGATACTGGGCTAGATGGACCTTTGGTCTGACTCAGTATGGCCATTCTTACGTCTAGTAAAGGAGGGGATCTACTGGTTAGATGGATGGGGCTGGGAGTCAGAACTCCTGGGTTCTATTCTCAGCTCTGAGAAAGCAGTGGGTTACAGTGATTAGAGGGAGAGGGGCTGGTACTCAGGAAGTCTGGGTACTAGTGTCAGCTCTGGGAGGGTGGTGGGGTCTAGAGAGTTACACCAGTGAGGGGCTGGAGGCCAGGACTCCTGGGTTCTATTCTCAAGCCTGGCAGGGGAGTGTTGTGTAAGTGGTGTTGGGTCACAGACCTGGCACAAATCTTATGTAAATATCAAGCTGGGTGGCTGAGGGATGCACTTTAAACCTGTTTTACCAAAGCCACTGCTCCCAGATTATGATAGATTCCCCCACTCCCCTCTTTTTTCCAACTGCTTGTGGGTTTGAGGCGGTGGTAGTCAGGGCTCCACCCTGCCTTTTGGCCAGCATTCATAGAATCACAGAGCCTTAGGGTTAGACGGGACCTCCAGGGTCACGTAGTCTAACCCCCAGCCAAGAAGCAAGATCTGTTGTGTCTCAAATTGCCAAGTCTCTGCTATTTTGAGTCACTAATAAGTTAACATACTCAGCCACAGCTGTAGGAAGCATGAATAATTGTTCCATTCCAGAAGTTTGCCATCTACTCACCTCTCCTGAAGTCTCCTTAGCTGATCACATTTTGAGGTGCTTGTGGTCGCTCGGTGCCCCACTCCTTTAGCTCTGATGGCCCTTAGCCCCGCCACCGATCTATAAACTCTCATGCTAATGAGAAAGTGCTGATGGATGCTCTCTGCTGGACCAGACGAAGGGAAATTGGCCCCCTAGGATTTGGGGGACAGCTGAGTTGGCATTTTAATTACAATGGGGATTATTAAACAGTGTCAAAGCAGGATGCATCCCCGGCAGCTCAAACCCAGCTAACTTTTAGAGGGCGGGCAGGAATCAGGCATGAAATGGCCAGATTCCAAAGCAGATGGGATTTGTGTGTGTGTGTGTGTGGCAGGGGGGCGTAGGGTTTTCAAAGCTACCTAGGAGATTTGGACACACAGAGTCCATTGAAAAAGCATGGGAACTGAACGTCCAGCCCCTGCCCCCATGTGGCTTTGCAAATCCTATCTTAATAGCCTAGTACCAGTTAAACGGGGATGGCGGGGGGCAGAACTGAGGCACACATAAGGAAAGGGCTAGATCACCAAGGGATTTAAGAGCCTACATCCAACATTGAAGTTCCATTGAGATCCTCAAAACCTCCACTCAGCTGTCACCTACCTCTGGAGGTGCCTAAATTCCCTAGGCATCCAGGCTCAGATCATCCAAGGTGTTAAGGCACCTGGTGCTAGCATACCTGGGCCTTAATTTTCTGTTGGTGAGGATGTGCAAGCCAGCAATGTCCTGAGGTGTCCTGAAACTGGGTGTTCCCTACAGGGCACTTATCTAGAAGCCCCAGCTTTGAATCCACACAGTGCCTGATATGGAGCAGGTCTGAACTCAGGTGACTTGGACATGGGTCTCATAGGATAGTCTCTCCTTTGTATGATATAATTAAGTGCTCATTGGGGCAAAGAGAGTGCATCTACACGGCACATTAAGCCCGGGCTCTGAGTCAGGTTTGAGCCCAAGTCCCTCTTCTGTTCACACACAAATCAATCTGACTCAGGTCAGCGAGCCCTCAGGACCGGCTCCTAGGACTCTGCTGGGTGTGTGTGTGTGTGTGTGAGATCCCAAGTCCTGCAGCAACTCTGGTCCGAGCCTTTTCATTTTGCCATGTGGATGCGGCTTGAGTGGCCAACCCGAGTCAGAAGCACTGTGCAGTGCAGCATGGACGCATTCATAGGTGCTGACTTCTGCTCCCAACGGTGGATGCTCGACCCCCCTCTGCCCCCGGCCCGCCCCGACTCCACCCCCCCACTCCTGCCCCGCCCCCATTCCAACCCCTTCCCCAAAGTCCCCGCCCCAACTATACACCCTCCCTGCCCCTATTCCAACCCCTTCCCTAAATCTCTGCCCCGGCCCTGCTTCTTCCCCGCTTCTTCCCCTGAGCATGCCATGTTCCCACTCCTCCCACCCCTGGAGCAGCCAAACAGACCTGGGTTTACAATGCAATGTAGATGCATCCAGAGAGCCTAGGCCAGAGGTAACAGCTCCTGGGAGGAGATCCGTGTCCAAGTCCCTGCTCTGAATCAGGAGCATTTGAAAACACGACCAGGGGAGGTCCCTGATCGCTGGGCAATCAGGTATAGTGGTGTTTGCCTCTCCCTCTGCTTTTTGCATTGGAAAGGGCTGACCTGGCTTAGGTGCAGGAGCACTGGAACCTCGGTAGAAATGTGTGGAGAGGGGCACGAGGCCCCGTCTCCTGTGGCCCCACCCCTTTGTGGCCTCGGTCCCCACTCCACCTCTTCCTCGAAGGCCCAGCCCCCTCCGTGTCCCCCCCCTGCTCCTCCTTTTCTCCCTGAGACCCCACCCCCCTGGCCAGGGGCCGGCACCGGGAAGAGGCTGATCAGCTCCCACTCCGTGAAGTGCAGCTCCTGCCTGTGCCACTCCATGCCTGCCCGAGGCTTGCAGTTTTTTTGGGGGGGCAATGCAGACCCTGCCCCCAAACTACTCCCATGTTAAAAAGTGGGGGCCCATGGCCCCTGTCCCTCCCTTTCCGGTGCCCCTGCCAAGGCGCCCAACTCCAGGAGAGAGTTCACGACTGTGAATCCCAAGCAGAAATAGGCCCCACCTCCTAGCCTGGATTTAGGCACCTAATTCCATCAGAGGGGCGGGGCTTAGGCTGCACCCCTCTCCCTGGCATTTCCAGTTGGCTAGCTGAGGCGACTCTCTGCGAATGTGCGGTTTCTGTGGATCCCGTTCTTAGGGACCTAACCCTCCAGGCGCCCAACTCGGGGCTGTGAATTGCACTGGGGTGATGACAGGTGATTGCCATGCCGATGTCCCTTTGCGGCTCGAGCCCAGAGTGACATATACAGGGCCATACAGCAGGACAGTGATAGGAAGGCGACCCAGCCATCCTGACCCCCGGTCAGACCTCACCCAACCCATGAGATATCACTTATCCCTCAGAGCTAGGTATGGAATCCAGATGTCCTGTCCACTGACTAGGAAAGGGGGACTGGGAAGCAGAATTCTTGTGTTGTGTAGCCAGCTCAGGGAGGGGAGAGGGGCCTAGGAGTTAGAGCAGTGTGGGGCTGGGAACTAGGACTCCCGGATTCTATCCATGATTCTGGGAGGGGAGTGGGGTCTAGGGGTTAGAGCAGGGGGGGGCTGGAAACTAGGACTCCTGGGTTCTATTTTTAATGACCCTCCCATTCCATTGAGCGTCAATGGCCACTGGAACAGAAGCTGATGTTTGGGGAGATGGATGCCAAAGAGTTAGTACAAATCCCC
Source organism: Terrapene triunguis (assembly GCF_002925995.2). Taxonomy (NCBI): domain Eukaryota; kingdom Metazoa; phylum Chordata; order Testudines; family Emydidae; genus Terrapene; species Terrapene triunguis. The sequence goes on from NW_020665139.1 coordinate 197,916, forward strand.
ACCTACCAGCCTGAGCTCTGTCTCTGTGTAGCAGTCTACTTCCCAGGGGGTGTTCGTGAAAGACATGCCATCCCATTTTGGCCTGTTACATTGTCTGGAATACGCTCTTTCCATGATGGGATATGGAATGTGTTGCCTCTGTGCTAGAAGCGCATGAGGGTGATTAACCAGCAGAACAAACTCTTCAGGGAAGCAATGGATTTTCCATCTCTTGATGGCTTCAGATCCAGCCTGGAGGCCTTTCCGGAAGACAGTTTAGTCAACACACAAGTCACTGGGCTCAATCCAGGGGTGAAATTCGCTGGCCTGGGTTATCCTGGAGGTCACATTGGATGATCAAATGGCCCCTTCTGGCCTTAAACTATTTATCTATACGCTGAGAACCATGTAATGGAAATGAATGAGTCTGGGACAACCTCAGCCCTGGTCCCGTTGGACAAGTGTCCCCTTTGGCAAACCCACTGCAACTGGCATTTATAGGACCCTTTGATGGCAGCCTCAGAAGAGAGGCCAACTGACAAGCCTGGATGGGGGAAGTGAAGTCTCTTTGGATAAGGCGCTTGGCCGGGACATGGGCATCAGTCCTTTTCTCAGCCACAGACTCCTCATCCTTGAGGCTCAGGGCAGTCAGCCTCCACTTGGAGCCTTTGGAAATCCCAGCTGTAGGGCTCAATCCCTGAGCAGGGCTTAGACTCAGAATTGCGGTGTCTAGCTGGTTTAGGTGCCCTGTGGAATTCACAGCCTTGAGTTAGACACCCTGCTCTCTATTCGATACTTTCCCCCCCAAAACCAAAAGGTGTCTTGCTTTCCTTCCATAGCCTAGTGGTTAGAGCACATAGCTGGGGTGTGGGCAGCCAGAGTTCAAATCTCTCCTCTGCCTGATTTGGAGTAGGGATTTGATTCCAGGTCTACCATATCACGGGCCGGTGCTTTGGGTATTCAGGGTGGTCCATCTGGTGGCCTGTGGGCTGATTTCATCTAGCTCCCAAAAAGCAGCTGCCGGAGACATGTGGCAGTTGCAGACCCTTGTGGCGAAATACATTCTCTACAAAATGGCATCCTCCATGCGGAGTCACTTCACGCAAGGTCCTGCCGCAAGGAGGTGGCCATTTTGCAGCTCATGTGGAGGTGCCCCAAAAATAACATCGAGCCCACTGCGCGGGGAAGATCAGACCACTCACCCATCTGGAGGAGGTGGCCCACTTTATATCACATAATTAAATATTCCTTGGCCAGAAAGATGGGAAGAATAAATCTACAGTCAGGTGGGTAGTGCACTCATCTGGGCGTAGGTAGACATGGGCTCAACTTCCTGTGATAATGGTCATTTACCTAGTTTATAAAAGGTGGAAGTGATCAACAGAAGAGATTGAGACATGCCCATTTCAGAATACCCCACAGCCCACTGGATAGGGATCTCACCTCAGATACTGGCTTACCTGGGTTTGAATTCCTGCTCCCCATTAGCTGGAGGGAGGATTTGAACCTGTGTCTCTCACATTATAGGAGATCATTCTCACCCCTGGTTAAAAGGTAGGGAATTGATTGGTTAGGCCCATGCCCACCTTTGGTTAGATGTTGAAAGATGTTTGGTTGTGTGTGTATGTTCCCTCTGTGTGCCGCCCCAGCCCTGCGCAGACAGCTGGCATGGCAGACCTCGAGCAAACCATCCAATGACCACAAGATCTGTTAAGGGACGAAGGCACCCAGCCAGGTTTATTGTCAATGAAGCACGGTACTAGTATCTCACAGACTACCGGACCACTAATATATGTATGCCCGTAACAATGGACCAGCTCAGTGAACGGCGGGACTTTCCATTCCTCCCTAGGCCAGACAAAGATACTCCCTCTGAGATACATCTTTATACACCGAGACAAACAAACTAGTATTGCCCCTCTGACATAGTTAGTTACTGTCCACTGACATGGCTAATTATCACCCATCATCTTGTACATGTTGGTTTGATTGAACATCTTTATTATGTACTGTCATTCTGACCTTATCTTTTAGGAGGGGTCAGTATGTTCCTGTTATCCTTGGGGAATGTTTTTGTACCATCCTTGATATTGGGATTTTCTGGGGAGGGATAGATCCGTGGTTTGAGCATTGGCCTGCTAAACCCAGGATTGTGAGTTCAATCCTTGAGGGGGCCACTTAGGGATCTAGGGCAAAAATCAGTACTTGGTCCTGCTGGTGAAAGCAGGGGGCTGGACTCGATGACCTTTCAAGGTCCCTTCCAGTTCTAGGAGATAAGATATCTCCGTTAATATCAGGATGTGTTTGCATGAGTACTCTGTGACTAGCACTTCTTAGGAATGTGTATTTCTGCAATATCAACCCTGTTCTTGTCAGATTCTGTGAGCAGGTCCTGCCTCATATCAGGCCTTCAATACAAGGGCTTATGTCTCAGGCTCTCTTCCTACTAAATCACAACAGAAATTTAGGTGCTGTTGGACTTTATCATCTGAAATTTAGGAGCCTAGGGAATTTAGGCATCTACAGGGCTAGCAGCAGATGAGCAGGGGTCTTGAGGGTCTTAATTTTGGATTGAGGCACCTAAAGTAGCAGTTCCTTTGTGGTTCTAGCATGTAGTGTCTCTTGTCCATCGGTAAAGTGGGGACACTAACACTTCCCTTCCTCCCAGGGATGTGTGGGGATAAATGCATTAGGAAAGGCTGAGATACCTAATCATAGAATCATAGAAGATGAGGGTTGGAAGAGACCTCAGGAGGTCATCTAGTCCAACCCCCTGCTCAAAGCAGGACCAACACCAACTAAATCATCCCAGCCAGGGCTTTGTCAAGCTGGGCCTTAAAAACCTTTAAGGATGGAGATTCCACCACCTTCCTAGGTAATCCATTCCAGTGCTTCACCACCATCCTAGTGAAATAGTGTTTCCTAATATCTAACCTAGACCTCCCGCACTGCAACTTGAGACCACTGCTCCTTGTTCTGTGATCTGCCACCACTGAGAACAACCTAGCTCCATCCTCTTTGGAACCCCCCTTCAGGTAGTTGAAGGTTGCTATCAAATCCCCCCTCACTCTTCTCTTCTGCAGACTAAATAAGCCCAGTTCCATCAGCTTCTCCTAATAAGTCATGTGCTCCAGCCCACTAATCATTTCTGTTGCCCTCTGCTGGACTCTCTCCAATGTATCCACATCCTTTCTGTAGTGGAGGGCCCAAAACTGGACACAATACTCCAGATGTGGCCTCACCAGTGCCAAATAGAGGGGAATAATCACTTCCCTCGATCTGCTGGCAATGCTCCTACTAATGCAGCCCAATATGCCATTAGCCTTGTTGGCAACAAGGGCACACTGTTGACTCATATCCAGCTTCTCGTCCACTGTAATCCTCAGGTCCTTTTCTGCAGAACTGCTGCTTAGCCAGTTGGTCCCCAGCCTGCAGGGCCGGCTCTAGGCACCAGCAAAACAAGCAGGTGATTTGGGCGGCACATTTGCAGGGGGCAGCATTTGGGCCATCCTTTTTTTTTTTTTTTAACTCACTGCCTCCTCCGCTGCAGAAGCAGAGCCACGGAGCAGCTGGGGATCCAGCATGGGAGCTGAGAACCCACGGGACCCTGGGAGATGTAGTTCCTTGCCTAGCTCCCTGCCTATAGAGCCAGCCCTGGAGCAGGGAAAGAGCTACATTTCCCAGCAATCCCTTGGCAGCTATCAACAGGAAAGGGAGGGGTAGGGAGTGAGGTAGCTGAGACCTCATGCTGCAGCTTGCTGTGAGTTGAAAGGGGTGGCAGTGTGAATGGGGAACAACTTATGCCCAAGGAGTAGAAGGCTTTGCCCCAGGTATCCCCTTCAGAAGACTTCCCCAGACTGAATTAGGGATACTGGTGTGACCTCACCTTGCAGCCCCCAAAGAAGGAATTGGGTGGACTAAATGGACAGTGCCCCTCTCTATCTGAAGCCTAGTAAGGGAGGTACATGGATCCCACTAGAATTTAAAATGAAAAGTAAGGGAGGGGAGGCTCTGCTAGAGGACCTGGGCAGCTTTAGATACAGTACCAGGCACTTAGGAGGATTTCCACTTCTGAGCCATGGAAGCAGAAATTGACTTTTCCTTTCCAGAGTTAGTTAATATTCAGAAAGGGAATCTAGCATCTGCCTTCCAGATTTGAACACCTCAAAATTCAGGAGTGCTCAAGCTCAATTTGGGCAGCTGTTACTTCATTTCTCCCAAATCAAATATACTGATCCACTGTAACTTGCTGTAGAAAAAGTAGGATAAAATTGAGCAAGAAATGTTTCCCAGTGGTTTTTAGGACTGGAATTGCTATTTTCAACAGCTATTGCTTTTATTTTTTTTTTAAATTATTTTTTTAGTTTTATTTGTTTAAAAGGAAGACAGTGATATTGCATTGGCAAATTCCCCATAGAAACAAAGAGTGGAACAAAAGAATAACAAAGGCACCTCAAGGTTTCCTCATTTATGTAGGACAGTCTTATACTATGCATCCAGATATCCTTCAGTCACACAAGCTGAAAATTGTTCCACTTTACTGCAGTTGTGTAACCATATGGGAACCAATCCTGTCTGTGTTCTGTGCACATCCAAAATTCCTGCTGAATGACCTGCCTCGGGAGTGAGTTACCAGTGACCCAGGGCTGGGGCAGCAGGAGGATGCAGATTGGGGGGAGAGCCCAGGGCTGGGGTGGCAGGGGGGTGGGGGGAGGGCACTAGTGGGGGGGAAAAGGGGGAGGCCAGCGCTGGGGCAACAGGGTGTGTGTGTGTGTGTGTGGGGAGACCCCAGGGCTGGGGCAGCATGGAGGTTGGGAGGGGGAGCCCAGGGCTGGGGTGGGGGCCAGCCAAAATTTTTTTTGCTTGGGGCAGCAAAAAAACCTAGAGCCGGCCCTGCCAGCCTGTAGTGGTGCTTGGGATTCTTCCATCCTAAGTGCAGGACTCTGCACTTGTCCTTGTTGAAACTCATCAGATTTCTTTTGGACCAATCCTCCAATTTGTCTAGGTCACTCTGGACCCTGTCCCTACCCTCCAGCATATCTACCTCCCCCGCCGGCTAAGTGTCATCTGCAAACTTTATGTTTTGAAATGTTTATGAATATAATGGCTACTGATTGTATGATTAGGGGGCTGGAGCACATGACTTATGAGGAGAAGCTGAGGGAACTGGGCTTATTTAGTCTGCAGAAGAGAAGAGTGAGGGGGGATTTGATAGCAGCCTTCAACTACCCGAACAGGCGCTCCAAAGAGGATGGAGCTCGGCTGTTCTCAGTGGTACCAGGTGACAGAACAAGGAGCAATAGTCTCAAGTTGCAGTGGGGGAGGTCTAGGTTGGATATTAGGAAACACTATTTCACTAGCGGGGTGGTGAAGCCCTGGGATGGGTTACCTAGGGAGGTGGTGGAATCTCCTTCCTTAGAGGTTTTTAAGGCCCGGCTTGACAAAGCCCTGGCTGGGATGATTTAGCTGGGGATTGGTCCTGCTTTGAGCAGGGGGTTGGACTAGATGACCTCCTGAGGTCTCTTCCAACCCTGATATTCTATGATTCTATGATCTTGGGGCTCATTCCTTGGGATATGGGGGAGTAAACAGGTGGTACAGCTATGCTTCTGCAGGGTGTAGCTGAGCTTCTGCCACGATAAACCCAGCCATAACGGAGGACTCCAGTCTCCGTGTGTTTCTGTGTGTCCGTTGGTCATGTCTGAAGACAGACGATACCCCAAAAGTTTAGTTAATAAGAATTGTCTGTGCGTGTGTATTTGGGTAAGATCTGAACTATTCAGTGACCTGGTGGGTGATGTGTCTGATCCTTTGGGGCTGGTAGAACTTTTTATATGATGAACAAGAGTTTCAGTAATCCTCACCATATTTGCTTGGCTGTCTGGGAGGAAGCCAATAAACGCAGGGTATCCAAAGGGTTCAAGAGCAGGTGACCACACCTTGATGAGCCATTACAGAAGAAATCACTTTCCATCCTGTAGTAAGAATACTCGTGATTGTGCTGACGGTAACAGTAATTGCTCTAATTGAACTGTGCTGGTGTACGCGTTATCCAATAAAAAGGGGAAAATTACAAGAGCAGATTGGATGAGAAATGGACTAGCTTTGACCATTAATAAACCTGTGCTGATGGATGGTAGTTAGGGAGTTATGTTGTATCAAGCTTTTTTTACTTGTGTAGTCTTTGGTATAGATGCATTTTAGCTATTTTTACTTTATCCTTATATTATGCAATATTTTGTTATCCTATTATTTAGCATAGTTAATTATATAACTGTATTTACGTATTAAGGAGGGGATGATAGGATAATGGACAGGGATGTTTTGTTCGAACTAGCAGGTACAAGGAGAAGGGCAGTAACTAACAATGTCAGGAGTGTAAAACGTAACTTGTTTGTATCAATGTATAAAAGGAGAAGTCCTAGGAGGGGCACCTTTGTCCAGTCAAGGGGACAGCATCCTGGTGCGCTGACAGAGCTGGTACCATTGTTGTGGGCATTCCTGTGTTAGTATATTTGTAACCCCTATGGGGCACTAGGACCATGCTTTGTCGACAATACACCTGGCTGAGTGCCTTTGCGACTCAACCGAGCCTGTGGTCTTTCTTTCTGAATGGCATCGAGGTCTGCTGGATCAGCACGCTGCATTCTCTGCTCGTGCAGCTAACACCGGAGCTCCAAGAACAGCAGCACTGATCGGCCATAACACCTTTGCAGCCTTGACAGCATTTCAACGACACCCCACAGCACTGAACACCAGGTCTCAGGGGGAAGTGAAACACTCTAAGGATTGGATGCGCCCAATTCAGGGTCATCCCAGAAGAGACTCAGATTCTCTTCCACTGAAGCTCCACAAACCTGGCAAACCAGTGGCTTTCTTAGGGCTGGTCTACACCCAGCCGCTAGTTCGATGGCTGGGGATCGAAGTTCTGGGTTCGACTTATCGCGTCTGGTCTGGACGCAATAAGTCGAACCAGGAAGTGCTCACCGTCGACTGCGGTACTCCAGCTCGGTGAGAGGAGTACTGCGGAGTCGACGGGGAGCCTGCCTGCCGCGTGTGGACCGCGTCTGAACCGCGGTAAGTTCGAACTAAGGTATGTCGACTTCAGCTACGTTATTCACTTAGCTGAAGTTGCGTACCTTAGTTCGAATTAGGGGGTTAGTGTAGACCAAGCCTTAGACTAGATGATCCTTGTGGTCCCATCTAACCCTCTGGTTCTATGATTCTTGCACTGTGGGGTGAATTAGAATAACAAATAAGCGGAAGAGGTGACGCAAAGACAGGTTAACTTGTTACCTTGCAGACCGGAGCTCTTAAGAGCCCTCCTCGCTCACAGTAGGACGTACTTTAGATAACAACCCAAGATAGACCAATGAGGAATGCAAGGGTTTAAGCACCAGGGTTTTGAACTAGTTAAACTGAGTAAAAATTACCCCAGTTACCACTAACTTCCTGATCACACCCAGGATAGAAAACAATGCTCAGATATAACAATGTGGTATTGTTTGCATATTCACCATGTCATATTTCTGTCTCTTATCTCCAGTAGTGTCAAGGAAAGTTTATATCTTAGGTTCAAAGACTGCTATTTACCCAATTCCACACCTAAATTGTATCCTGTCCTCTGGACTTTAAACTTGAGATCCATTCAGTTTAAAAGCAGGAAGAGTGAAAAAATAAATTCCACACTCAAGTCCTCCTTGCCAGTTTTTTGTGGTTAAACAATCACATTTCTTGTTGTTTGTAAAGAAACGCTGTTCTTTCTCCCTGAGAGTAGATTCAGACAATCATGGGAAACTGACTAACCATTCAGTCAGTGACACACAAACAAAAGTGCACAAAATAAGATATACCTTAAAAAAAGTCCATCCCCCACCCACCTTATCTCTGTCATTCTAGGAAGCTTTGATTTTACTTGCAACAACAGAATTTTAAGCACACAAACATATGCTACTTCAGCTAATGGCATCACAGATGTGACACTAAGGGTTTTTTACACATGTAAGTTGTGTATAACTATCCAGTACAGCCTAGCTAGCGTGGGTGCATTTATACCAGCATAGCTGGGCTTGGCAGCATTCAATTTTCATTTTTTTATAACATTGGCAGATAATATTGATGGTTTTTTGTCAGCAAATTTTTGATTTTTATCAGTTTACATTTTCACAATTGTGCAGAATTATGGCTTTTAAGCATTTTAAAACTTGTGATCTATTTAAATTGCCATAGTGGCAGGAAATCATTGGGGAAGTCAGATGATAACTATATAATGGTGCTAAAATTCAAAAAGCTAAAGATTTCTAAGCCAGTTGTTTTAGCAGAGCTGTAAATCCATGCTGTATGCAGCATTTTTCACAACAGGTTTTATACACATGAACATGGGAATCTAACACGTTTTCAAGCAGTACTTTTCCTTCTTTGCCCAGTAGTAAGTTTTGATTAATATTGATGGAAATATGTTTTTCAGGGTTCGTGTGTGCGCGTGGTAAAATCAGCCAACATTTACCAATCAAAATTGAGTTTTTCCAAGCCTAAATAAACCTGTTCCCATACTGGCAGGAGATTATGGCTCTTTATACCAGTAAAACTGACTTCACACTAAGGGTTTATACTGGTATAACTATAGCAGGAAAAAAAATCACCCCCACAACTGGCATAGTTATATCAGGGCACACACTGTGTAGAAGAGGCCTAAGTGTGGGACAGAAGTAGCTGACCCCTGTAACTTTTCCTTTCCTGGCTCGCATTGCCTTGTTTTCAGAACTGCGACATTAGTTTTCGACAGAGAGCTTTGGCTCTATGAAGCAGAGCCATGGTATTGCTAGCAAGCCGTCAGAGCTCATCTCATCCAGGTGAGAGATTTCAGCGTGAGGGTTAAGCATGAAAATTTACCAGCCCTGGCAAAAATAAAACCATTCTGCTCAGCATACAGGGGGGCGGGGTAGGCCTAAAGTATGTTGTGTTCACTTAAAATGACTTCCCAGTAGTTTGTGCAGAGAGGTTAGATGGCACAGTTTAGTGGTAGAGAGCGACACATGGAGTCAGGTTCCATTCTAACCTTTTTGCTTTTCTGTACCTCATTTCCCTC
>NW_020665139.1:226982-315175 GCF_002925995.2 Terrapene triunguis
ACAGACCCTGACTGAGATCAGGGAACCCTTTCCTGTGAAAAGTTTCAGTTTAAACAAATCCACATTTTTTGAGGGAAATATTACTAATAGAACATGTAATTTTAGAAAAAAAATGAGTATGCATTTAGATTGTTTTGAAATAGAGTCTGAAAAATCACTGTATGTTTTTTTAAATAAAACGGTAGGGGTTGATTTTTTGAAATTTATGTTTATTAAAAGTATTGTACACATTTTTTCCTATGCCTGGTTAAAAACTAGGTTAGTTTCTGTATTTTTTACACTTTTATTGTGAAAAAGTTTGCTTGCGCTGCACCCATGTGGTGTAAGCAGAAATTGCGCTTGTTTACATTAGTAGCTGTTTTTCAGCAGGTTATGTGTAAAGGTTTTTAAATATACATATGCAGGGGTTTGAAAACTAGTTTGCTTGCTGTTGTTAGTAAAAACACATACAGGTTTATGTTTAAAAGCATCTTATTTATGAGTATTGGCAGATTTATCAAGTGTTATTCTACAAGAAGAAAGATGGAAGGAGAGGTCTTTGAAAAGGGCCAAGAAAACTTTGTCTAAAGCAGCTGCAGTTTCCAAGGATGGGAACAAAGAAGCATTTCCCCTGGTTCTGAACAGCCCAGCACATCCAGAGCCTTTATTATACAGAACGACCCGTCGTTAAAAAGGGCACACATCCCTGTAGCAGTTGCAGTATCCGGGGATGTGAGTAAGCAATGCAAAGAGGCCAAAACCTCCAATTCTGAACAGCCCAAAGCCTCCTCTGCACATAAGAAACCAACTTTAAAAAGGGCAAACAAACCTGTAACAGCGGCAGTGTCTAGGGTTGGGCGTGAGCAGGGCCAAAGGTTCAACCCCCTGATTCTGATCAGCCCACAGCCATTGCTATTTAACAATCCACCTGCTGGTTTTGTTACATCAATTGCTGTTTGTAATGAGCTGTTTAGTACTTGTAATCAGCTGTGGGCTGATCTCTTAGTTGTTTAATAGATAAAAAGTTTTCAAATTTGCTTCTTGAGGCATTTCAAAAGCAACCTTCTCCAGAAGAAAGGGAGGCTTTAGACCAAAAGACAACAGAAACACGTACGATTGTAAAATTGGAGAAAGTGGTGAAGGGAGGCTCTGATTATACATGAAACCTAAAAACATAAAGAGGTGTTGAGAAAAAAAGTGGGAAAGATCTAAAAGGCTTAGGAGGCTTTTGGCAAAGAAATTTAAAAAGACCAGAGTGTTTTTAAGGAGACACCCTGTCAAGGTTCCTTCCCCACTCTGAATTCTAGGGTACAGATGTGGGGGACCTGCATGAGAACCTTTAAACTGAATTACCAGCTTAGATCTGGTTTTGCTGCCAAGTGCTAACTCCCTTCCCTGGGTAGCCTTGAGAGACTTCTTCACCAATTTTCTGGTGAACACCGATCCAGGCCCTTGGATCTTAAAACAAGGAGGAATTAATCATCCCCCCCCTTCTCCTTTTCCCCCACCAATTCCTGGTGAGTCCAGATCCAATCCCCTTGGATCTTAAAACAAGGAAAAATCAATCAGGTTCTTAAAAAGAAGGCTTTTAATTAAAGAAAGAAAGGTAAAAATCATCTCTGTAAAATCAGGATGGAAAATAACTTTACAAGGTAATCAGATTTAAAGAGCCCAGAGGACCCCCCTCTAGCCTTAGGTTCAAAGTTACAGCAAACAGAGGTAAACACTCTAGCAAAAGGAACATTTACAAGTTGAGGAAACAAAGATAAACCTAACACGCCTTGCCTGGCTGTTACGTACAAGTTTGAAATATGAGAGACTTGTTTAGAAAGATTTGGAGAGCATGGATTGATGTCTGGTCCCTCTCAGTTCCAAGAGCGAACAACCCCCAAAACAAAGAGCACAAACAAAAGCCTTCCCCCCCCCAAGATTTGAAAATATCTTGTCCCCTTATTGGTCCTTTGGGTCAGGTGTTAGCCAGGTTATCTGAGATTCTTAACCCTTTACAGGTAAAAGGATTTTGGTGTCTCTGGCCAGGAGGGATTTTATAGTATTGTACACAGGAGGGCTGTTACCCTTTCCTTTATAGTTATGACACACCCCTACAACTAAAAAAGGGAAATGGACATAGACCCCCCTATCCCCTCGTCTGATGGTGCAGGATCTCCCGCTCCTAATGCACCTCCTTAGGTGTACTTGGAATGTGTGAGACACTGGATAAGGCACTGAAGAGAATTTAACGCTTATGAGATTTTCAAGAATTTTGTTTCGCTAATTTGGACAGAGTGACGGGCTTCACAGAGGCAATGGTGGCCGTTGACACCGCTATTCAAAATTTGCTAGATGATATTAATAATCAGGTGGGGTCTGAAGTTTTTGTACAGCTACGCTTAGATGCCCTGGGGCTAAATCAGCCGTTCTTTTCTCTACGGAGGCCTTGGGAAGATTTAAACACTGTACATTTTTAAAATAATGTCATCACTATATTGCAGAGTAACACAGATATTGTGGGGTCCGGGACTCTAAGACTGGTTGTTACAATTATTAGAAACAGGGATAGTGTAGTTGGGACTGTAAGACCCTTGAAGACTATCATGTACAGTAAAATCATCGGAAAAAAAAGAAAACATTTAATCAATTTAAATAACCAGAATAACAACTTGTGTTTTGCCGATAGTGTACTGGGTCTCTTATCTAATGAAAAACATATGGATGCCCAACCATTACAGGGGGCTGGGCAACTCTGCCAGGAGCTGGGGTTTTCAGGCCAAAAAATGGTTAGTTTTACAGACCTGAGCTCTTTTGAAGAACTTTTAGGCATGACTATTAAAGTAATGTATCATGAAAATGGGAATTAGCACTTTTTTACAATGTGTGGGAAATGTCACCCCAAAATTATTTTTGTTCTGCTATAAAACAAACATTATTACGGTATCCTAAATATTAAAGTCTTTATAGGAGCATCATATTTGTGCAACTACTGTCACCATGTACAACCACAAACATCAGCACGCCTGTAAAAACCACTGCCGTATGCGTAATAGGGCCGAGTGCCCCAGCTGTAAGCTATTTTGCAGGTCCAAGGTCTGTTTAGGAAGACACAGAGGTCTGGTAGCAGATGGTAAAGTTGAATGTAAAACTAGAAGTCTTTGCAATAAGTGCGGCTTCTACAATGTTACAAATCAATGGTGTAAAAGCAAAAAGTGTCCCCAGTGTTATCAGAAGACAGACAGCATCGATGGTCCTGAGCGTTACATGCATAATATCTGGTCTCCAGAAGAGGGGAAGGATTATGTGTTTTATGATTTTGAATGCATGCAAGAAATGGGGGTACACATACCAAATTATGTTTATGCCTTGCATTTAGATAAAGAAACCAGCTGGGAATTTAAGGGGGAAAAATACATTAGTGAGTTTATTTGAACTTTTGTAGACAAGCGTTTTAAGGGATACACTTTTATCGCTCATAACGCTAAAGGTTACGATTGTTATTTTATCCTTAGACAATTGATTAAAAAAAAATAACTGTTAGCCCTGTAATGCAAGGTGGGAAACTAATGTGTGTAATGGTGGTGGACTTAGACATCAGATTTATAGATTCTTTAAATTTTCTTCCCATGAAACTCAGGGTATGTCTACACTACAAGAGTAGTTCGATTTTACTTGAATCGAATATGTGGAATCGATATTACAAAGTCGAACGTGTGTGTCCACACTAAGGACAGTAATTCGACTTTGTGAGTCCACGCTAACGGGGCAAGCGTCGACATTGGAAGCGGTGCACTGTGGGCAGCTATCCCACAGTTCCCGCAGTCCCTGCTGCCCATTGGAATTCTGGGTTGAGCCGCCAATGCCTTCTGGGTAAAAAAATGTGTTGAGGGTGCTTTTGGGTAACTGTCGTCATCCAACCGTCACTGCTGCCCTCCCTCCCTGAAAGCGCCGGCGGGAAATCAGTTCGCGCACTTTTCTGGTCAGTGACAGCGCGGACGCCACAGCACTGCGAGCATGGAGCCTGCTGCGACCATCGCTGAAGTTATGGCTGTTGTCAACACCTCGCACCTTATCATCCACTTTTCCCAGAGGCAGATGCTGAGAAATCGGGCGAGGAGGCTACGGCAGCGCGATGAGGACCTGAAGTCTGATAGTGGCACAGACCTGTCACAAAGCACTGGACCCCGCACCGAGGACATCATGGTGGCAATGGGTCATGTTGATGTTGTGGAACGGCGATTCTGGGCCCGGGAAACAAGCACGGACTGGTGGGACCGCATAGTGCTGCAGGTCTGTGATGAATCACAGTGGCTGCGAAACTTTCGCATGCAGAAGGGGACTTTCCTGGAACTTTGTGAGTTGCTGTCCCCTGCCCTGAAGCGCAATGACACCCGGATGCGAGCAGCCCTGAGTGTCCAGAAGTGAGTGGCCATAGCCCTTTGGAAGCTTGCAACGCCGGACAGCTACCGGTCAGTCGCGAACCACTTTGGCGTGGGCAAATCTACCGTGGGGGTTGTTGTCATGCAAGTAGCCAACGCAATCGTTGAGCTACTGCTCTCAAAGGTAGTGACCCTGGGAAATGCGCAGGTCATCATAGATGGCTTTGCCGTGATGGGATTCCCAAACTGCGGTGGGGCTATAGACGGAACTCACATCCCTATCCTGGGACCGGACCACCAGGCCAGCCAGTACATTAACCGAAAGGGCTACTTTTCAATGGTGCTGCAAGCACTGGTGGACCATAGGGGACGTTTTACAAACATCAACGTCGGATGGCCGGGCAAGGTTCATGACGCTCGTGTTTTCAGGAACTCTGGTCTGTTTAGACGGCTGCAGGAAGGTATTTACTTCCTGGACCACAAAATAACTCTTGGGGATGTGGAGATGCCTATAGTCATCCTCGGGGACCCAGCCTACCCGCTAATGCCCTGGCTCATGAAGCCCTATACTGGCGCCCTGGACACTGAAAAAGAACTCTTCAACTACCGGCTGAGCAAGTGCAGAATGGTGGTGGAGTGTGCTTTTGGCCGTCTCAAGGGGAGGTGGAGAAGCTTACTGACTCGCTGTGATCTCAGCGAAACCAATATCCCCATTGTTATTGCAGCTTGCTGTGTGCTCCACAATCTCTGTGAGAGCAAGGGGGAGACCTTTATGGCGGGGTGGGAGGTTGAGGCAAATAGCCTGGCTGCTGATTACGCCCAGCCAGACAGCCGGGTGATTAGAAGAGCCCAGCGGGATGTGCTGTGCATCCGGGAGGCTTTGAAAGCTAGGTTCCTCAGTGAGCAGGGTAACCTGTGACTATTAAGTTTGTTTACAGAGAAGCTGTACCTGGCCCCGTTTCTTTACCCAGTAAATGTTCACTATCCTCTCCAGTTACATACCCCGTTCACCCCGATCCCCCCCTTCCAACACATGTTTAAAAATAAAATCACTTGAATTTTGTTAATGAACACCCTTTTCTTGATTACTGTTTTCTCGGTAAAGTGTTGAACCTGGGACGCAGACTGTGGTGGGGAGCGGGTGTAGTGTAGTGATGCAAAGGACGCTTCTAAACTCCAGGAATGACAGGCTCCGCACTGGTGGACTGGTTGTTTCAACGGAGCCTGCCACCCCTCCTGTTCGGGACTCTGTGTGTGGGGGCTATGTGACTTTGTGGCAGGGGGAGGACGGTTACAGATCCCCTGCTGCGTGGTTCTGTGATCCAGGATAAGGACCGCTGCATAAGATCTCTAACCGCCCTCCCCCGCCACAAAGACACATAGCCCCCCGCCCCCCACACAGAACATGAAAACCACCTCCCAGACTGATCAGGGTAACTAGTGACTGCAATGTGTGTGTGCCCTGTTGCTGAACCTGCCCCCGCCTCTGTACCCTGGTAAAGGTGACTGTCCTGTCCAATTACCAACCCCCTTCCCCCCTTCAGACAGACTCTCCTCTAAAAGAACATGATGGAAACAGTAATTAACAGAAACGTATTTTTTATTAGCAACTACACATGAAACTGGGGGATGAAACTTGGACGGGGGCTTGGGTAAGGCGGGAAGGAAAGGACTTATCAAATTTTGGGGAATGAGAGCCTTCTGGTACTTGAGCAATCTGCAGGGGTGGAGTGAGAGTTTTCATGGACTCTGCCGCCCCTCCTTCTTGGGACTTTGGGTGAGGGGGGTATGGGACTTGGTGGCGGGGGAGGGCGGTTACAGATAGACTGCAGCAGGGCTCTGTCCTCCTGCCTCCGGTCCTGCAGAACATCCACAAGGCGCCGGAGCATGTCCGTTTGCTCCCTCATTAGTCCAAGCAGCGTTTGAGTCGCCTGCTGGTCTTCCTGCTGCCACCTCTCCTCCCGTTCCATGTGTGATCGGTGCATTTGGGACAAGTTCTCCCTCCACTGGGTCTGCTGGGCTGCCTGGGCTCGGGAGCAACCCATAAGTTCCGAGAACATGTCCTCCCGTGTCCTCTTCTTCCTCCGCCTAATCTGCGCTAGCCTCTGGGAGTGTGATGCCAGGCTAGGTCGGGAGACAGTCGCAGCTGTGGGATGGGAAAAAGGGAGTGAATTCCTCAGAAAGATAAATTTAGTTGTGAACAAAGAACATAGTCTTTCTCTGTGAACAAGACCATGCACAGCACCTATCACATGCGCACTCAGAACAAGGTCGAATTTTCAGCCTTCGCATTCAGTGCCTGGGGTCTTGCAGTGCAGATCAGACAAGCGGGACAGGACAGCGGAATTTGGGTAACAGGCTGACATGGTAAGCCGTAGACTTGTGGCTGCTTAAAACTTTAATAATAGCACTGGCCTCCTTTCACGTTCAAAGCAATGCCAGTCCCTGCTGCCAGCAATCCGGCAAGCATGAACTCTGCCCCTGTCCCACCCCCTCGCGGCTGTCCCAGGGAAAGATCCCTGTATGCTGCTCCTCTCCCGCCTCCACCGCGTGGCTCTAAACCGCCGGTTACAGTTCTGTAAAGGAACAGGCAAGCAGTCCCAATACTAACATTCCCCTACCAAATTCAAAGCAGGTCACCATGAGCGACATCACTCTGATGAGGATTTCAGAGACGGAGAAAGAACGGATGCTTCGGGAAAGCCTGCAAAGACCAGGGCCGTATGCCGCCATGCTCTGCAAGGCAATGATACCCGAGTACTTGATAGTCTCCTGGCACGGAAACGTTTCCTACTACGGAGGACCCAATAAGGCCGCTCTCCCAAGGAACCTCATGCAAAGGCTTTCCAATTACCTCCAGGAGAGCTTCGTGGAGATGTCCCTGGAGGATTTCAGCTCTATCCCCGGACATATAGACCGGATTTTACTGTAGCTGCACTGGCAGGGACTAAACAGTAGAGCGGCTAGGGCAGAACAATCATGCTAAACCGGACATTGTTAGATTTTTTTTCAGTAGTTGCACTGCCAAGGACTGAAACGTTAAGCGCCTAGGGCAAAGTAATCATGAAAAACCCATTGTTAATATTGTTAATATTCCTGTTCTGTTCAAAATAAATGTTTACATGTTTAAAACACTTACTGACTGATCCTTCCCCTGATTCTGTGTCCGGGTTAACGCCTGGGGATGGTTGGTAGGGGATCTCTGTAAGGGTGATGAAGAGATCCTGGCTGTTGGGGAAATCAGCGTTGTAAGCGCTGTCGACTGCCTCATCCTCCTCATCTCCTTCCTCATCTTCCCCGTCTGCTAACATGTCCGAGGAACCAGCCGTCAACAATATCCCATCCTCAGAGTCCACGGTCAGTGGTGGGGTAGTGGTGGCGGCCGCACCTAGGATGGAATGCAGTGCCTCATAGAAACGGGGTGTCTGGGGCTGGGATCCTGAGTGTCCGTTTGCCTCTTTGGTCTTCTGGTAGCCTTGTCTCAGCTCCTTGATTTTCACGCGGCACTGGGTTGCATCCTGGCTGTATCCTCTCTCTGCCATGGTTTTAGAGATCTTCTCGTAGATCTTTGCATTCCGTCTTTTCGACCGCAGCTCGGAAAGCACTGACTCATCGCCCCACACAGCGATCAGATCCAAGACTTCCCGATCAGTCCATGCTGGGGCCCTCTTTCTATTCTGAGATTGCATGGCCATCTCTGCTGGAGAGCTCTGCATCGTTGCCAGTGCTGCTGAGCTCACCACGATGTCCAAACAGGAAATGAGATTCAAACTGCCCAGACAGGAAAAGGAATTCAAATTTTCCCGGGGCTTTTCCTGTGTGGCTGGTCAGAGCATCCAAGCTCGGACTGCTGTCCAGAGCATCAACAGAATGGTGCACTGTGGGATAGCTCCCGGAGTTATTACCGTCGATTTCCATCCACACCTAGCCTAATTCGACATGGCCATGTCGAATTTAGCGCTACTCCCCTCGTTGGGGAGGAGTACAGAAGTCAAATTTAAGAGACCTCTATGTCGAACTAAATAGCTTCGTGGTGTGGACGGGTGCAGAGTTAATTCGATGTAACGGTGCTAAATTCGACATAAACTCCTAGTGTAGACCAGGCCTCAGCAAGTTACCCAAGGCTATGGGGTTTGAAGGAGTTGAGGGGTATTTTCCAAATTTTTTTAACACAGCTGAAAATCAGAATTATGTGGGTCCTATGCCCAGGGTAGAGCACTTTGGAGCAGAATACATGATGCCTGAAGAAAAAATGGAATTTCTGAACTGCTACCAACACAACCGCCAAAACTAATTCAATCTCCAAAAAGAACTGTGCTATTATTTTCAGAAAGATGTTGAAATTTTACAAGAGGCTTGTGACCGGTTCAGAAAATAAGTAATAAAAATGACAAAAAACCCACAAACCGTTAAAAACCCAGGCCAGGAAAATGAGGAGGTGATAACTAAATGTATAGACCCGTTTCGGTACCTTACATTAGCCTCAATTTGCATGGTCATGTACAGGATTAATTTTTTAAAACCGCGAACCATAGCCCTTCTGCCATTGGACAATTACCATAAACAGCAGAAAAGATATTCCACACCGGCCATTCAATGGCTGTTGTACGTAGCCCACACAGAGAACATTTATATCCAACACGCTTTGCAGGGTGGGGAGTTTAAATCAGGGTCCTATTTTTTGGACGGTTATGCCATCATAGCCAGTAAACCTATGTCCTTTGAATTTAATGGTTGTTTTTTTCACAGCTGTCTTATCTCCTATTGTGAGAACGAATCCATTGCATAAGGACCGTATGGGGACATGAATGGAAGGCTATGTTAGTTAATGATAACCGGGTGGGGGATTTTTTACGAGAAAAAAACCTGCCACAACCTTTGGTTCCTAGAAACGCCCTTTATGGAGGTAGAACGAACGCCATCAGTATTACAAGCCACAGCCCAGAGAGCAGAATTATTACTATGATTTCACCAGCCTCTACCCTTTTGTAAACAAGACAATACCCGGTGGGGCATCCCGTTATCGTGTATGAGGATTTTGGGGATATCAGACAGTACTTTGGCATTGCCAAAGTTAAATTGTACCCTCTGAGAGGCATCTATTTCCCCATTTTACCGTACAGGGTTGGAGGTAAACTAATGTTCCCCTGTGCGTCCTTTGTGCAGAAACAAAAGGATCCCTGCACACACACAGTAAGGAGGAGCGGGCTTTAACAGGAACCTGGTGCACAATAGAGCTGGTGGTCCAGGGATATTAAAGAAGGTACTAACAGTGATTCCCCCAAGTGACAGTGCCCCCCCCATAATGTCTCCCCCATACTTTAAAATCCAACAGTTTCACCAAGTACAAAAATCTCTTGGGTCTTCTGTTAAAACTTGTAAGCTACTGTCTGTAGAAACCATTGATTGTATCTGTCCTGTGAAAGATACTTTATTACTCTGTAAAACTTAAAAACAAGTTAATTGACTTTGTTCTTGAAGTAATTGATACAATGTAAACAAACGCTATAAGCCGTTAAGTGACTTTCACTTCACTGTAACAGCAACGGCTCCTAGGAACAGACCCCCACCCTCTGTGATTAAAGGGCCAGGAGTCTCAAATGAATTAGCACACACCCCAAAAGTGGTGGAGACAGTAAATTAAAATATGGTTAAGATATGGAATGTATGGTGATGAATGCTTGATGTACATGAATGGTTAGGGAGGTGCCAGCCTAGAAAGGGAGTATCCGTCGGCCGAAGAATGTGTCAAGTAGGACCACCAGACAACCCCCGGAGAGTAAACTGGGATCCACCCCATCGCCTGGAAGGATGAGAAACACAAACTTTGGACAGTGTGGAGCCACCAGGAATGTGCCATCTGCTGATTGAGTCAGCAACAGCAGGATGAAACAGCTCCCATAGACTAACATAGGAATTAATTCCTATAAGAATGGACTCTAAAGACTCAGGACTTTGAGTCTCTGGTTCTGCTGCCAACCTCCAGGAGCATCAGGTGCACCTGACACGGACTCGGCTCCATCCTCATGACCAAGATACCTGGCCAGTAACTTGGCATGAGCAACTTCTAGGCTGGTAACTATAACACCTATACAGAACTTGAATGAATGATTGTGTGAATGAATATATATATATGTGTGTGTGTATAAGGAATAAGTAGTGATAGGAATAAGCAGTCAAACAACGTTGTTTACTTTTATCTTTTGCTTTATTATATTTACAATAAATGTGGCATCTTTGCCTTATCCCTCTTAATAAGATCCTGCTGGTTTTTATTCTATTGGTATAACAGTGGAGGCTTTAGACAAAAGGTACAGGATCGCTGAGATTTATGAAGTCTGGCACTTTAATTCCTCTTCAGATATCTTGTTTTCAGACTATTAAATGTTTTTAGACATTAAAATGCACCCGAGACAGAAACAAGAGGCCTTGGAGTTCGCTCACTGGTGTACAGTAAAAAAAACCCAACCAGTATTTGAAAGAGTACCGTGAAAGAGAAGGCATGTGTCTGTGTCTAAACACGATCAAGGAAAACCCTGCAAAAAGACAAATCTCAAAGCTGTTTTAAATTCCTTGTGGGGAAAATTTGGTCAGTGAACAAACTTGACTAACACCAGTATAGTGACGGACCCCGACGAGCTCTTCAAGTAAGTCTTTGTACCTTATTATGATGTGTCATTGTGCGAGTTTATCAATGATGACAGGCCCATGTGTCTTGGAAGTATGCAAAAGAACACTGCACCCATTCCAGGAACACTCCACCACCGCATATTCGAGGCTAGAGCTCTACCGTCTGTTAGATCGTTTACAGGAGTGGTGTCTTTACCATGATATAGATTCTCTCATTTTTGCGAGTAAAGAAGGGGTGTGGAACCCGCCCTAGGGGATTATTTAGGGTATCTGACTAGCGAAATACCACCAGATGAACACTTCATGGAGTTTGTGTCTGCTGGGCCTCAAACGTACAGGTACAAACTGCTGAGTGGTAAGACCTCTATGAAAATAACACGGACCACGCTCAACTCAGGGAATAGCAAGAAAATTAATTTTGAGAGTTTAAAAGACCTTGTCTGGGATAACCCCGCGGGAGATGGCCCAAAAGAGATTGTGTAAAGGCAGCCAGGGATCAGAAGGTAAAAAAGCACCGGTTGATAGAGACAAGAACTGTGAAAAAAACAAAGAAAGTTGTTTATGAAAAAAGATCCCTTGAGGCGGACTTTAAAACCTTACCATACGGGTACTGATTATTATGCAAAGCCACATTCAGTTTGTTCACCCCTTTTCCTGTTTGCTTTGTGGTTCTTCAAATTCTGGAAAATTGTTTTTTATAAAGCAATTGTTAGAAAACGGCAATAAGCTGTTATTGTGCATGCCTGAAAATATTGTGTGGTGTTATAGCTGTTGGCAGCCATTGTATAAAGATTTGTTGCAAAAATTTCAATGCATTACATTTTTGGAAGATTTACCTGATACTTTTAATGATGAACGTTTATTTCCAAGTAAAAAAGTGAATATGGTTATTACAGACGACCTGATGGAAACTGCTTCTGAAAGTGGTGAAATCGAGAAAGCCTTTACAAAATACGTACACTACAGGAACCTAAGTATTATGTACATTGTGCAAAACATGTTTTGTCAGGGGAAAAAATCCAAACAATTAATTTAAATACCAAGTATATGGTTCTTAAAAAAAAACAAAAAACATGATAATCTGCAAATCACCACCTGGCAAATGTACCCTGGTAAAACAAATTCTCTTTGGAGGCTTTTGAGGATGCTACCAAAAATCCCTATGGGTACCCGCTGGTGGATTTAAACACTTCAGCGCCTGGAGCCTACTGGTTAAGAAAAGACCTTTCCTGCCCCCAGACTGGCCCTGTGTATACACCTTAAAAAACTCATAGAAATAGTTATTTTTACCAAACCACCATTTTAAAAAAGAGCATCCCTCTGACAAGCATGTCTGGTCGCGTGCAGAGAAACCTGGCTCTTTAAAGACTCCTCATCAAAGCCAAACCACAGCAAAGCAAAGCTATTCTCTGCTTAGACTCTGGCAACCTGGTAGCGGCTATCTCAGAAATAGCACTCAACACTTTAAAAGAAAACGTTCCTCTGAAACCCCGACAAATAAGCATGCTAAAATGAAAAATGGGGTATTATTAAAAAGCTAAGCAATAAAAGGCTGTCCCTCAAAAGAAAAAAGCTGTAAAGTAAGCTGGGGGCTTTATTAGTCCTTTGTTGAGCTTTGCACTCCCTCTATTGTCAGGCCTTTTAATTAATAGATAATGAAACAGGCTGAAAAATTGTACCTCGTTCCTAGCCATTGGTTAGAACAAATCAATCACAACTCTAGTGCTAAAGAAAATATCAGAACCAGGACAACTCGCTGTGACATTGCACTCCATATGTTTCATGGAAATATGCTAATGAGTCTGAATATAATGTAACTGAAATATGCTTTGTGCAAAAGGTCTCTTGTAAGGTATTATTACAAAGTTTATAATCTACTGAGTGTCATCATCCTATTTGTATAAATGTATCATTCTTGTATCTGAAACTAGAAATATGAAATATAACTCTGAGGTCCTATTGTAATTATGCAAAGTGTGGGCCATTAATGGTGGTTGGAATCTTGATGGCTTCCATTAACCAGGACAATTGGTTGTAAATGGCTTTGTTCACTTGTAAGCCTCTGGTATTGTAGATAATGAAGCCTTACAGTGACATGTGATCATGTCACCTGAACTGGAATCCATCTTTAACCTGGTGCTTTTCCATTTAGAAGGAGGGAACCCAGAGAAAAACAAAGGATTCCCGCCTTGTGCCAAATATATATAAGGGGGTGGAACAGAACAAAGGGGGCTGCCAGTCATGAGAAATCCCCGGAGTTACCACCTGAGCTGGAGCTAACAAGAAAGGATTGGGCCCAGACTAGGAAGAAGTCTAGTCTGTGAAAGAAGCTTATTGGCACATATCTGAGGGTGAGATTTTACCTGTAAACAGTTTCTTAATGTATTAGGCTTAGACTTGCATATTTTGTTTTATTTTGCTTGGTAACTTACTTTTTTCTGTCTGTTATTACTCGAAACTACTTAAATCCTACTTTTTACACTTAATAAACCCAGAGTAAGTGATTAAAACCTGGGGGGAGCAAACAGCTGTGCATATCTCTCTATCAGTGTTTTAGAGGGCGGACAATTTATGAGTTTACCCTGTATAAGCTTTTTACAGAGTAAAATGGATTTATTTGGGATTTGGATCCAATTGGGAGCTGGGTGTCTGGGTGCTGGAGATAGGTGACCTGCTGAGCAGTTTTTGGTTAAAGTCTGCAGCTTTGGGGGTGTGGTTCAGACCCTGGGTCTGTGTTGCAACAGACTGGTGTGTCTGGCTCAACAAGTCAGGGTTCTGAAGTCCAAAACTAGCAGAGGAAATGGGCTCAGAGGTAATCTCAACACATCAGGTGACAGTCCCAAGGGGGTCTCTGTAACCGAACCCATCACACTCGCCAATTGGATTAAGAGATGAAAGAAATTCTTCAAAGATCCAGTTTATTCAACTATAAAAAGGCTAAACTTTATGAGAGGGTCCTGCAAAGATACCTGGTATTGGCCAAGCTGGGTGAAGCAGAAAATACTAAAATAAGTCTCTTTCTCCCTGAGCAAGAGCAAGAAGAAATTCGACCTCCTGAAGTCGAGAGGGGTTCATTGGACTTTGTCGTTCAGGAGGTATTGGAGGGGGTAAATCCTCACAATAAGAAAAAAGCTGAAATATTGTTAAATAAACTCAGACAGTGTAAAGATGTTTCTTCTGGGGCCAGTAATGGAAGCGTTATGTACTGGGGGGTAGTAGTTGCAAGGTCTCACATGCTCGATTTAGTCAGAACGGTGACCAGCTCTTATTCTTTCACTAACAAGAAGACTCTTAAAGGGTGGAATGTTTTTATGAAAGCCTTGGCAGAGCTGAATGTGCCTACATCCATTGCAGGGCATGTTACCAATAAAGAGTTTTTAGAACATCTAAAAACAGGACTGGAGCCTGGCAAGGCCATAAGTAGCATCACCCCTTTTAAAAATGTACCTGCTAAAAAATGAAAGCTCAATTGGATAACGGTGTAAAATAAAAGACTTGAACAAAAACCAACGTGTGCTTTATTGATGTGCATCTTTAAGCTCATGCCAAGACAAGCATGTCATGTTGAAACATGCTTGGGACAAATCTGGACATGCCGGACTTTTTCCCTTTTACAAACCGCACCACCATGCCGTCATTTTCTGATAAATCATTGGTGTACAATTTTAAAATTTGACCAAAAGATAAACTTCTCCTATGTTTTTAAAAAAAATATAGAATGATACCCGCAGGTTACAGCTGGAGGGTCCTGAAGTCATCTCTGGTGAAACACAGCGTTATTAGAATTATGGTTTAAAAATGTCATAATAGATTTAGGAAAAAAGTTGCTGTCTGTGGGAAATCTGTAGGAGTCAAAGAACTTGTCCAGCCCCTGCTTTGGTAAGTAGAGGGCCAGCCAGTATTCCCTGGGCAAGTTATGGGGACGCATGTTAACAATAAGACCCTAAGGTCTTCCGGACACAAAGCCCTTCAGGAGCAAGTCACTAGGAAAAACATCTAAAAAAGAAGCATCCTTTGATAAAATACACTTTAACTGCACCGTGTTAATAATCACATATAGTCAAACAGGATGTTCCTTCTATGGTTCACTTCGAGCACGTTATCAAAAGCCCCATACACTATCATGTTGACCATAGAGGGCAGCGCCGTTGCAAACCAAATCTCTGCTCTCAGGTTTCCGGTTTTAATCAGAGACTAATGATCAGCGCACTCCTGGTCCAGGGTCAGATCGAAGGCATACAGCGCAGAACCCTGGGCAAATTCACCACGGTCAGTCAAGAGTGCTTGGTCTTTTACATCTTTCCCAGTCTCCTGCATGAGCTGCATGTGCTCCCTCATGCAGTTTCCATTCTCAAAATTGGCTTGTAGAGCTTTAGCCAGCCCCTGTTCACCATCCACATATAAGGCCACAAATTTAATGTTATAATGGTTTTTGTTTTAATGTTATAAAGGGGTTTTAACATAGCTGCCGCTGAAGGCGTCATTATCTATAAAACCGATCACGAGCTGCTTAGGTACCTGTCCCAAAAAGAGGTTTTCCTGGTTACTGACACAACTGCTGGCCAGAATGCTAAACACCTTTATGCCCACCCTGTCTACAGGGTACTGAGCATTGGCGGTCATTAGAGCTTCCACATGCCCCAAGCGAACCCCCGGTGTCACTTTCACCCATTTTATAAACAGGGATGCTGAAATAATGTGCACTTTATAATTCTGGTTGGCATTCCTGCTCGTGAAGCAAAAAACATTTTTGCTAAGTGTGAGTTTAATTTTCAAGTCCACACTATTCAGCAGCAACAACAAGGAGGCTGGTGGCACCTTAAAGACTAACAGATTTATTTGGGCATAAGCTTTCGTGGGTAAAAACCTCACTTCTTCGGATGCATAGAGTGAAAGTTACAGATGCAGGCATTATATACTGACACATGGAGAGCAGGGAGTTACTTCACAAGTGGAGAACCAGTGTTGACAGGGCCAATTCAATCAGGGTGGATGTAGGCCACTCCCAATAATAGATGAGGAGGTGTCAATTCCAGGAGAGGAAAAGCTGCTTCTGTAATGAGCCAGCCACTCCCAGTCCCTATTCAAGCCCAGATTAATGGTGTTAAATTTGCAAATTAATTTTAGTTCTGCTGTTTCTCTTTGAAGTCTGTTTCTGAAGTTTTTTTGTTCAATGATAGTGACTTTTAAATCTGTAATAGAATGACCAGGGAGATTGAAGTGTTCACTTACTGGCTTATGTATGTTACCATTCCTGATGTCCGATTTGTGTCCATTTATTCTTTTGCAGAGGGACTGTCCGGTTTGGCCAATATACATGGCAGAGGGGCATTGCTGGCACATGATGGCATATATAACATTAGTGGATGTGCAGGTGAATGAGCCCTTGATGGTGTGGCTGATGTGGTTGGGTCCTCTGATGGTGTCGCCAGAGTAGATATGGGGACAGAGTAGGCAACGAGGTTTGCTACAGGGATTGGTTCCTGGGTTGGTGTTTCTGTGGTGTGGTGTGTAGTTGCTGGTGAGTATTTGCTTCAGGTTGGGGGGTTGTCTGTAAGCGAGGACTGGCCTGCCTCCCAAGGTCTATGAGAGTGAAGGATCATTTTCCAGGATAGGTTGTAGATCGTGGATAATGCGCTGGAGAGGTTTTAGCTGGGGGCTGTATGTGATGGCCAGTGGTGTTCTGTTATTGTCCTTGTTGGGCCTGTCCTGTAGTAGGTGATTTCTGGGTACCCGTCTTGCTCTGTCAATCTGTTTCCTCACTTCCCCAGGTGGGTATTGTAGTTTTATGAATGCTTGATAAAGATCTTGTAGGTGTTTGTCTCTGTCTGAGGGGTTGGAGCAAATTTGGTTGTATCTTAGGGCTTGGCTGTAGACAATGGATCGTGTGATGTGTCTTGGATGGAAGCTATGCCCTGTCATAACTATAAAGGGAAGGGTAACAGCTCTCCTGTGTATAGTACTATAAAATCCCTCCTGGCCAGAGACTCCAAAATCCTTTTACCTGTAAAGGGTTAAGAAGCTCGGGTAACCTGGCTGACACCTGACCCAAAGGACCAATAAGGGGACAAGATACTTTCAAATCTTGGGGTGGGGGGGAGAAAGGCTTTTGTTTGTGCTCTTTGTTTTAAGGGGTTGTTCGCTCTTGGGACTGAGAGGGACCAGACATCAATCCAGGTTCTCCCCATCTTTCTAAACAAGTCTCTCATATTTCAAACTTGTAAGTAAAAAGCCAGGCAAGGCGTCTTAGTTTTACTTTGTTTTCTCAACTTGTAAATGTACCTTTTACTAGAGTGTTTATCTTTGTTTGCTGTACTTTGAACCTAAGACAGAGGGGGGTCCTCTGAGCTCTTTAAGTTTGATTACCCTGTAAAGTTATTTTCCATACTGATTTTACAGAGATGATTTTTACCTTTTTCTTTAATTAAAAGCCTTCTTTTTAAGAACCTGATTGATTTTTCCTTGTTTTTAGATCCAAGGAAGTTGGATCTGTATTCACCAGGAGTTGGTGAAAGGAAGGAGGGGGGAAGGGTCAATTTCTCCTTGTTTTAAGATCCAAGAGGTTTGGATCTGTATTCACCAGGGAATTGGTGAGAGATTTCTAAAAGCTTCCCAGGGTAGGGAATGGTGGCAGCGGACCAGAACTAAGCTGGTAGTTAAGCTTAGAAGTCCTCATGCAGGCCCCCACACTTGTACCCTAAAGTTCAAAGTGGGGATACAGCCTTGACATGCCCAAATAAATCTGTTAGTCTTTAAGGTGCCACCAGACTCCTTGTTGTTTTTGTAGCTACAGACTAACACGGCTACCCCCGGATACTATTCAGCAGCAGTTTTTCTTTAAAAAATCAATTGCTGTGTAGAGACCTCAGCAAATCCAGCTTCCTGCTGCTGGCCATTAGTCTGGCTGTTAGTCTGTGCATAAATCCCTCATTACTCGCACCATCCAAAAGAGTGCTCTCATGGGCTCCCACTGTGTGTTTATGAAACCCTCCTGCAGAAAACTGTGTAGCAAGGGTGTCATGGCTGTAGTTTAGAATCAGTTCTTTCAGGGCTCTGTAAGGGTAACATTGCTGCTCTGAATGATAAGACGGTTGCCTAGAGTGACATCCAGCTGGTTAAAAAGTGTTGTGATAGGGTAGTTTGTTAGGGCAATTCTGGTATCGTTGTCAATGTCTGACCCATCTTCTTTTACCACCTTACAGCACACATATGGTAGCATGTTGTTAAGGTCTAAGGGCATGTCTACACTTACCTCTGGAGCAATCGATCCAGCAGGGTCGATTTATCGCGTCCAGTGAAGACGCGATAAATCGACCGCCGAGCACTCTCCTGTTAACTCTGATATTCCACCAGAGCGAGAAGCGTAGGCAGAGTCGACGGGGGAGCTTCAGCAGTTGACTTACTGCAGTGAAGACACTGAGATAAGTAGATCTACATACGTCGATTTCAGCCAGGGCTGGCTCCAGGCACCAGCTTATCAAGCAGTTGCTTGGGGTGGCCACTTCGGAGAGGGGCGGCATGTCCAGCTGTTTGGTGGCAATTCGGTGGACAGTCCCTTACTCCTGCTTGGAGCGAAGGATCTTCCGCCGAATTGCCACCGCAGATTGCGATCACAGCTTTTTTTTTTTTTTGGCTGCTTGGGGCGGCCAAAACCCTGGAGCCGGCCCTGATTTCAGTTACGTAGCTGAAGTTGCGTATCTTAGATCGATTTCCCCTCCCCCCCCAGTATAGACCAGGCCTGAGTAATGCTCCCCATGTCCCAAAATAAAAAAAATTATAGAGGGGCATTCACCGTTAAAGCGGCCAAAGGAGGCACTTCTATACAGAAGTTTGAAAGCCATTTTAAAATATATCCCTTTTACTCTGCTTCTTCTTAGGGTGCCTTTTAGGTTTACAGCTGAGGCATCTTCTGGCAGAGTTTTTTTAAAAGAGCTTAGAAGGCCCTGTAAACGGTAGGCACGACACTGCTCTTTTTCTCCTCATCACCACTAAACTGGAACCTTCCTGTTGGTGTTCACTCCTATTTTGTTTATAACGGCGCTAGACATGTGATTCACTATGTCTCTGGTTATATTTTTTGCGGCTGTTTTCATGTGAGGTTTAATAATTTCAACCCCCCTTCTCAAAAGCGGCACGGCTTTTCTAAAAAGACTGCGGAATATCCCTCCTAAACCGGCCCCGTACATGACAGGTAATTCTTGATATCTGGATAGGGCATCACTAACCTGGGCCTTGTAGTAATTCCTATACAAAAAGGGTTCATAGTTTTTTATAGTCACCACTCTTCAACTTTCCTGGGGTGCAAATGAAGTTTAACAATCACCCTTCCCGAAACTAAATGAAATGTGTTTATTCTGGTCTGTCTTTATTTCAATAATGATGGTACCAATGTGCTGCTTACTCATGGGGACGTAATGCAGTTTGTCATACATGATGGTAATAAATTCGTTGTTGCTGCCCCAGATGGGAATGCAGTGCAACAGTAGCATGTAGCAGTGGCTTCCCTAAGAATTGAAATTGAGGGGGTGTTCAAATTTACAGGGGGTGTGTCAGGGCCGATGAGGGGTGAGACTCTGAGGGTGAAGGTGGGCTGTATGGCACCATAGTAAAAACTGAAAAATGTTTCATGACCATTTTATTAGATTTAACTCATGTTTTAAAATCATCACACAAATTAAAGTTGGCTACTCAAGCCTTCTATGAAGCACTATGTCTACACCCTTCTTGGTTTCTTGTTATAATTTTGCACAACTCTGTTAATGAACTTCTTGAATGCAATGCATTCATCTTTGGTGGCTTCTCATGTGTCTGGTACTTGCATTCTTTCAGTTGATATGCTCATTAGTTCATTCACATGATCAGGAAGAAGGCGACTTCTTTCAGAACACAAAATTCTATTCGATGATGAAAAAGAACGCTCAACTGTAGTTGTTGTGACTGGAGTAGCAAGAGATGAATTCCTACTTCTTTCATCCCAGGAAACAGAACACAAAGATCGGGTGGAGCCACTAGTGATGATAAAAAAGAAGTTGAAATCAAATCTTCATTCATTCATCGTACGATATTCCACTCTGTGTTCAAATTCTCTATTCTGTCCTAATCACATGGCAGCCCCACTGCTGGTAATGCCTCACTCCACACTCAACTGTTGGTGTTTTGTAGGACAGACATCTGTAAAACCTACGTAGAGGTTGAGTAGAATCTAGAAGTCGCTGTTGTAGATTTTAAAGAATCAAGTCTGTGTACTTTTTCAGTTGTCTTAACAAACACTTCTTGTCTTCTTCACTTAAGGATTCAATATAAATGCCTTCATTAGTCAACTTCTGGACTGAAGTCTTTGCTTCTTCCAGTACTTTTTGAATGGATAGATCTCTGATTGATCCAAATGTAGCTTCTATTGCTGGACAAAGATCTACTACTGTTGTAGCAGATGCCTGGATGGCATTGTTTAATGACCCAAGTGGTTTCAACAGTAGACTTACAAGAGAGAGAATGGCTTCTCTGAACATAGCAGCAAAAGTAATCCACCAGCCTCACTACTTAGATCCATCCCATCTTGGTAGATACTTTCCAAAGACAGTAATAATGGCTGGAGTAATTTTAAGACAACAGCCAAGGATCACTCATGAGAAAGCCAGCGGGTTTTCCCAGGTTGGACTAATTTGAACTTCAGATATTCAGTCTTTTTGGACTCTTGCTGAAAAAAGAATATAACGAAGACATTAAATTTATAGCTTTTTTATTGTCTTTTGAAGATTCTGCAGCTCGTACTAGTGCTAATTGGAGTAGATCGCCTGTGCAGTGTGTATAGGAGAGATTAGGGTTACGCTTTTATCTGAGCAAAGCTTGTACTCCACCATGTCTTCCAGAGAAGTTTGCAGCTCCATCAAATGCATAAGCAGCCATGTGTTTGGGGTCCAATTGGCAAGCATTTAACTCTTCTAAGATGTGGGTTGTCACAGATGCAGCCGATGTGTCTTCTATAACTTGAACATCTAGAAATGCATCTACTGGCCTACCCCCGACATCAAGATAACGTACACAATGATGTAATACTTGATGCCCATTTGCATCGGTGCATTCGTCAGGCATGTATGCAAATTTTTTGAATGTGGTGAGAGAGTTCTTCACTTTTTCAACTGTTGAGTCTTTCACTGTTGCACCGCATGCTTCTAGCCAGTCAGTTGAGTTTCTTGCAGAAAGATACTGAGCATTTGCTGGTCTTGTTCCGAACCAGTGTTCAACTTCAGGATGAACAAGTGACAATGCACTTAACATTGGTCTCCAGTTTGTAGTGTGTGGTATCTCTTGCTTAAATAGAAAGTAGGATGCCACAGCCATGTTTGTTCGCATGAACTGTGTTGTGTCTCCAGCATTCTTAACAGCCTCATTAAGTACTTCTAAAATTGGCTTTGAAAGTGGGCTTATAAGGCTTTCTGCATGTTGATACACTCCGGAGGCCTGGTGTTTTGCAGCCTTTTCACGTAGTTTGTCAGCATTGGCTTTGCTGATCGGTTTGACAAACCAAGCTCCTCCCCTTTTACCATTTATATCATTGGGAAGCTTTCCTTCTTCTTAAGCTTTTTTGCAAGAGGTGCACCAGTAGCCATCTTTTGCAACTTCAATAAATGGGAACACTTTGACCGAAAAACATCGGGAACTGACTTTAGGTTTTGGAGACACTGCTTCTTCAGTAGGTAGCTGTATTTGTGCTTCGGGCTGGTGTCGGATGTAGCTATACCACTTGAACCTTCAGATGACATGTTGATATATTCTTGGTTCTTGATGTGTTCTTCACCTTGGTTAGTTTTTGAGGCCTTTGAGTGGAAAAATGGTTGTATTGTTTTTTGTCTTTTCATTTTCACTTTGACCTGCAACGTATAAAAGAGAAATGAATAAAGTAAATGTTTTGTTAGGATAATGCAAATTTAACATAAGGATATGCAAGTTACACCAAAACACATAACAGGTCTAGATTTCTAAAAAAATATTTATTTATTTTTAAAAAATATATTTAATTTAAATTGACTTTTGAAAAGTAAGCCCTCATGGGATAGGAGGGAAGTCCTCTCATGGATCAGTAACTGGTTAAAAGATGGGAAACAAAGGGTAGGAATAAATTATCAGTTTTCAGAATGGAGAGAGATAAATAGTGGTATCCCTGAGGGGTTAGTACTGGGACCATTATTGTTCAACATATTCATAAATGATCTGGAAAAACAATGTCGCCATCTTTCCATGACTCAGGGTCTATCGGTTGGCTCTCGACCTTGCTATCCTCTGATGATCTCTAGGTTGCCATGTCCTCATGTACAGGCTCTTCTTCCGCCCCCACCAATAAAAAGCATAAATATATTTAACCATAAAATATAAAACATTTATAGTTTTTCAACATTTTATTATAAAATAATACAAATCACCTTACCTCCACCTTTGAGTCTGCTTCCTCTGAAGCCTGCAACAGATTTTTTTGTACAATATTCTTTTCCTCTTTTACAAGCGGCGATGACCCCATAAAGTCTTCCTGGTTCTTCAGTTCAATTTCAGGCTGAAACGCGGGGTTCGGCATCAGCACTGTCTCTTTAGCAAAATAAGTGTAAATGGGTCGTCTCTTCTGAACAAGCTTAGGGACACCCCGAAACAATTCAGGCTTCTTGGCATCTGTAGGCACCTTGTAAAAGGACATGGCCGTAGTGTCTAGGCTCCCAGTTTTAAAACCACAGCTCGTAAAATATATATAGTTTTATACACACAGGCAAATGCTCATTGGCTAGAAGATCTTTTCAAATAATCCGCTCCGCAATAGCCTGCATCTGAAAGGCTCTTGTTTACAATCTTGGTACAATAGGATTGGTTCAGAAAAAAATGCATTCTATGACATAGTTGTAAAACAGATTCTGTTTGGTCCAATGTAGTTTCCTCCTGAGGCTTGCCACCCAGAACAGCTTTCATTTCACTACTGGCAGTCGTTGAGGTAGGATACATCTATTCAGTAGCAGACTCTCTTGTGGCTTTATTTTTTATTTCTTTCTCTAAAACCCTTTTTTCTTTGCCCTATGCTTATTTTTCCCTCTCTTTCTATTCTTTAAAACCCTCTCTCCTTAGTAAACCTAACCAAAAATATTTCTTTTCTTTAATAACCAACTTCTCTTAACCCACTCTCTTAACCCACCTTTATAATTTCCTCTTTTATTCAATAAACCTTTTGCTTTTTAAAATTTATTTCAAATTTTTTCTATTCTTTAATTCTTTTCTATTTTTCTATTCTTTTTACTCCTTTTCAAACTTTTTCTTTAAAACCGTCTCTCCTTACTAACCCTAAACAAAAATCTTTCTTTTCTTTAATAGCCAACCTCTCTCCTTACTAAACCTAACCAATCTTACTTTTAAAAAAATCTTTAAGTCCTCTCTT
This sequence comes from Terrapene triunguis, assembly GCF_002925995.2. Classification (NCBI taxonomy): domain Eukaryota; kingdom Metazoa; phylum Chordata; order Testudines; family Emydidae; genus Terrapene; species Terrapene triunguis. The sequence continues at coordinate 250,374 of NW_020665139.1, forward strand.
TCTGTTCTTTCAAGCTTTTTCTCTAAACAATCAGCCAAATGTGTCAAAACACAAGCACACACCATTCCCCGTCCAAACATAAAAAATGGCTGATGGCACCAAACCTGTACACGACCGAAAACAGAAACAGAGTAGGGGACAGAAACCCTAAACAGGGCATGGAAACCTATCAAAGAATACATGGTGCTGAGTACTATTGAACCATATATTACCCACATATTTCCCCACTGACTATCCTGTTTCCTCAGTACTGCCCTCCCAAGAGTCACAAATTAAGTCTAGCAGTCCCCTCACTTGCCTCATACAGGAGACTGAAGGGAGCAAAGCCAGCAGATTCTTGGGGTACACTCCTGTATGCATACAGAAGGAACAGGAGCAACAAATCCCAATTGTTCTGTTGCCTGGAAACATACATTCTAAACATAGCTTTCAAGGTTCCATTGAATCTTTATAGAAGCCCATTAATTTCGAGGTGATATGGCTCAGCGCTTATATGCTTTACCCCATCTAACTCCCATAACTTCTTAAAGACAACAGACATAAAATTTCCACCCTGGTCCGTCAAAATTTCTCTGGGAATACCTACTCTGCTGAAAATAGTGAATAAAACTGTAGCCACTGTTTCAGCCTCAATATTAGACAATGCTGTGGCCTCGGGGTGCCTGGTAGCTGAATCTATCACAATCAGTATATACTTTTTTCCACTTGCGGAAGGTTTAGGCATTGTCTACACTGCCAAGTTTTTTTGCCCAAAGTCAGCTTTCGGTGATGAAATAGTGGAGGTGTATGCACTGCAAAGGCACTTTAGGCAACAAAACTCCTCAATTTCAGCGATGTAATAAAACCACCTTGACGAGAGTCATAAGGCTTTTTATGCAAATGTTTTATCACCAACAGGCCAGTGTAGACACCACACTTCAATTTATTGCTGTAATTGGCCTCCGGAAGGTGTCCCAATGCCCATCCTGACCACTCTGGTCAGCAGTTAGAACTCCACTGCCCTGCAGCCAGGTAAACACCCCTCTTCCCCACCCCCTTTAAAGTCCCAGAAATATTGAAATTCCCCTTCCTGTTCGCTCGGTGTGGAGTGCTCACAGCTCATCTTCCCAGGTGGCCATGGCGGCTCTAGGCAGCAAACAGTCTCCTGCTTGGAGCAATGTGGACCTGTTGCATCTGATCAGTATTTGGGGAGAGGAGGCTGTGCAGTCCCAGCTGCACCCCAGCCATAGGAATTTCGATACCTAAGGCCAGATTTCACAAGGCTTGCGGAAAAAGGACTATGATCAGGACATGCTGCAGTGCAGAGCAAAGGTGAAGGAGCTGAGGCATGCCTACAAGAAGGCGAGAGAGGCAAACCGTCACTCTGGTACTGTGCCCCAGACCTGCACCTCCTTTTATAAGGAGTTGGATGCTACCCTCGGTGTCAACCCCATCTCCACCACCAAGAGCACCGTGGATAATTCAGCGGGTCTGGAGCAGTGTTCCCTCAAATTTTTCCCATCCACGTGCGGAATGAATTTTGTTATGTGCACCAATATGGAGGTGATACATGACACAACACCTTCATATTGGTGCACATAACAAAATTCATGTGGTGGGGGTTGGGCTGAGGGGTTCTTGTGGGAGGGAGCTCAGGGCTGGGGCAGAGGGTTCGAGTGCAGGGGTGTGAAGGTTCTGGCTAGGGGTGTGGGCTCTGGGGTGGGGCTGGGAATGAGGGGCTTGGGGTGCAGGAGGGTGCTCTGGGGCTACTGTGGGGAGAGAGGCCTCCCCCCAGCTCTCTCCCCCTGCAGCAGCACGTGGACGGGAGCTCTGGGGTTGGGGCTGCAGGATAGATGCCCCTCCCCCAGCCCCATCAGGTCCAGGCTGGAGTTGAGCTGTCCGGGCCACGGCTGGGGTCAGGCCATGCCTGGGGCCGGGCCACTCTGGCAGCGCCTGCGGTCAGCCCGGGCCATGCGGCTCTGGCCCTGGCTGCTCCAGGGTCGGGCTGGGCCGTGCCACCCCAGCCTTGCCTGGGGCCTTGCCTGGGCCCGATCCGTCCATGGCTGGGTCCATGCCACTCCATCCATGCTGCCCTGGCTGCGCCTGGGGCCATGCCTCGGCCCGATCCCTTTGTGGCCGGGTCCGGGCCACAGGGTGACAAGAAATCGGAGAGAGGACCCCAGTAAGTGGTTTTGCTTTGTGAAGTGCAGAGGTGGGTTGAGGGCAGAGAAATGTACAAGGCTGTCTGTTTCGGCGTGCTGGGCATTTCCCCATACAGCTAGGCAGTATGGCGGAACAGGGTGTTGATGCACACACAGATTTCACAGGAATCCTCCAGAGAGATCTCTAGGAAACTTTCCTGGAGGTACTCAGCAATCTTCTGCTGGAGGTTCCTTGGCAGAGCTGCTTTGTTCCTTCCCGCATCGAGGAACACTTTCTTGCACCACTCTGCAATCACTTGGGAAGGGACCAAACCAACATACAGGTGAGCAGCATAGGAACCGGGGCAGAAGCACCAAACATGTAGTAGATTCACCCCTGCTTTCCTGCTTACCCTCAGAAGTGAGATATCTCCCATAATGATCATCGCCTGTGGAAAACGGTGGTAAAGTTCAGAGTGTTGCCCCCGCATAAGTGCCCTGTGACTCCTTCACAATGCTTCTCTGCAATGAACAATGTCCCCCACCCCTGGGTGCACTCACCATGCTTCAGGTGTTTGAGATCAGGGCCCCCATTGTTCCAAGTGCTGCACTGACCCCGAATGAGATCAGGGAACCCTTTCCTGTGAAAAGTTTCACAGGAAACTTTACTAATAGAACATGTATTTTTAGACAAAAAATATTTAGATTGTTTTGAAATAGAGTCTGAAAAGTCACTGTATGTTTTTGAAATAAAGGCATAAAATATTAGTAGCAGAACATACGTTTTTAGAGACAACAAAGTGGGGGTGGGGTTAAATAAGACTCAAAGGGAGAGAGGCTGTAAAACAGCCAAGAAAAGCAAAAGCCATTCATCCTATTACAGAAAGGGAAAATCTCATAGACTCATAGACTCATAGACTTTAAGGTCAGAAGGGACCAATATGGTCATCTAGTCTGACCCCCCGCATGATGCAGGCCTCAAAAGCTGACCCCCCCACTTTCCCTTAACTCTGCTGTTGAAGTCTCCAGATCGTGATCTAAAGACTTCAAGTCGCAGAGAATCTTCCAGCTAGCGACCCCTGCCCTATGCTGCGGAGGAAGGCGAAAAACCTCCAGGGCCACTGCCAATCTACCCTGGAGGAAAATTCCTTCCCGACCCCAAATATGGCGATCAGCAGAACCCCGAGCATACAGGCAAGATTCTCTAGCCAGACCCTCATTTTACCAGCGATGGCTGTTATTGCTTAATTGATTAGAATCACGTAATCCCATCAAACCATTCCCTCCATAAACTTATCTAGCCTAATCTTGAAGCCAGAGAGGTCTTTCGCCCCCACCGTTTCCCTCGGAAGGCTGTTCCAAAATTTCACCCCTCTGACGGTTAGAAACCTTCGTCTAATTTCAAGCCTAAATTTCCCCACGGCCAGTTTATATCCATTCGTTCTCGTGTCCACATTAGCACTGAGCTGAAATAATTCCTCTCCCTCCCTGGTATTTATTCCTTTGATATATTTAAAGAGAGCAATCATATCTCCCCTCAGCCTTCTTTTGGTTAGGCTAAACAAACCAAGCTCCTCGAGTCTCCTTTCATAGGAAAGGTTTTCCATTCCTCGGATCATCCTAGTGGCCCTTCTCTGTACCCGTTCCAGTTTGAGTTCATCCCTTTTAAACATAGGAGACCAGAACTGCACACAGTACTCCAAGTGAGGTCTCACCAGCGCCTTGTATAACGGAAGCAGCACCTCCCTGTCCCTACTAGAAATACCTCGCCTTATGCATCCCAAGATCGCATTAGCTTTTTTCACAGCCACGTCGCATTGCCGACTCATAGTCATCCTGCGATCAACCAGGACTCCGAGGTCCTTCTCCTCCTCAGTCACTTCTAACCTATGCGTCCCTAGCTTATAAATTTGTTAGTCTCTAAGGTGCCACAAGTACTCCTGTTCTTTTTGCGGATACAGACTAACACGGCTGCTACTCTGAAACCTGTCATTATGCAAGGCACTGCATTTAGCCGTATGGAGTGGAAATCCATCAACTTCATGAAAAAACTCGTACAGATACAGACAGACATCATCTTCCTTTCCAAATGCAAGCAGATGGACATCATACCAAAAGGACTAAAGGTAAAAAATCCATTACAATCTACATATCACACAGACTATGCTGAGAGACTGTGTCACACACTGTCAAAGAAACTGCGAAACCACCTGATCAGCATCCTATACAACAAACAGGGAAAGATTAAGAATGAGCTCTCAAAACTGGATACTCTCATAAGAAAGCAACCTTCCACACAAACTTCCTCATGGATAGACTTTACAAAAACTAGACAAGCCATTTACAAGACAAACTTTGCCTCTCTACAAAGGAAAAAGGACACTAAACTATCTAAACTGCTACATGCCACAAGGAGCCACAACAGTAGTTCCCTTAACCCACCCAGCAATATTGTTAACCTTTCCAGCTATACTCTTAGCCCAGCAGAAGAGTCTGTCCTATCTCGGGGCCTCTCCTTTTGTCCCTCCAGACCCACGAACATGATACAGTTCTGCGGTGACCTAGAATCCTACTTTCGACGTCTCCGACTCAAAGAATATTTCCAACATACCTCTGAACAGCATACTAACCCACAGAATCCCCCCTACCAGCACTACAAAAAAAAGGATTCTGCGTGGACTCCTCCGGACGGTCGTAACAACAGACTGGATTTCTACATAGATTGCTTCCGTCAACGTGCAAAGGCTGAAATTGTGGATAAGCAACATCACTTGCCCCATAACCTCAGCCATGCTGAACACAACGCCATCTACAGCCTCAGAAACAACCCTGACATCATTATCAAAAAGGCTGACAAAGGAGGTGCTGTCGTCATCATGAATAAATTGGAATATGACCAAGAGGCTGCTAGACAGCTTTCTAACACCACATTCTACCAACCATTATCCTCTGATCCCACTGAGGATTACCTAAAGAAACTACACCATCTGCTAAAAAAACTCCCTGACAAAGCACAGGAACAAATCTGTACAGATACATGCCTAGAACCCCGACCAGGGACATTCTATTTGCTACCCAAGATCCATAAACCTGGAAATCCTGGACGCCCCATCATCTCAGGCATTGGCACCCTAACATCAGGCTTGTCTGGTTATGTGGACTCTCTCCTCAGACCCTACGCTACCAGCACTCCTAGCTATCTTCGAGATACTACTGACTTCCTGAGGAAACTACAATCCATCGGTGATCTTCCAGAAAACACCATCCTGGCCACTATGGACATAGAAGCCCTCTACACCAATATTCCACACAAAGATGGACTACAAGCTATCAGGAACAGTATCCCCGATAATGTCACAGCTAACCTGGTGGCTGAACTCTGTGACTTTGTCCTCACCCACAACTATTTCACATTTGGGGACAATATATACCTTCAAGTCAGCGGCACTGCTATGGGTACCCGCATGGCCCCACAATATGCCAACATTTTTATGGCGGACTTAGAACAACGCTTCCTTAGCTCTCGTCCCCTAACGCCCCTACTCTACTTGCGCTACATTGATGACATCTTCATCATCTGGACCCATGGAAAAGAAGCCCTTGAGGAATTCCACCATGATTTCAATAATTTCCATCCTACCATCAACCTCAGCCTAGATCAATCCACACAAGCGGTCCATTTCCTGGACACTACTGTGCTAATAAGCGATGGTCACATAAATACCATCCTGTACCGGAAACCTACTGACCGCTACACTTACCTACATGCCTCCAGCTTCCATCCAGGACACACCACACGATCCATTGTCTACAGCCAAGCTCTAAGATATAACCGCATTTGCTCCAATCCCTCAGATAGAGACAAGCACCTACAAGATCTCTGTCAAGCATTCTTAAAACTACAATACCCACCTGCTGAAGTGAAAAAACAGATTGACAGAGCCAGACGAGTACCCAGAAGTCACCTCCTACAAGACAGGGCCAACAAAGAAAATAACAGAACACCACTAGCTGTCACCTTCAGCCCCCAACTAAAACCTCTCCAGCGCATCATTAGAGATCTACAACCTATCCTGAAAGATGATCCTTTACTCTCACAGATCTTGGGAGACAGACCTGTCCTTGCTTACAGACAACCCCCCAACCTAAAGCAAATACTCACCAGCAACCACACATCACTGAACAAAAACACTGACCCAGGAACCTATCCTTGTAACAAAGCCCGATGCCAAGTCTGTCCACATATCTATTCAAGTGACACCATCATAGGGCCTAATCACATCAGCCATACCATCAGGGGCTCGTTCACCTGCACATCTACCAATGTGATATATGCCATCATGTGCCAGCAATGCCCCTCTGCCATGTACATTGGCCAAACCGGACAGTCTCTACGCAAAAGAATTAATGGACACAAATCTGACATCAGGAATCATAATACTCAAAAACCAGTGGGAGAACACTTTAACCTGTCTGGCCATTCTATGACAGACCTGCGGGTGGCTATCTTAAAACAGAAAAACTTCAAAAACAGACTCCAACGAGAGACTGCTGAGCTGGAATTGATATGCAAACTAGACACAATCAAGTCAGGGTTAAACAGGGATTGGGAATGGCTGAGCCGTTACAAACATTGAATCTATCTCCCCTTGTAAGTATTCTCACACTTGCTTCTTATCAAACTGTCTGTACTTGGCTACCTTGATTATCACTTCAAAAGTTTTTTTTCTCTTACTTAATTGGCCTCTCAGAGTTGGTAAGACAACTCCCACCTGTTCATGCTCTCTGTATGTGTGTATATATATCTCCTCGATATATGTTTCACTCAATATGCATCCGAAGAAGTGGGTTGTAGCCCACGAAAGCTTATGCTCTAATAAATTTGTTAGTCTCTAAGGTGCCACAAGTACTCCTGTTCTTTTTGCGGATACAGACTAACACGGCTGCTACTCTGAAACCTAGCTTATAACTGAAATTCTTATTAGTCATCCCTAAATGCATCACCTTACACTTCTCACTATTAAATCTCATCCTATTATTATTACTCCAATTTACAAGGTCATCCAAGTCTCCCTGCAGAATATCCCGATCCTTCTCCGAGTTGGCAATGCCTCCCAACTTTGTGTCATCCGCAAACTTTATCAGCCCACTCCTACATTCGGTTCCGAAGTCAGTAACGAATAGATTAAATAAAATCGGACCCAGAACCGAACCTTGAGGAACCCCACTGGTGACCTCCCTCCAATCTGACAGTTCACCTTTCAGTACTACCCGCTGCAGTCTCCCCTTTAACCAGTTCCTTATCCACCTCTGGATTTTCCTATCGATCCCCATCTTATCCAATTTAACCAATAATTCCTCATGCGGAATCGTATCAAACGCTTTACTAAAATCGAGGTATATTAGATCCACCGCATTTCCTTTATCTAGAAGGTCTGTTACTTTCTCAAAGAAGGAGATCAGGTTGGTTTGGCACGACCTGCCTTTCGTAAACCCATGTTGTAATTTGTCCCAATTGCCATTCACCTCAAGGTCCTTAACTACTTTCTCCTTCAAAATTTTTTCCAAGACCTTACATACTACAGAAGTTAAACTAACAGGCCTGTAGTTACCCGGGTCACTTTTTTTCCCCTTCTTAAAAATAGGAACCACATTAGCTATTCTCCAGTCCAACGGTACCACCCCCGAGTTTACAGATTCATTAAAAATTGTCGCCAAGGGGCTCGCAATCTCTCGCGCCAGTTCCTTCAATATTCTAGGATGAAGATCATCCGGTCCACCCGATTTTGTCCTGTTTAGCTGGTCAAGTTTGGCTTCCACCTCTGATACTGTAATGTCTATCCCCCCTCCTCTATTCCCCTCTGTCCTATTCCCTCTATTCTTAAACCCTTCATTAGCCTTATTAAAGACCGATGCAAAATATTCATTTAGATATTGTGTCATGCCTAGATTATTCTTAATTTCCACTCCATCCACATTCTTCAGCGGTCCCACTTCCTCTTTCTTTGTTTTCTTCCTATTTATATGGCTATAAAACCTCTTACTATTGGATTTAATTCCCCTCGCGAGGTCCAACTCTACACGGCTTTTGGCCTTTCTCACCGCATCCCTACATGCTCTAAACTCAATAAGGTAGGTTTCCTTGCTGATCCCTCCCTTCTTCCATTCTCTGTACGCTTTCTGTTTTTTCTTAATCGCCCCTTTGAGACTCCCGCTCATCCAGCTAGGTCTAAATCTCCTGCCCACTAACCGTTTTCCCTTTCTCGGGATACAGGCCTCAGACATCTCATGCAACTTCTGCTTGAAATAATCCCAGGCGTCATCTGCCTTTAGATCCCTAAGTATGTTAGCCCAATCCACTTCCCTAAGTAGTTGCCTTAATTTATTAAAGTTGGCCTTTTTGAAATTGTAAACCTTAGTTACAGTATCATTTCTGTTAATCCTTCCATTTAGTTTAAACCGAATTAGCTCATGGTCACTCGAGCCAAGGTTGTCCCCTACAACCATTTCTTCAACGAGGTCCTCACTACTCACCAGCACTAAATCTAAAATGGCATCCCCCCTTGTCGGTTCAGTTACTACTTGATGAAGGAATTCATCTGCTAGCACGTCTAAGAACATCTGAGCCCTATTATTGTTACTAGCATTTGTTCCCCAATCTATATCTGGGAAGTTAAAGTCCCCCATGATGACACAGTTCTTATCAGTTTTTACTTCCCTAAAGACATTAAGTAGTTCTCTGTCCGCCTCCAGGCTAGATCCCGGCGGTCTATAGCACACCCCAAGCACTATCTCGGGGGAGGCTCTAGTAGTTCTTTTATGCAGTGTAATTGTTGCCCATACAGACTCCGTCTTATCCATTCCATCACTTATTATTTCTTTACATTTTAGCTCATTATTGACATATAACGCCACTCCCCCACCTTTACTTTTTTTCCGGTCATTCCTAAACAGCACATACCCTTCCATACCTGTACTCCAGTCATGACTACCGTTCCACCACGTTTCGGTTATTCCTACGATATCAGGTTTCATTTCTTGGACCAGGAGCTCCAACTCCTCCATTTTGTTACCTAGGCTTCTTGCATTGGTGTATAAACATCTTACTGTATGCTGTCTATCCTTTCTCCCATTAGTTATGGAATTTGGAACGGACCCCATGCTGTCCCTCCGCCCCCTCTTTCTTATGTCCAATTCCCTACCCCTAACTATGTCTGTGCTTATCTCCTCACACTCCTTTTCAGTGTTGGAATCTGGCGTGGAGATTAACTGAACGTCTCCCAACCGTCTCCCCCAAGTTCCTAGTTTAAAGCCCTTTTGATGAGATGAGCCAGCCTCCCTCCCAGAAGTCTATTTCCTTCCCTACTCAGGTGAAGCCCATCCCGCGAGAACAGCTGTCTGTCCCCGAAAGCCTCCCAGTGGCCATACATCCCAAAGCCCTCCTTATAGCACCACTCCCTTAGCCAGCTATTTATCCTCACAATTCTGTCAGTCCTTTGCTGTCCTTCTCTAGGAACAGGCAGAATCCCACTGAAGATAATCTGATACTCAACTTCCTTAAGCGTCTTCCCCAGCCTGGCATAATCTCCCTTAATTCTTTCTAGCGAGAACCTAGCCGTGTCGTTCGCTCCTACGTGAAGGATGATCAAAGGGTTCTTACCCGCTCCTTTTAGGATCCTTTTCAACCGCAGGTCCACATCCCTTATCTTAGCGCCCGGCAGACAGCACACCCTTCTGTTTTCAGGGTCCGCTCTGGTCACAGGCCTGTCCAACCTCCTCAGCAAGGAGTCTCCAATCACATAAACCTGCCTTTGCCCGGTGACAGTACTCTGTACAAATCTATCCCCTGTTCCATGTAGTCGTACCTCCTGTGTCTCTCTATTTTCCCGTATAGTCCTCCTAGTGCCATCCTCTACCCTACTGGGGCCCGGTATTGGTGCTGTCTCCATCAACTCCTGCCCTCTCTCTATCGGACTAGCCGCTCTTCTCTTCTTCCTCTGCCTCCCACCATCAGTTACCACCTGCTGCCTCTCTTCCTCGTTATTCAAACACTCAAACCTGTTCCTGAGTTCTATTCCCCCCTCACTAGCCCTCCTTTTCCTTGGCCTGCTCCTCACAGTCACATGCTTCCACTGATCTTGCTCTGCCCCTGACCTTCCCCCCTCACAGACCATAGCCTGTGCTTCCACCTGCACCGCAGAGCATTTCCCTTCTGCCACACCCTGCTTCTGCTCCATTAGCTGCTCGAATCCCCTTCTAAACTCTACCAGAGTATCTACCTGCATCTGGAGCCCTCTAATCTTTTCCTCTAGCAGGTCTATTAGGCGACATTTCATGCACACATACCTTTGTTCAGGCTCCCCAGCGAGGACCATGTACATACCACAGTCGCTGCATACAATCATCTGCATTGTGTACGATGCTGCTTGGCTACTGGCTGCTGTGGTCTCTACCTGCTGCTCCTCGGACAACAAAGCACACCACCTGACGCGCCCTCCTGCCTCCCCTTCCACCTCCCCCTGTGAACTCCCACTTAAACTCCCCTGTTAGCAGCCCTGTTTGCCGGCTCCTCGCAGCTGTGCCGCTGCTCGGCTGGGAGGCCTCTTTTATAGGCCCCCTAATCAGCCAAGCTCCGCCCCCTAATCAGGGCTCCGGGCTCAGCAGCCCTCCCAGCACACTGCCCCTACAGGCCTCTACACACACAAGCACTACAAAGACAGACGCAAGTACAGGTACCTTCTCCTGTAAGGCCAGAGGGGCTGCAGAGGGCTTTTGAAAACATCAGGAAAGGAAGGAAGGTGTTGCTACCCAAGCAGCAGAGAGAAGTGAAAATCGCCTTACCCCTTCGGCTGCTAGTCAATTGATGTGGACATGGTGGCAAAATGAAGACAGAGCCATGGATGGATTCTAAGCAGCTGGCCGCAACTTTGTTAAACTTTAAGACCAGGGAGGGGAGCTTCCCGCCCATCACATGTTCTCCTATGCCAGGCACTAAACCCATGTTCTCCTATGCCAGGTATTGACCTGGTTCCAGCAGAAGGGTTACTGGGCTTCTTCCCATCAAACCCATAAAGCGGGGTGGGCTCTCCACAGCCTACTGCTCAGGATTCACCTCTCTCTGAATCCTAGCATGAGAGGGACAGAGGGTGCAGAAGGTTGGGGACCTCGGCTCTTGAAGGCTACAAGATCTCCCCCTATTCCCTGAGCTCAAGGCCCAACACCAAAATCCCAGGTCTGTTACCTCTGGGAACCGTTCATTTTATTCTTTGAACTGCACTGGAAACCGGTAGCAAGTTGCAATGAGGAAACAACTCTCCACAGGTAACTCGGATGGGCACTAAGCGCATTCCCACTTAACCCACTGTGGTTTGAAGGGGCTCTGAGTAGGGTGACCAGATGTCCCGCTTTTATATGGACAGTCCTGATATTCGAGGCTCTGTCGTATATAGGTGCCTATTACCCCCCACCCTCTGTCCCGATTTTTCACACTTGCCATCTTGCCATCCTACCTGCGAGGAAGGCAGAAAACTCCCTGGTCCTCCACCAAATGGGAGAAAAAATACCTTTCTGACCTCCAAATGGGAAATGGACTAGACCCGCAGCATCTGCCCAGCCAGGTTCCCATTCCTAGTTCAGGATGGGTAGGGTGGGGCTGCTGGAATAACATTAAGAGGTTCCAGGTGGCCCCGATGCTGGGTTAAATCCTTGGAGCTGGGGAATGCTGGCCAATCTGCACCCTCGTCCCTAGCTGGCCAATGAGTGCCAGAGACTGCCGGGGTGAGGAGCTACCTAGTGTCCATTAGTGTGTCCCCCTTCACTGCCGGCCCCATCAAGTTCCCCCACCTGTTAAGGCAGGTGCCAGTAGTTCCAGCACAGTCAGCCTTGGAAAAGCCGTGCCTCTTGCCTGAGCCAATCAGAAGCTATTGTTTAGACATGTGGTAGAATTGCATTTCCCTGAACCAATCATAGTGTGCCACGAGGCGTGGCTATAGACCACTGGCCTATTTCATAAACAAAGGAATGAAAACCAAACACGGTACCTAACACAAGTTTATGTAGAAATATGCCACCCTTTAATAAATTAGTGTTAGCTGGCTTTTTAAAGTTTTACCTCAAGGAAAACAGCTCTAAAACCGTATTCATTGTAAACACTAAAGAAAGCTTTAGAATTACACACTTCATGCAAAACACACACACACAGGTTAATTTAAAAGAGAAACCAGCTTCTATAAAACAGTTGATAACATTTTTACAAGACATGTGCAGGCTACTTCTCCCCCACGTTTTTTCCCCCTAACTTTTTAAAAACCTAAATGCTGTTAAACCAAGTCAAGTTTTAACAAACAAACTTTTAAAAGTTGAACATGAATAAAAAAACAGTATTGGTCTTTTTTGACTGAGATGGAAAATCCTGTAATATAACAAAAAGACCTGTCTTTACAATCAAATTGATATTTTGTAAAGATATAGCTAAACAAAAAATGTTTAATATACATTACCCTAGCCTTTCAAATAATAGCATTAGCTTAATTTTAAAGTGACACCTACAAAAAAAATACAACATAATCAAACAAACATTTTTCTGGTTGTAAACTGTAAAGGAAGTTTTAGATGGCAGGGTAGAATATAAAAATCCTCAACAGAGGGGGTTTACAGTGAAATTTTATTTAAAGCACAGAGGGAAATCTTACTATAGAGAACCCATATTTACATGTGTTTCAATTAAAAAATAAAGTTGAAAAAGACAAAAGCCATGCATCAGCATGAAGGAATGCTAGTAAGGAGAGAGAGATGAGCATGTGGTACAACTGAAGGAGCATGATTTCCCACGCTTCCTCCTGCTTTTTAAAAAATTAAAATCCCAAATGTCACCATCTGGGAGCGATCAGTTCAGGATCTCTGCAAACTCAGGCAGAGGCCACTATATTGTTTACACCTTTTCAAGATTTTCTTCCCAACGATGATGCATTGAACTGCTATCTGAATAATCACAAGGTAGAAATAACACAAGCCCCAAAGATTCAAAGCAACCTGAACTCTGGGTTTTCATTCTTTAATATATTTAGTAAGACTTAAAAAAAATCTGACCATTTCTAACATCTCAGTTCTGTGCTCAGATATTCTGCTGGTGATTTGAGTGAACACAGACCATCAGGAGAAGAAGAGGAAGAGAGAGAGGAAGAAGAAGAAGATCTGAATGTTTTAATGTAATCTCCTCACTTTAGTTTTCAGTAGAGATGGACCCAGGAGGCAAAATCCAGATCCTAGTTTCCCCAGAATTCAGATTGGAGATTTTAATTCAGCCCCTTAACATGGAGGGACAGCAATGTCTCCACGGTTGCACTGAGACATGGAGTTGAGTGGGGATTGTTGAGACACACTAGTAGTCTGGTGGCACCTTAAAAACTAACAGATTTATTTGGGCATAAGCTTTCGTGGGTAAAAACCTCACTTCTTCGGATGCATAGAGTGAAAGTAAAATAAAATCTGTTAGTCTTTAAGGTGCCACCAGACTCCTTGTTGTTTTTGAGACACACTAGTTGCCATGTTTCAATATTAAACTTGTTCTGATCTCCCCAAAGGGACACAGACCACTCAGGCCATCACAGAGAGAGGGGCTGCAAGGATGTTTCAATCTGGAATTGGGGAGGTTCAAAACCAAGCAAATGTTTTGACACTTTCCAGAAATCAGGACATTAGGTTCTGGCTGATCTGCTGACATAAAGTAGCCAGAAAACACTTAAATCAATTCCACACTTAATTTCCATTACTAGAGTGGAACGGTCAGAATGTACCAGTGAGACTGGCCCATGGTCCTAGAAACCAAACTGGGCTAAGATATTCATGAGGAACTAGTGATTTGGGGATCCCAACTTCAAATGCCTTAAAAGTGCTTGAATTCCAGAGGTCAGGTCCCCAGAACTTTAAGAAAATCCACTATCTATCTATCTATCTATCTATCTATCTATCTATCTATCTATCGATCTAATAAATTTACATAAATGCATGTTTATTGCATAAGTGCTCTACAGAGGTCCAGCTTTTTAAGGTATAAATCACCCCTTAAGTTAATTGCCCAAACTCCTCCCAATGAATCTGAGGAATATCTGCACCAGGACTCTTGCAGTCCTCATCAGCCCCTCCTTCTTTCTTCATTACAAAGAAGGTTTGGAGAGTTTGCAGGCTGGAGAAAATAGTTCTTGGCAAGTTAAATTTTACCATGTCAGAAGCCAACTCTGCAGTTTAATGAGCCCCAAGAGGTCCACTTTACAGCCTCAACTTCCTGAGAAGTTAGCTGTTTTCATTTCATTTAGAACAATTATTTCTCCATGAGATGTACTAGTTGGTATATATCCTCCAGTGTTCCAGGTGTTTTTCTTTTCTGGGACAGAATAAGGAGCAAGCTGGGTAAAGTTAGCTACTAAAAATATTCCCAGCTTATTTTGTTAAGAGCTTTAGTGAGATGCCTATTTATGAGTGATATCTGAAGATGAGTCTCCCACCAGCAAGGATTCCTAGGTTATCAGTTTGTTTATTTATTTGCGTGTGTGTGTGTGAAATAGATCATTTTATTTAATTTATTTATTTATTTATTTATTTGTGTGTGTGTGTGTGTGTGTGTGTGTGTGTGTGTGTGTGTGTGTGAAATAGATCTATTTATTTATTAATTTGTGTGTGAAATAGATCATTTTATTTAATGTATCTATTTATTTTGTGTGTGTGTTTGTGGTGTGTGTGTGAAATAGATCATAGGTTTTTTAGCAGGTAGGACTTGTGTTTGGAAAATATATCTCAGTTACAGTGTGTATATCTTCAAAGCTATAATAATATGTTCCATATGTTACATTGTGATTTCCCTTTTATTTATTTAGATTGTTGTTGTTAGGAATGTAGATGCCAGATTATTTCCTCAGTTATCTGTCGACATCTGAAAGTGGTGAGAACATGCATGGTATCCAGGGCCGGCTCTAGGTTTTTTGCCGCCCCAAGCAAAAAAAATTTTGGCTGCCCCCCGTCCCAGCCCTGGGCTCCTCGCCGCACCCCCCTGCCGCCCCAGCCCTGGGCTCTCCCCCCCCGACCCGCACCTCCCTGCCGCCCCAGCCCTGGGCTCTGACCCCCCACACACACACCCTGCGGCCCCAGCTCTGGGCTCCCCCCTACCCCCTCACCGTTGCCCCCCCCACACACCTCCTGCTGCCCCAGCCCTGGGCTCCCTCCCCCCTTCCGCCGCAGCCCTGGGTCACTGGTAACTCGCTCCCAGGGCAGGTTATTCAGCAGGAATTTTGGATGTGCACAGAACACAAACAGGATTGGTTCCCATATGGTTACAGAACTGCAGTAAAGTGGAACAATTTTCAGCTTGTGTGATTGGAGGATATTATAAGACTGTCTGGATGCATATTATAAGACTGTCCTCCATAAATGAGAAAAGTTGAGGTGCCTTTATTATTCTTTTGTTCCTCTCTTTCTTTCTATGGGGTATTTGCCAATGCGATATCACTGTCTTCCGTTTAAACAAACAAACAAAAAAGGCAATGGCTGTTGAAAATAGCAATTCCAGTCCTAATAACCACTGGGAAGCATTTCTTGTTCAATGTATTCTACTTTTTCTACAGCAAGTTACAGTGGATCAGTATATTTGATTTGGGAGAAATGAAGTAACAGCCGCCCAAACTGAGCTTGAGCACTCCTGAATTTTGAGGTGTTCAAATCTGGAAGGCAGGTGCTGGGGTGGGGGGGGGGGCTGTGGCCCCGCAGGGGAGCACGGCAGCATGTATACAGCAGAGTGTCTGGCGCTGCACGAAGCCAGACACGCTGGTCTGAGTGGCACGGTAAGGGGGCTGGGGGGTTGGAGAAGGGGTAGGGGGTTCCGGGGGGGGCAGTCAAGGGACAGGGAGCAGGGGGAGTTGGATGGGGCGGAGGTTCGGGGGGTAGTCAGGGGCAGGGAGAGGGGGGGTTAGATGGGTCAGGGGTTCGGGGGGGGCAGTCAGGGGACAAGGAGCAGTTGGATAGGCATGGGAGTCCCAGGGGTTTGTCAGAGGACAGGTAGGGGGTGGGGTCCTAGAGGGGAAGTTGGGGGAGGTCTCAGGAGGGGACAGTTGGGGACAAGGTGAAGGGAGGCTTAGATAGGGGGTGGGGTCCTGGGAGGGGGCAATCAGGGGACAAGGAGCAGGGTGGTTGGATGGGTTGGGGTTTCTGTGGGGGGCAGTTGGAGGGAGTGGATGGTGGCAGGGTGGGGCTACTCTCCCTCCCCGTGGGGTGTCCTATTTTTTGAATGTTAAAATATGGAATCCCTGCCCTTCCCAGTGCAGCTCTCCATTCACAGCAGCATGAGGTCTCAGCTACCTCACTCCCTCCCCCTCTTTCCTGTTGAGGTCTCAGCTACCTCCCTCCCTCCCCCTCTTTCCTGTTGGTAGTGGCCATGGGAATGCTGGGCAATGTAGTTCTTTCCCTGCACCAGGGCTGGCTCTATAGGCAGGGAGCTAACCAAGGAATTACAGCTCCCAGGGCCCCCTGTTGGTTCTCAGCTCCCAGGCTGGATCCCTGCCGCCCCTGCAAATGGGCTGCCCCAAGCACGTGCTTGCTTTGCTGGTGCCTAGAGCCGCCCGTGATGGTATCATCACTGAATCTGTCTCTGTACCTCTCTATGCACATCTATCTATCTATCTATCTATCTATCTATCTATCTATCTATCTATCTATCTATCTATCTATCTAACAGCAATGGCACATTATTATTATACCAGATGATGGAACCTGACCTGGACATTCCTGTGGAAATATCTACTTTTTTAAAATTATGGAAAAAATATAAATATTAACTCATTATCTTACAGACATTCTCATTGTACGTCTTTGGAAGGTCTTGGCTGAGGGAATGTCAGCCATGGCTGGAAAGAAGAATGATTTGTGAGAGAAACCATATTGAACACAGCCTGTATCTTGCTAGATTAAGTTTTAGACATTTAGATGCATGTTTTCACTTTTATTTCCTGATAACCCTTTCTAACTTTACCTCTTATTCTTGAATTCACTTAAAATCCCATCTTCCTTTGTTAATGAACTTGTTTCACTGTTACTATAAACCAACTCAGTGCCATGCTTAAATAGAAGGGTGCATTTACCCCAGTTATGTTAATAAGCTGTGATGTGCTTTTGTGTCTTTAGTGGAACAAACACACCTTATTATTTCTCCGAACGGCTCAGGAGAGGGCTGGGCATTTCAGGGCACGTGGTTTTGGGAAAATTCAGGCCTGGAGTCACCTCGCTGGGTGTAACCATGGCTGTTGGAAGCCGGAGTGGGGCTTTAGACAGGCTGCCAGTATCAGAGCTGCTGAACCAGGGCTGTCTAAGGTCATGGTGTGACCTGCATACTGGTAGGCTGGTTGTGAGCATCCCAGGCCGGGAGCTACAGCAGCAAAGCATCGTGAGGCACCCAGGTGGCAGGGTAAGTGGTGACACAACCCCTCATTGGTCCATATTGCCCCCCCCAAACCTCACAACTGGAAGTAAATTACCATTATCCCAATTTTTTAGATTGGGGAGAAACTGAGTCACAGAGATATCAAAGTCTCACAGTGTCCAGGGCCCATATTCCAGCCTCTCTGCCCTTGTGTATTATCTCAAAGTTTAGTCCAACTGATGTTGATGGCTCTCTCCCTTCTTTCCTGGAAGGCAACAAGGTATGGTGCTGGCCAACCAGAGCTCCGTGAGAGTATTTGTCCTGTTGGGGTTCCCTCACCTGCATCACCTGGGCTTCCTGCTCTTCCTGGTGCACCTGATGATTTACCTCCTGACGCTTGCCGGGAATGTGGTGATCATCGCCATCACCTTGGCTGACCACCGCCTCCACACCCCCATGTACTTCTTCCTCGGGAGCTTCTCCTTCCTTGAGATCTGCTTCACCAGTGTCATCGTCCCCAAGATGCTGGCCAATTTCCTCTCAGAGGACAAGACCATCTCCTTCACTGGCTGCCTCGCCCAGGCCTTCTTCTACCTCTCCCTGGGAGTCTCTGAGTTCCTCCTCTTGGCAGCCATGTCTGTGGACCGCTACGTGGCCATCTGTTACCCGCTGCACTACATGGCCATCATGAGCAGCAGGGTCTGCACCCTCATGGTGCTTTCTTCCTGGTTTGGTGGCTTCTTCTTCATCATTGGCCTCATTGTGATGATCTCCCGGCTCTCCTTCTGCGGCCCCAACATCCTCAATCATTTCTTCTGTGATCTGGGGCCCCTCATCAGCCTCTCCTGCTCCAACACACACCTGGTGGAGTTGATGGACTTCCTGGTAGCAGCTGTTGTCGTGCTGGGTTCTCTGGCCATCACCACGGTCTCCTATTCCTACATTGTCATTACCATCATCCGCATCCCCTCAGCGAAAGAGCGACGTAAGGCCTTCTCCACCTGCTCCTCACACATCATCGTCCTGAGCATCTTCTATGGCAGCTGCATCTTCATGTATGTCCGTCCGAAGCAGCATGATGGACTGGACATCACCAAAGGGGTGGCCATCCTCAACACGGTCATTACTCCCATGCTCAACCCCTTCATCTACTCTCTGAGGAACAAGCAGGTCATACAGGTCTTGAAGGACACTCTGTGCTGGAAAAAATAGATAGTGCTGCATATGGGGAAAATAATGGTTCTGGAGGGTTGGAAGGGGGTTTAATTAATACACTAAAATGTACTTAAAGTCTTTGGGATGCATGGGAGATTAGGGAGGTGCTTAATTAATAAGTGGAAATGTGCTTTGATATGCATTGGATTACAGGGAGGTCTTAATTAATACACCGAAGTTCATCCAGAACTTCTGGATGTGCCTGAGGGTAGTTGTGGCTTCCAACTCCCAGCCAAGTTAGAAAAAGTTGGAGGAACAGTTCTACAGCAGGTGCCCACTAATTCAGCTTGAATTCTTCTGAAGGATTAGCTGTGCTTCCTTTTGCTATAATGCAGCCTGCTCTCCGGTCCTTGCCTTGCACCTGGTCAGCTCTGCTCCACTGGTCACTGGTGCAGAATAAGATAGAGCCACCAAGAAGTCCTCAACACCTGCACTCAACCCTGCATCTTCATTTGAGATGGCCTGGGTGACTGCCAGGAATAGCATAGCTCTGGTCCTGTGCAACCCAACACATCATTCAATTGGCACTAACGGGTGAAGGAAAAACAACTCACTAATGGAATATGTGTAATCTTTAACCTTGCTTTTTATCCTGACTTTGCTAATATAGTCCAGGTGTCCAGAACATAAGAATGGCCATACTGGGTTAGACCACAGGTCCATTTAGCCCAGTATCCTGTCTTCCAATAGTGGCCAATGCCAGGTGCTTCAGAGGGGATGAACAGAACAGGTAAACATCAAGTGAAAAGATTCCTCAACTAATGCAAGTGTTTACAAATGTATGTTATAAAGAAAACTGGGTGATTGATGAGGGATATTTGTTATTGCAGATGGGTTCTGTCATGGAGGAAATAATGATCCACTGAAAGATGTTTTAACTCATTGAGAACTGTGGGTTGTCACAGATGTTTGTAATAATGACCGGGTTAGAGATTCCTTTTCACTCACCGGTCAGCTAAACTGAGAATCATAAAAGAAATTCCATCAGCAATTAGGAGTTTCTTTGTCTCACACGGTGTAAAAGACAGAGGGCTTGAAAATTGGGCTGGGTAGTGCAAAATGCTGGCATCTCTATTCTGTATAGCACGGTGCTAATCTCTGATGGATAATCTTTGATTAAATAATTTCATTTGAGCCTGTTATTTGACAATAACGAATCGTTATTAAATTGAAACATGCAAAATGTGGCCATCCTAGGAAGGATCCCTTATGCTGTCCTTATAAATGATGAAAAGTTTAATTTTCATGTTTTGAATGGCTCATTGTTTTCAAATTGTCGAGGTCTCACTCTATTGTGTTTCTTTGCCTTTGGGCCATTAGCATTTAGAGAGTACTGTGTTATTTGTGTGGAATAAATACACATGGAAATGTTAAAGAAAGCCTTCAGAGAAGTGTCATGCAATTTCATGTAACATACCTTCCATTAAGTGGCTTTTTTTGGTCTATTCATTAAAATTAGATTAGATTAGGGTTCTTTTATCATTATTCCACATCCCTAGGTATCTATTCAGCCATGGGATCCTCAATCCCAGAACCATTGGTCCCAGATCACAAAGGAGATAGTATCACTATGGTTCTGGAGAAACCACAGCTGGGATCTTATGCATAGGTGCAGGAAGAACAGGTGTGGGGGTGCTGCAGCCCCCCAAGTTTTATGGGGGGTCCCGGCTGTCAGCTAGGCATGCGGAGTCCCAGCTGCTGGCCCCGCCCCAGGGTTCCATTCCAGGCCCTGCACGTGGGGTCCCAGCTGCCAGACCTGCGCCCGGCTCTGCATGCAGGGTCCCAGCTGCTGGCCCCGCACCCGGGGTTCTGCTTCCGGCCCCACACGCCGGGCTGCCGGCCCCACTCCTGGCCATGTATGTGGGGTCCCGGATGCCGGCTCCACTCCCAGCTGTGTATGCGGGGTCCCAGCTGCTGCTCCCGCACGCCGGGCTCTGCTACTGGCCCCACACCTGCCCCCCCGCTGTGGTCCCAGCCTTGGCCCCCTTACCCCTATCCATATCCCCCCTTCCTGGAGACACGGCCTTGCTCCCGGACTCAGCTCTGGGGTGGGGTGGGGGGCAAAGTAAAAAGTTTGGGGATAGTTTTGCTGGACTTTAGCACCCTCACTATAAAAGCGTTCCAGTGCCACTGATCTTATGCCCATATTGGAGCTCCTCAATCCCAAGGATTTCTCTTCTCTTCTCTGGTGCTGCAACTTCCCCTTTAATGATGGGTATAGCCTGGTCCCATTGAAGTCAATGGAAGTTTTGCTATTGATTTCAATGGCGTTAGGATTTCCCCCTTTGGGTTCACTGCTAAACACTCTGCTACCAGGAAGATGTTGACAAACTGGAGAAGAGCCGCAAAGATTATCAGGGAGTTGGCAAATGATGTAGGAGGAAAGATTAAAAGAGATAAATCCGGTTCAGCTATGAGACAACTATGGAGCAGGGATGGAGGGGGTATTCCAGAATGTGTAAAGACACAGCTAAAAGAGGAATTATTGAGAGATGTTATCTATTCCACAGTCATAGGTATGAGAAAGGGACAATCTAACATGGGTGACAGTAAATATTCTCTTGGGAAATTGCAACCTGCTCTATTTTCAGCACATCCTCCCGTGAGAGTATCTTCTGGTCCTTGTCCTGTTACACCCTGGAGAGAGAGAGTTCATATCCACGAAGAGACTTAGGTGTTGCAACACCTCACTTTTAGATGCCTAGCTAATTAGTGGAGTCCCCAAACCCTCACTTTGGCATCCAAGCACCCTACGTGGGGAGAGCCAGGGGCCTGAGAAGGAGATCCACAAAAGCCAGCATGCTAGGTTGGGACCTGCCTAAGTTAGCCAATGGGAGATACCAAGACAAGGGATATTTACTAAACCCTGTCCCTCTCAGGAAGTTCGGTGCCTACATCCAGGCAGACACCTCCCTCTGCTTGGGATTCTCAGCTGTGAACCCTCTCTTGGAGTTAGGTGTCTAGGTATTTTTTGCAATGATCTGGGGTGGGGGGGAGGAGAACTTTTAGCATAGTTATGGCACTCACACAGGAGACCCCCCAGCTCAAGCCCACCCTATGTTCAGAAGGGATGTGATGAGGTCTCTGCCATCTCATAAATGAATACTCTAACCGGTGGGCTATGGGATATTGTGGGGTGAAGCTGTTCCACTCTAGATAAATAATGAAAGATCCATTGGAGCAGAGGGACTGGAACTGGGGTTTCTGCATCCTGGATGGGTGCTCAAACCACGAAGCTATAGAGTCATTCATATGCTGACCTCTCTTTCTCTCTCTCTAGTCCATTCTCTCTACTTATTCAATACAAAGTGGAACATCTTCAAGAGCAGAGATTGAAGGAGCTGTATAATAGCATATCTCACAGTCTGGGGGCTAAGGCACTCAGCTGTGAGGTGGCTGATCCTTGCTGCTGCCAATAATGCAAAGTACACGTCCTATTCATGACTTTAGCATTAAAATAAGTCCCAAAACGAAAAGTCATTTCAAAATGAAAGCTTCAAATGTGTCATTCTGATAAGATCTGAACAGAGTGTTTATCAAAATGCTTCATTTCATTTTTTTCCAAAGCAAAATTTCATGGAAATCGACATTTTCCCATGATTTCAATTAAACACCATTTTCCGGGGGGAAAGAACATTCCTTCCAAAAACTATTGTCCAGCGCTAATTATTATTTTTAACGATCTTAGGATAATTCCCACCAAATTAGTTTAATTTAGCATCATCAGTTTTGTTTATTGTGGGAGTAGTGAACAACGTACACATACAAGAGATTATCAGCATTTCAATTTTGTTCTGTATTTAACAATAACACCTCTTGGAATGGATTCCGTGCCCTGCACCCTTGTTGGGACACCTACCGTATCTTTGGAGGTCACCACCAAACTTTGGTGATTCAGCTGATCAAATTTAGGTTCCATCTTGATTCCCCTCAACCTGGCACCACCACCAAATGGAGTTAGCCAAATGGTCACTGAGAAGGGACTCAGGAGGTGACACTGTCGGGAACAAGCTGCTCTTTTGATTTCAGTTGCACAGAGCAGTTCAAAGGGAGGGAGCTGGTGCAATAAGCCACCCCTTCCCCATCCCTACCCTCTGCTGCCCCTAGTGCCGATTAGACAGTATAGCCGTCCCTTCCCCACCCCCACCCTCTGCTGCCCCTAGTGCCCATTATACGGTATAACTACCCATTCCCACCCTTCATCCGCTAGTGCCTATTATACAGCATAACAACCTTTTCCACATCCTTTCTCCTCTGCTGCCATCTGGTAGTCATTATATGGTCATTTTGTCATCAGTTGCCTTTTTGCCATCCAGTGGCTATTACAGTGAATAGATTCATATATTCCAAGGCCAGCAGGGACCATAGTGATCATCTAGTCTGACCTCCTGTATCACACAGGCCATAGAATTCCCCCAAAATAATTCCTAGAGCAGATTTTCTACAAAAACATCCAAACTTGAGTTAAAAATGGTCAGTGATGGAGAATCCACCACAACGTTGGTAAATTGTTCCAATGGTTAATTTCTCTCACTGTTAAAATATATATCCTGTTTTTCCAGTCTGAATTTTTCTTATTTCAACTTCCAGCCATTGGTTCATGTTAGACCTTTCTCTGCTAGACCGAAGAGCCCATTATTACATATTTGTTCCCCATGTAGATATTTATAGAATGTGATCAAGTCATCCCTGAATCTTCTCTTTGTTAAGCTAAATAGATTGAGCTCCTTCAGGCTAGCATTATAAGTCATGTTTTCTAATCTTTTTATTATCATGACTTTTCTCTGAGCCATGTCCAGTTTATCATCATATTTCTTGAATATTGAGCACCAGACCTGGACACAGGATTCCAGCAGTGGGTTGCACCAGTGCCAAATTTAGAGGTAAAATAACCTCTCTGCTCCTACTCGAGATTCCCCTGTTTATGCATCCCAGGATCGCAATAGCTCTTTTGGCCACAGTGTGCTACTGGGAGCTCAAGTTCAGCTGATTATCCACCATGACCCCCAAAATGTTTTTCAGAGTCACTGCTTCCCAGGATAGAGTCCCCCATCCTGTAAGTATGGTCTGCACTCTTTGTTCCTAGATGGATACATTTGCTGTTAGCCATATTAAAACACAAATTGTTTGCTTGTGCCCACTTTACCAAGCGATCCAGTTTGATCTGAATCAGTGACCTGTCCTCTTCATTATTTACCACTCCCTGAATTTTTGGATCATCTGCAAACTTTATCAGTGATGATTTTAAGTTTCCTTCCAGGTTATTGATAGTTAAATAGTGTAAGGCCAAGACCCTATCCCTCCAGAATCTCTGCAGAAACAAACCCACACAACGGTGATTCCCCATTTACAATTACAATTTGAGACTTATCTGTTGACAGTTTTTAATCCATTCAATGTGTGCCATGTTAATTTTATATCATTCTAGTTTCTTAATCAAAATGTTGTGCGACACAGTCAAATGCCTTACAGAAATCTAAGTATATTACATCAACACTATTACCTCTATCAACCAAATTTGTAATCTTATTAAAAAAAGATAATAAGTTAGTTTAACAGGATCTATTTTCCATAAGCCATGTTGATTGGCATTAATTACAATAGCCTCATTTAATTCTTTATTAATCCAGTCCCATATCAGTCACTCCATTGTCTTCCCCAGGATCGATCTCAGGCCAACAGGCCTACAATTACCGAAGTCCCATTTACCTTTTTTAAAAATCTGCATTACTTTTTCTTCCAGACCTCTGGAATTTCCCCAGTACTCCAAGACTTATTGAAAATTACCCAGGTCTTTTAAAAATTTTGGATGCAAGTTATCTGGACCTGCTGGTATAAAAATGTCTAACTTTAGTAGCATCTCTTTAACATCCTCCAGAGAAATAGAAGAATGGAAAGAGCTGTATAATCACTATATGATGAGATCATACCATCAGCTTTTTCCCAAATACAGAACAGAAATATTTATTGAACACTTCTGCCTTTTCTGCATAATTATTGATAATTCTACCATTTCCATCCAGTAATGAACACATATCATTGTCAGAATTATTTTTGTCCCTGATATATTTAAAAAATCCTTCTTATTGTTCTGAACTCTGCTGGCCAGAGATTTCGTCTTCAGTCCATTTGCTTCCCTTATCACTTTTCTACAATTCCTAACTTCTAAATAAAAACATATTTGTTAATCCTTACCTTCTGTTTGCAAGTTCAGTATATTTTGAGCGGTAGAAGGCATAAGAGTTTAAAGAATAAATTCAGGGTGGCATAATCATGAAAGGTGGAAGAACTGTCTAGTATATAAGTCACTGGTCACGAGCATTGGGGATCCCATTACAATTACTGGCTCAACCACAGATTTTCTGTGGCAACTGTCCTGCTGTAAATTGGGATAGTAAATTTGAAATACTTCCCTACCTCAGCAACCAACCATCCCTTTGACCTAGATTAAGGAATATTGGGTTGGTAGCCAGGAGGTGCCAGATAGGTGCAAATAAGTCTATGAATTTCATAGCATATATTATTGTGCAATGCCTCATAACTCCCTTAGAATCATTTGAGAATTCAAGACTAAACTCTTATTTTACTTTATATTCTCACTGTGGCTGGGTGCAGGGAATTAGCTAAAATATGCCTTCCCATGATCAATAAGTAAAACACAGTTCATTTTTTTTAATTTTAGTTTTTAGTATTGATGGATATTACACTATCAAATCTTTGCCCCTCCTCGCGTGTTATAAGCTCACACTACCAAAGACCTACCAAGAAATAAGCACTGCACAGATCCTGAGTATTAAACAGTGCATCAGCTCCGCTCATCACCTTTCAGTCTTAAAAAAAATCAGTTGGGAATTCTTGTAAAATCTGAACATTTACAGACAATTTTTCTCAGCGCCTCCTTCACCTTTTTGTTCCTCAGGCTGTATATGAAGGGATTAGTCATAGGGGTCAGGATTGTATAGAAGACAGAGAACACTTTGTTGAGGTCTCTGAGCGTGTTGGTTTTGGGCAGCAGATATACGATCATTAGTGTCCCGTAGAACATTGTCACCACAATAAGGTGCGAGGAGCAGGTGGAAAATGTCTTCTGCCTCCTGGTGGTGGAAGGGATGGTCAGGATAGTGGAGATGATACAAACATAGGACACCATGGTTAATGTGAATGGAGGCAGGGTGAATAGAACAACCAGGATTGTAATGACAAGCTCTATCAGGTAGGTGTCAGTACAGCAGAGATTGATTATTTGTGTGGATTCACAGAAGAAATGATCAATTTCATTGGGACCACAGAAATTTAGTTGTAACATAAGGCATGTTATGATGGCAATAGCCAGACATCCATTTATCCATGACCCAGCTGCTAGCTGGCGGTAGAATCTGCCATTCATAAGCATTGCATAGTGCAGAGGTTTGCATATCGCTAAATACCGATCGTAAGACATCATTGCTAGGAGGTAGCACTCAGTAGCTGCAAAGAAACTGGCAAAATAAAATTGCGCAATACAGCCACTGACAGAAATGGTTCTGTCTCCAGTCAGGAGACTGGCCAGTACCCTGGGCAGGATGGTGGAAGTGTAGCAGGTCTCCAAGCAAGACAAGTTCCCCAGGAAGAAGTACATGGGGGTGTGAAGGTGCTGATCAGCCACAACTACCACCACAATGAGGATGTTCCCAGCAATGGTCACAATGTATATCATGAGAAACAGCAGGAAGAGAAGGATCTGCAGTTGTGGGATATTCCTGAACCATAGGAAGATGAACTGTGTGACAGCTGTTTCATTTTCCCGTTCTCTGTTTGCCATGGCATGTGTCTAGGAGGGAAAAAGAAGAAGAGAGAAATAGCTCTTGAATTTGATCAGGCAAAACATATTTAAATTTTACTCCATCCTATTGTGCCATACAGGTGGGGACACTGAAGCTGAAGGTTCAATAATAGAGCTTGCATTTTGACTCAGCTTACAAAAAAAGTATTGATAGGCTTTCCTCAGCAGGTTTAACAACCTGTCATCCTCTCTCAGCTCAGACAAGGGACTCATTATGATGGTCAAGGGTCTGAGTACTGGATGGCTATCTAGACTCACATACAGATTTGGTTTGTGTAGCCTCATATTTCATCTCCTGACATACTAAACCAGGACAAATTTTGTCCAAGTGTGGGAGACCATTTCTGAGAAGTGTTTGACACCACAAGTCTAGGCGTGGTGGTCAGATTAGGTGCGGCTATATCTAACTGTCCTTTCTGTCCTTCAGATCTATGAATCTAGCAGATCTATGAATCTATCTCTATGGTTATTTCACATTATGACCAAGTTCTAAAATACAAAAATATCTGAGGCCTGGTCTACACTAACACCCCAATTCGATCTAAGGTACGCAACTTCAGCTACGTGAATAACGTAGCTGAAGTCGACATACCTTAGTTCGAATTTACCGCGGTCCACACGCGGCAGGCAGGCTCCCCCGTCGACTCCGCGGTACTCCTCTCGCTGAGGTGGAGTACCGCAGTCGACGGCGAGCACTTCCTGGTTCGAATTATCGCGTCCAGACCAGACGCGATAAATCGAACCCGGAAGTTCGATTGCCAGCCGTCGAACTACCGCGGTAGTGTAGACATACCCTTAGTGGACAATGTATTAGTATTCTGACAATACTAATAATGGCTAAAAACACTTTTCATTGTGTGAGTCGGAGAAGCTGAAAGTGTGATTAAATTATGCACAGTCCACAGCTGAGAATCCGCTCTCTAACATGAATATGTCATATATTCAGGCTGTGATTTTCATAGCATACTAAGCAAATTAGGTACCCAACAAGTTGGCCACCATAGTCCTAGCTGGGAATTTTTCAGTGAAATGTGTTGTTGAAACCAAAACTTCCCATCAAAATGTATCAAATTCAACTTTCAAGTACATAAAAGGTTGTTACAATGAGGAGGGAGAAAAAAAATGTTCTTCTTAAGCTCAGAGGATAGGACAAGAAGCAATGGGCTTAAATTGCAGCAAGGGAGGTTTAGGTTAGATATTAGGAAAAACTTTCTAACTGTCAGGGTGGTTAAGAGCTGAAATAAATTTCCTAGGGTAGTTGTGGAATCTCCATCATCGGAGATTTTTAAGAGCGGGTTGGACAAACACCTGTCAGGGATGGTCTAGATCATACTTTAGTCCTGCCATGAGTACAGAGAACTTGACTAGATGACCTCTCAAGATGTCTTCCAGTCCTATGATTCCTTCAACAGCCTTGATGGGGAAAGAGAAGGGATTTGAACTTGGGCCTTCTAGTTCCTAGCTGAGGGCCTTAACCACAAACTATAGAACCACCCTCCCTTGTGGTCCTGGGCCCAATGACTGTTCATGCTCATTCACAGTGGCACTTCCTAGTCGTGTCTCATTTGACCGTAAAGTGAATTTTTTTTTGATTAACTGAAAATTTTCATAATTCTTAATTCAGTTGCATCCAAAATGATTTATTTTTCCTGATAGTTTTTTGCCCTGCCAGTGAACCAGAAAATGAGTTATTTGCTTAGCTCTAGTTTCAAGATCTCCCGCTGTTAAAGGCTGATATTAATACTGCCTGGTGTTGCTATGGGACGATGGTATAGCTCAGGGGTGTTCTGTGCCTCAGACCATGCTCTCCTCCCCAAGAGACAGGCCTACACCTGAACTCCTCTCAGAGTGAAACCTGGTGGGTTACCCCCATTTAGACCGGGTCACCCCCATTTAGACCGGGTCACCAGGTTTACAGCACCCCTTGTTTCACCAGCCATGTTTACCAGCTGGATTTGGCCCTGCTATGGAATCCTCTCTGAGAACTTGCGATCAGCATAACGTTGTGTTTACTCAGGCTGGTATGATTGATTGGTACATAGAAATGTGATTCAAGCAATAAAAGCCTAGGTGCATATTGTTTTAAGGAACAGCATGAAAACCAGCTGCAATAAAACAGAGTATATGGTCTGTAGATTCAGCGATACCCTGTCAGAACACAACGGGAGCCAGTCAGCCATTATCAAAGGTACAGAAGTTCAAGTACCTAGGTTTGATCATACAGAATAATGATGAACTCAACAATGAATAGGAGAATGCCTATCAAATTGAAAAGCAACATCCACAAGACAGTAATAAGGCTTACACTTTCATATCATAGAATCATAGAATATCAGGGTTGGAAGGGACGTCAGGAGGTCATCTAGTACAACCCCCTGCTCAAAGCAGGACCAATCCCCAACTAAATCATCCCAGCCAGGGCTTTGTCAAGCCTGACCTTAAAAGCCTCTAAGGAAGGAGATTCCACCACCTCTCTGGGTAAGCCATTCCAGTGCTTCACCACCCTCCTAATGAAATAGTTTTTCCTAATCTCCAAACTAAACCTCTCCCACTGCAACTTGAGACCATTACTCCTTGTTCTGTCATCTGGTACCACTGAGAACAGTTTAGTTACATCCTCTTTCGAACCCCCCTTCAGGTAGTTGAAAGCAGCTATCAAATCCCCCATCATTCTTCTCTTCTGCAGACAAAATAATCCCAGTTCTCTCAGCCTCTAGTCATAAGTCATGTGCTCTGGCCCCCTAATCATTTTTGTTGTCCTCCGTTGGACTCTTTCTAATTTTTCCACATCCTTCTTGTAGTGTGGGGCCCAAAACTGGACACAGTACTCCAGATGAGGCCTCATCAATGCCGAATAGAGGGGAATAATCACTTCCCTCTATCTGCTGCTGCATGGGATTCTTCCGTCCTAAGTGCAGAACTCTGCACTTGTCCTTGTTGAACCTCATCAGATTTCTTTTGGCCCAATCCTTTAATTTGTCTAGGTCACTCTGGACCCTATCCCTACCCTCCAGCGTATCTACCTCTCCTCCCAGTTTAGTGTCATCTGCAAACTTGCTGAGGGTGCAATCCATGCCATCTTCCAGATCATTAATGAAGATGTTGAACAAAACGAACCACAGGACGGATCCCTGGGGCACTCTGCTTAATACCATCTGCCAACTAGACATTGAGCCATTGATCACTACCTGTTAAGCGCAACCATATAGCCAGCTTTCTATTCCCCTTATAGTCAATTCATCCAATCCATACTTTTTTAACTTGCTGGCAAGAATACAACAAAAATGAAAATATTAAGATGGATGCTTGAAGTCACAAGGATGGACCATGCTTGGAAATGCAAAGGTGGTACCGATTATTCAAAGGCTGAGGGAATCCCGGCGTAGATGGTTTGGAAGTGTGAAGAGAAGATTGGAAGAATATGTAGGATAAAATTGAGTGTCAAATTTAGAAGTGGAGGGCAAGACCCAAAACTAGATGGATAAATGTTATAGAAAAGGATCTGATTAGCTGAGTTTCCAAGGAACTGGGACAAGACAAACTGGAATGGAGAAGAAGAACTCAAAGAGCCAAGCCCATATAGATGGAACTAAGACTAGAATTATAGAATCATAGAATATCAGGGTTGGACGGGACCTCAGGAGGTCATATATTCCAACCCCCTGCTCAAACAGGACCAAACCCCAACTAAATCATATTGTCTTAGTTAGAAGATGCATATTGTCTTAATTAAATGTAGCCTTTCCTTGCCAGTTTAAGCATGTTTCACTTAACCCAGGAACACCTGCAAGCAGTGGGGCTAGATGAGACAGGTTGCCCCCTGCAACCACGGCCTCTCAGCCAGTCTGATATGCCAGCCAATGCCTCGCTCCCCCTTATTCACAGATGCACAGATTTTAAGACAAGAAGGGACCATTGTGATAATCTGTCCTGCTGTATAACATAGGTCTTGGGACTTCCCTGAATCAATGTCTGTTTGAACTAGAGGAGACCTTTTAAAGAAACATCCAATCTTGATTTAAAAGTTGTCAATGATGGAGAAGCCACCCCAGCCCTAGGTCAGCTGTACCAATGGATAATTACCTTTACAGTTAAAATTTACACCTTTTTCCAGCTTGAATTTGTCTAGTTTTAACCTTTACTCATTGGATCTTGTAACACTTTGGTCTGCTAGATAATTCCTAGAGCAGATCTTCCAGACTGTCAGCTGACGGGAGATATGATTGCTCTTTATAAATATATCAGAGGGATAAATATCAGGGAGGGAGAGGAATTATTTAAGCTTAGTACCAATGTGGACACAAGAAGAAATGGATATAAACTGGACATTAGGAAGTTTAGACTTGAAATTAGACGAAGGTTTCTAACCATTAGAGGAGTGAAGTTCTGGAACAGCCTTCCAAGGGGAGTAGTGGGGGCAAAAGACATATCTGGCTTCAAGACTAAGCTTGATAAGTTTATGGAGGGGATGGTATGATGGGATAGCCTAATTTGGGCAATTAATTGATCTTTGATTATTAGCAGGTAAATATGCCCAGTGGTCTGTGATGGGATGTTAGATGGGGTGGGATCTGAGTTACTACAGATAATTCTTTCCTGGGTGCTGGCTGGTGAGTCTTGCCCACATGCTCAGGGTTTAACTGATTGTCATATTTGGGGTTGGGAAAGAATTTTCCTCCAGGGCAGATTGGCAGAGGCCCTGGAGGTTTTTCGCCTTCCTCTGCAGCGTGGGGCATGGGTCACTTGCTGGAGGATTCTCTACACCTTGAGGTCTTTAAACCACGATTTGAGGACTTCAATAACTCAGGTATAGGTTAGGGGTTTGTTACAGGAGTGGGTGGGTGAGATTCTGTGGCCTGCGTTGTGCAGGAGGTCAGACTAGATGATCATAATAGTCCCTTCTGACGTTAAAGTCTATGAGTCTTTAAGAAAATTTCTGTTCCCTGTGGAGGTCCTTATAGACTGTGATTGAGTCACCCTTTAACCTTCTCTCTGTTAAGCTAAATCAATTGAGCTCCTGCAGTCTTGCACTCTACGGGCTTGTCTACACAACGGGAACTACCGAGGCACAGCTGTGGCGCTGTAGCTATGCCATGCTGACCCTGTAGTGTAGATGCAGCTTGCTGCAATGGGAAGTACTTTTCCACCCCTGAGCAATGTATCTGTGTCAATCTAAACTTTAAGTATAAGTCAGGCCTAAGGCAGGTTTTCTAATCTTTAATCATTCTCTTGGCTCCCTCTGAAGGCGCTTCAATTTCTCAGCATCCTTCTTGAATTGTGGACACCAAAACTGGACAATTAGCAGTTGCAGCAGTGTCAAATACAGATTATATTCTCCCTTCTCCCACTTGAGATTCTCCTGCTTATACAACCGAGGATCAGATCAACCCTTTGGTCACAGGCCGTCCTTTTATCCACTACAAAACTCAAAGCTCCTGCCAGCAGATCCAATGTAGATTTGGAGAATGGCCCCTTGCACCTCCCAACTGGTTGCTTGACATTGGCTTTAAAGAGGAGCCAGGCAGCCTTCGAGGATATGCTCATATACTACACTCCCCCCATACCCTGTAATACTTTAGCTCTAGCCCTTATCTTTTCTCATTGTACTAAAAGCCCCATCTGGTTGTGGGAAATGCAACACACAGTGTCTTTGTTCACTGTTTACACATATTAGTAAGGATCCCTTTGTTCACCTATATTAGTATAAGATATAAGAGTATCAAAAAAGTCAAACCAAAATTCTATCTCAGGCTGACAAACCAGCCTATATACTAACACAATGTAGTAGCAATCTGGGATTGGATGCTCACCTCTAACCACAGGATAGCTCAAACTTGACTCAATGAGCTATTATTTCTCAGGGTTTGGTGTCCATCACTCTGGTTCCACGGCTGAGATTCTTGTCAATCCTCGTTCTTCAGGAACTTGATTTTCTCAGTAAAGAGACCTGCATCTCTCTGAAGGAACAAGTATATTTGGAAATATACTTCTCCCTCTCTATTTACAAAGAACAGTTTTGTGTTATCTGGTGATGCCTTCACACTTTTTAAATAAGATCCCCATGTAACCTAGCTCCCTGTTGATTAGTTTTAGGCTTCCAAAGCTTTGTTGCTAACAATGCCCAGTGTGATTTATTTAAGCTATATTTATTTATTTATTTAAGTCGAATGATCCCAATGGGAAAACATTTCAGATAATGATGAAATGCTAGTTTACATTTTTTGGAAGACACTTGTCCCAGGTGATGGGCTGTTACAGTGCACTATCTCTTTATTAATGTTCAATAACCTCGACCATCTAGTGGGCATTTCAGAACATAGCTACTCATTTCTCATCTAGTGGACGTTTTGCCGTATAATTGCCCCTTTCTCATTATTTTATCTTCTACTGAAATCTGTTGGTCACTATTCAATATAGCGGACTCTTTCTCATGTCTTTCACTCTGCTGCAACCTAGTGTAGATTATGCAGCATAACAGCATCCATCTTTACCCTCTGCTCTCCTCTCTAGTGCTTATTTTTTGCTATATTGGTCTCTTTCCTACCCTTGGCTCCCTTCTGCCACCTGGTGGTCAATGAGAAGTATAACAGCCCAGTTCCCACCCCTAACATGCTGCTATCCAGCAGGCAATGCATAGCATGGCGGTCCATGTCTTTCCTGGCCACTTACACTGATGCCCTGTAGTCTCTGTTGTAAAGCTTTACTTCTCTTGTTACTTTCCTCTGATGACCATTTGACAGTGTAACTTCCTCTTTCTTGCCTCTTCCTGTATTAGTAAACAGTGAACATTCAACTATCCATCCAGATATAGCCACGGCCAGAGAACTTAAATGTGCCGAAGACTACCCAGAACTTCCTATCCGGCAGGTAATGGATAACATACCCCAACAAGGCCTGAAATCACAAGAACCACTATGGAGCACACGTGACCACCTCACGTCTCTGGATCCGGTCAGGGAATGGCAAACTGTCTGGACCTTATCTACCCTTCCAAAGAAGCACGTAATTACTGACTCAACAAGCCACTCTCTTGGTTTCAACCTGCCATGCAGACTTTGGACAACATTGACCTGCGTCTGAACAAACCATAAATGATGTGGCTACTTGATGCACAAGAGGGAAATCAAAGACACACCTATGTGCAACTGCAGTGAGAACCTCCAAACCATTCACCATACCATAACATAGTGCCCCAAATACAGATTCCTAGGTGAACTGGGTGATCTCCACAACTTCATGGAGAAGGTCTTGAAATGGCTTCTGGACCTCCACCTCCATCTGTAGAATGTTGCTTTGCAGATGCCATATGTGCTTGAGGGAGAGACCTCTCTTGCAACTCCCTTCTGATGGTCATTTGGCAGTGTAGCTTCATCTTTCTTGCCCTTCCATTTCAGCTGCTATCCACTGGCCATTGTACATCACTGCCACACCTTTCCCAATCCTGACACAGGTCTGCCCACTAGTGGTCTTAAAAAGCACATCTGCACCTTTCTCAAGTCTTCTCTTCTGCTGGGTATGCTCTATTCTGAATGATAGCCACTGGGAACTAAATCGCACAACAGCATGATTACAGCAATAGTGAGTATCACAGCTGGTACAACTGCAATTGCTCTTGGTCGTTGAGCAGTGGGTTTCCCCTCAATCCAATGCATTTCCATGGTACTGGCTAAATGTAGGCTACTCTGAGTGACCCCCCCAGTGGGCAGACAGACTGAGATAGTCAATTGGATCTAAGGGAGTTAGTACCCAAACTCCCATAGGCCCCTAGGATAATCCCATTCCCAATGTTCAGGCCCCACAATTCTTCTTACTGGTGGCCAGTTTCTCTGCCCAGGCCATGCCCTGATATGTCCCAGTGACTGAGCCAGTGCTGCCGTGTTTGGCATCACAGGAGTTCTGCGTGTTGGGAGGTGGTAGCCACTTCCTCTAGCCACACCTTGCCTCACTCCAGAGGAGAGGCCTGCATGGAGCAGTAGAGCTATCCACAGCACCTGGGAAGGACTGGAGACTGTGCACTGAGAACTAACCCTCACCGGCTTCGCACTTGTGGCAACCATTTTTGGGAACATTCATTGTACCAGCTCCCTCCCTTTGAATTGCTCTGTGCAGCTAGCATCAGCAAAGCGGCTTGTGCCCAGCAGCATCACCTGCTGAGTCCCTTCTCGGTGACCATTTGACATGCCCAGCCACAGGAACAGCCTCGGTTCTATGTGTGCACCTCTGGTAGTGTCCCAGCAAAACCCCAGCTGGATCTGGACTGTCTCCATTGACCTGTGATCTGAGTCTGGATCTTTGTGTTTGCCCAACCTCCCCACAACCCTGGGCCCAGTGAGCCTTCTTCTCTTGCCTTGCCCGAGATGGTTACAGCTGGGCTTAGCTCAGGTAACAGTGATAACAGTGCTGCTGGTGAAGTGTGCAGGCTGGCTGTTTGCATCTGCCATCTGTGAATGCAATGAAGGGTCGTGATTTGGTGGGGGGCATGTGGCATAGATGGTGAAAGGCTCAGGTTCAGGTGTGGGAGATTTCTCCTGCTTATGTCCCTACATAAGGTCCAAACATATTTGTGTCTATTAAACATGGCTTTTGTGTTACCTAAACAATTTTTGGTGGACAATTTTGGTCAGCGTTTTACTTTCTTCTCTTTTTTCAGTGAAATTAATGATGATTTTTG
This sequence comes from Terrapene triunguis, assembly GCF_002925995.2. NCBI lineage: Eukaryota > Metazoa > Chordata > Testudines > Emydidae > Terrapene > Terrapene triunguis. The sequence goes on from NW_020665139.1 coordinate 285,605, forward strand.
TCTGCTGTTCTCAAAAACTAGAAAAAAAATCTGTTTTTTCTTATCCTCCCTTTCCCCATTCCTCCCTTCTTTTCCAGTTTAAAAAAAAAAAAAAGAAACAGGAAAAATCTAATTTTGTTTAATTGAAAAACTGAACAAATTCCATGAAAAATATCCCAAATAGATAATTTCATTTGAAAATTTTTCATGTAAAATCCATAGCAATTTTTATTAGCTCAACTGTAGCCATTTGAAGATCTCTTCATGGTCAATTTTTTGCCAGCTATTCTTCCCATCTGGGAATTCTGTTATTTTTTTAATCCTTCCCTTTTCCTTTTCCACTTAAAAAAAAAACAGAAAGGAAACAAGAAAAATCCATTGTTGTTTCACTGAAAAATTGAAAAAAAAAATCCATGAAAAATATCCCAAATCATAGAATCATAGAATATCAGGGTTGGAAGGGACCTCATGGAATACTTTCAAAAGCCATTCAACATAAGATTTGCAGGTCCACAGTTAATGAAAATACAGCCCGTTGTGTTAATCACTTTTATTTAATATTAGGAATCTGCTAACATAGAGAAATATTAAAATACGACTGGTAAAATGCACAGAAATTATCCTTTGCTGTTAAGCATCCCTGACTTAGCACCCATCAACTTGGCTTGAAACATTCTCAGAATTTAACAACTTTCTCTACCACTATCTGAATTTACCACCACTACCAAGAAAAAAAAAATTAGACTGTAAATATAAGGCTCAAAACATAAACAGTTTGAAAAATAGTAAAGAATGTCTGGTGAAAGTTTTGGAATAAGTTTCATTTTGCAGCTTTCAGAAAGAAGGAATTTTTCATGTATTTGAAACATTTTGGACTTTTTTTTAACATTTGGTGTTTTGTCACTGTTTTTTGTTTGTTTCTCTGCCTTATTCTCCTCTTATTCCCCCTGCTTCCTCATCCCTTAATTCTTTTTTTTTTCATGTTACCACTGGAAATTAGGGAAAAAGAGGTGAAAAATGGGGGAGTGGAAGGCAAAGAAAAAGCAAACACTGATATAAAAAAAGCCCAAACTTGAAAACATACACACTTTAATTTTGGGGTGTCATGAAAATATTGGAAAAATAATAAATTATAAAATTTCTGTTTCAAAAAGAAAATTTTCCATGGGATGTGGGGGTAGGCATTCAATACCTGCTCTGCCAAAAAGAGAATGCATGTCAGAAATTCTCAGTGTGTCATCACTTTAGTAACTCATCTTTCATTTGGCCTAAGATAGAGATGAAATAATGTGAAATCCAGCCCCCTGAAGCCAAGCGGGGTATTTACCATTGACATCAATAAGGCTAAGGTTTCATTTCATGGACTTTGTGCCTATAACTCAGTAAATCAGCTCAGGTCATCTCGGTTTGTTTTCAGCCTAAAAGAACTGGCTAGGGATGTCTGAGTTCTTGAGAAAGCCACACATTTATGGATCATTCTGCTCAGGGCCTCCTTGACCTCCTTGTTTCTCAGGCTGTAGATGAGGGGGTTGATCAGCGGGGTCAGGACAGAATAGAAGACAGAGAACACTTTGTTCAGGTCTCTCAACGTGTCAGATTTCGGTAGCATGTAGACAATAATGATAGTCCCATAGAACGTTGTCACCACGATGAGGTGCGAGGAGCAGGTGGAAAAGGCCTTTTGTCTGCCACTGGTGGAAGGGATTCTCAGGATGGTGACGATGATATAAACATAAGACAACAGGGTTAACAGAAATGGGAAGAGCGTGCAAAGAGATGCCAGGAGCAAATCCAACACCAAGATCAGGTTGGTGTCACTGCAGGCCAGTTTTATTACTGGGGTGAAGTCACAGAAGAAATGGTCAATTTCATTGGGGCTGCAGAAGGTTAGCTGTGACATCAAGCATGATATGATGAGAGTGGCCAGACAGCCGCTTAGCCAAGATCCGGCTGCTAGCTGGAGGCAGAGCCGGCCGTTCATAAGGGCTGCGTAGTGCAGGGGTTTGCATATTGCTAAATACCGGTCATAAGACATCGCGGACAAGAGACAACATTCTGTAGCTGCCAGTGAAGCAAAAAAATAAAATTGTGCAATACACCTAGGGACAGAAATGGTCCTGTCCCTAGTCAAGAGGCTGGCCAGCATCCTGGGCAGGATGGCTGAGCTGTAGCAGGTCTCCAAGCAGGACAAGTTCCCCAGGAAGAAGTACATGGGGGTGTGAAGGTGCTGATCAGCCACAACTAACACAACGATGAGGATGTTCCCAGCCATGGTCACAACATAGATCACTAGGAACAAAGGGAAGAGAAGGATCTGTAGTTCAGGGACCTTCCCGAATCCCAGGAGGACAAATTCCGTGATGGACGTTTTATTTCTCCAGCCTGTGTCTGCCATGGGGTGAACGTAGAGACAATTAAAAAAACCCTGTAGTATAATCACAAGAACAAAGTTAAAACAGGACTCAAGTTTTGGCAATTAATCCTATAAATGTTCAAAAACTCATAGAATCCTAGAATATTAGGGTTAGAAGGGACCTCAGGAGGTCATCTAGTCCAACGCCCTGCTCAAAGCAGGACCAATCCCCAACTAAATCATCTACCACTCATTGTTACCAGTCCATCTTTTGAATCCAAATCACAGAGGCAAATGCTGGCTATCTCATGGCTAGAAACCAGACCTTTATTACCACCCCTATCTTATCAGATGAATCAATGTAACAGCAGTCCATTTATCTGGTGGCTCATGTACAGACATGGCAGCTTAGACCATTTATTGATCATATCCCATTTATCCTGCCATACTGGAGAAGGGCAATAATAGTTCAAGCCTGAATATGCACTTCGCTCAGTGAGTGGAATGTGATGGGCTAGGGAAAGAACAAAAGCAATGAATATTAAACAGTAAAGACCAGTTTTTTTAAGGTATTTAGGCTCCTAACACCTATTGAAATCAATAGACGTTAGGTGTCTAAATACCTTTAAAAATCTGACCGTAAGTGACTCTCAACTTGAAGAACAGCAGAGGTACTTTGCTATAATACCCAATAAGATGAAGATTTTCAAAAGAACCTAAGGGAGTTGGGTACCAAATTTCCCATGACTATAATGCAATTTGAGCTCCTAACTCACTTAGGCATCTTTGATAGCTCATCTTAAAAATGTAGAATGAACTTTCCTATGTAATCTAGTGGATTTAGACCATTTCTTCCTTGGAATGAATGGAAATTAATATCAGCCTATAGCTTCTTGGTCAATATGTCACTGTTCTTTCTGGAAAGAGTTAATTCCATCCATACTCTCACTAGAGATCATCTTAACATAGAATCATAGAATCATAGAACTGGAAGGGACCTCGAGAGGTCATCTAGTCCAGTCTGCTGCATTCATGGCAGGACTAAGTATTATCTACATAAGAACGGCCATACTGAGTCAGACCAAAGGTCCATCTAGCCCAGTATCCTGTCTTTCAACAGTGACCAATGCCAGGTGCCCAAGAAGGAATGAACAGAACAGGTAATCATCAAGTGATCCATGCCCTGTCACTCATTTCCAGCTTCTGGCAAACAGAGGCTAATAGCCATAAACAGAGCCATAAATCTAGACTATCCCTGACAGGTGTTTGTCTAACCTGCTCTTAAAATCTCCAATGATGGAGATTCCACAACCTCCCTGGGCAATTTATTCCAGTGCTTAATCACCCTGACAGTTAAGAAGTTTTTCCTAATGTCTAACCTAAACTGCCCTTGCTGCAATTTAAGCCCACTGCTTCCTGTGCTATCCTCAGAGGTTAAGGGGAACAATTTTTCTCCCTCCTCATAACAATCTTGTAGGAACTTGAAAAATGTTATCATGTCTGTTATCATGACTTACGAGGAGAGGCTGAGGGAACTGGGGTTATTTAGTCTGCAGAAGAGAAGAGTGAGGGGGGATTTGATAGCAGCTTTCAATTACCTGAAGGGGGGTTCCAAAGAGGGTGGAGCTAGGCTGTTCTCAGTGGTGGCAGATGACAGAACAAGAAGCAATGGTCTCAAGTTGCAGTGTGGGAGGTCTAGGTTAGATATTAGGAAACACTATTTCATTTGGAGGGTGGTGAAGCACTGGAATGGGTTATCTAGGGAGGTGGTGGAATCTCCACCCTTAGAAGTTTTTAAGGCCCGACTTGACAAAGCCCTAACTGGGATGACTTAGTTGGGCTTGGTCCTGCTTTGAGCAGGGGGTTGGACTAGATGACCTCCTGAGGTCTCTTCCAACCATAATATTCTGATTCTGTGATTCTATTTCCCCTCTCAGTCTTCTCTTCTCCAGATTATGGAAACCCAATTTTTTCAATCTTCCCTCATAGGTCATGTTTTCTAGACCTTTAATCATTTTTGTTGCTCTTCTCTGAACTTTTTCCAGTTTGTCCACATCTTTCCTGAAATGTGGCACCCAGAACTGGCCTCAATACTCCAGCTGAGGCCTAATCAGCGTGGAGTAGAGTGGAAGAATTACTTCTCGTGTCTTGCTTACAACACTCCTGCTAATACATCCCAGAATGATGTTGAGTTTTTTTGCAACGTGGTTAAATAATGAAGTCAGAGAAAGTGTTTGTAATGTCCTAGCTAAAAAATCAGGTGAAGAATGATTCCCTCACACACTCACAACCATCTTTAGCTTTATTTGAGGGAATGTTTCTGATGTGTCAACTCTACACTGAAGGAATAAATATGGCTATTTCCCCTCCTCCCCCCAATTTTGGCCATGGGCAAAATTGGGCTCATTTAATACTTCAACTCTGGAGTGTCAGTTACTGTTTCAAAATCAGCATCAGCTGCTAAGATACAGACATGAAGACGACAATGCGAAGGAGATATACTGCCCCTAACATCACAGCAGCAGAGATAGTACAGATTTGTTACACTATGGCTTTGGTCTAGAAAAAAAAATGTAAGTTTGGGCTGCACTTTCATCATGTGAAAGGTTTAAATGTTTTGCTAGTGACACTCTTCATTACAGTTTAAGGCCAGAAGGGACCACTGTGATCGTGCAGTCTGACTTCCTGCATAACACAGGCCAGAGAACTTCCCACAAATAATTCCTAGAGCAAAGCTTTTAGAAAAAACATCCCATCTTGTTTTTAAAGTTGTCAGTGATGGAGAATCAACCACAACCCTGGGTAAATTTTCCAGTGGTTAATTACTCTCACAGTTATAAATGTGTGTCTTAATTTCCAGTCTAAATTTGTCTATCTTTAATTTCCAGCCATGGGATCATGTTAGACCGTTCGCTGCTAGATTATAGAGACCTTTATCAAATATTTGTTCCCCAAATTGCTCCTTAAAGATTGTAATCAAGTCACCTCTTGACTTTCTCTTTGTTAAGCTAAATAGAGTAAGCTCTTTGGGTCTCTCGCTATAAAGCAGGTTTTCTAATCCTTTAACCATTCTTGTGGCTCTTCTCTGAACCGTCTCCAATTTGTCAAAATCCTTCTTGAATTATGGGCACCGGAACTGGACCCAAGATTCCAGGAGCAGTCGCACCAGTGCCAAATACAGAGCTAAAATAACTTCCCTACTCCTACTCGAAATTCCCTGTTTAATTGATTCCATCAGTTTTATGGAAATTGATTTAAAAGCTGACATAATTAAGCCATTTATGGACACATCTCTGTTTAAAGCTGTTATTGGTCTGGTTTGCATCTATAAGTACCAACGCAAGCTAAACAGATATAAGCCAGGGTTTAAATTGAGTTAAGAGTGTCTGTAGTGCACAGGCTGTCTTGTCAAGGAAAATTGGTTGAGTTTAGGTTGTTGTGAGCTAACACATGCTAGCCAAACCTGACAGGAATGTATTGTTTTTTCCTGGCGTAGATGCAAGCTAAAACATTTAGCTCAAAATTGCTCTTGTCATATTCTAGCCTAGGCATGGCATGTGTTCAGGAGAAAGCGCTAGAGCGTATGTCTGTTAAACCCAGACGCTTTCCCTATTCAATGCAAACAGGGGTTTTGCACCAATTTAACTAAATTGATTTTAATTCACACCTGGCACTAAATCACTGCAACTTTGTGGGTAGAACAGACCTTAATGAGTCAGATTTTTAAAGGTATTTAAAATTATATCAGTGGGTGATAGGCATCTAAATGCTTTTGAAAATCCCACTGGGTGCCTATTGCCTTTAAAAATCTGGCCTGGTATTGTTAGTTCTTTCAGGCTGCAATTTCTTAGTGCTTAGTTATTTAGACCTGTGCAGAGAATTCAGATCTACTGAGTCAGAATTCCCCAGGCTCTTGCTCTGGTGGAAGGCTTTTCTGAACTCCCTTAGTAAAAGCAAGAACAGCTCAATAAAGCAGAGGGTATTGGAAGATTAAGCTTTTCACTATCTATTGCATATTGTTTAATGGCAAAATAAGGTGTGACATGGGCATCAAATCAAATCAAATTAGAAAAAAAGGAAGACATCTATAATTGTATTCCAGGCTCCACCATGAACTTTTGATCAATATCTTCACTTTAAAGCTTGATAATAACAATAACAGGCAGCTGAACTAAAATTGCTAATGTCCCTAAATCTCTTACTGAGAATGCGTTTTATCAATGGAGTGTCAGGGTAGGGATCATGATTACCTTGAAGCCAATATCAGCTGAGGTTTTTCTCTCTTGCTGTTCCTCAAAAAGTCGGATTCTGGTAGTAAAGATACTTGTGTATTCCTGACGGGATGAGCAGGCGCTGCAATCTTGTGCAAAAGATACTGTATTTACAAAGTGCAGAATGCCTTCTTGTATTTGTACCCTTGACTGAAGATAGTGGTGCCTCCCTTGAGTCTACATCTGAAGGGAACTTGCAATGCTGGAGTCTGGGGAGCTACTGCTCTGTTTTCTGTGCAAACAAGACAAACAACGATCCCGATGCAACCAGCCTCCCACACTCAGAGAACACCTGACATCTGCTGCCTGATGTACATGATGATTGCTTTGTATGAACATGAGTCAGGCCTGAAGAATCAGGTGCTCAGGGCTTCACAGTATAATCAACACATAGTAAGTGTGACAAAGTTCCTCCGCTGCCTTGCTGGGTCCTGCACTTTCTGGTGGATTTGCTCGTCTCAGAGGTTCACGGCAGCCCTCAGTTTGGCCGCTTCTGCTAGAGGCTCAAACCTGCCATTCACTCAGCTAACCTCATCACTGGCCAGCATGGGGGAAACGGAGAACAATCCCCACAGTCTCTGTCCCCCACCTAATCGGTCGGGGACAGGCCAGATCCTTTCCCAAAATTAGACCTTCCCTTCTGGTGTTTCTCACAGACCAGGTCAACTCCTCCTGTGTCCGATCAGGAGTTGGGAGAATGGGGGGAACCTGGGCTCACCCTCTACACCGGGCAGGGCCGGCTCCAGGCACCAGCCGACCAAGCACGTGCTTGGGACGGCACCTTGGGCCGGGGCAGCGCTCAGGTTTTTATTTATTTATTTATTGGGTGGGGGTTGGCGCAGCGCGGCGCTGGGGGGGCGGGGGCTGGCGCTCAGAGGAGGAGCGGGGGTTGGTGCGGCGTGGCCCTGGGGGAGTGGGAGCTGGCGCTCGGAGGAGGGACAGGGGCTGGCGCAGCGCGGCAGGGGCTGGCGCTCGGAGGAGGGGCGGGGACTGGCGCGGCGCGGCGCTGGGGGGGCGGGGGCTGGCGCTCGGAGGAGGGGCGGGGGTTGGCGCGGTGCTCGGAGGGGGCGTGGCTTCGGGCGGCGTGGCGTTCTGGGGGGCGGGGATTCAGGCGGCGTGGTGCTGGGGGGCAGGAATTTCGGCGGCACTGGCGGGGGTACAGCGGCGCGGCATGGCGCTCGCAGGGGGGGCGGCACTCTTCTTTTTTGCGTGGGGCGGCAAAAAAGTTAGAGCCGGCCCTGACACCGGGTTCCAGCCCAGGGCCCTGTGGATAGCAGCTGTCTACAATGTCTCATGTATCAGCTGCGTGACAGCTACAACTCCCTTGTCTACTTCCCCATGGCCTTCCCCCAGCACCTTCTTTATCCTCATCTCAGGATCTTCCTCCTGAAGTCTGATCATGCTTGTACTCTTCAGTCCTCCAGCAGCACGCCTTCTCACTCCCTGCTCCTTGCACTCTCCCCACTAACTGACAGGAGGTCCTTTTTAATCAGGACAGGTGTCCTGATTAGCCTGCCTGCCATAATTGATGCTAGTAAGTTCTAATTGGCTCCAGGTGTCTTAATTGGCTTGCCTGTCTTAATTGGTTCTAGCAGGTTCCTGATTGCTCTAGGGCAGCCCCTGCTCTGGTCACTCAGGGAACAGAAAACTATTCATCCGGTGGCCAGTATATATGCCTTCTACCAGACTCCTGTACCCCACTGGTCTGAGTCTGTCACATAAGTTAAATGTAAGGTCAATTTAATACATGGAACACTCTGCAAACAGACTTTCCTAGCATCAGCTCCAGTTCCACCTTTGTCTCTGTTGTTTACCAGGCCTCATGCCTTGCCTGGGACTCTAGACAGAGACATCTAGTGGCTGAAAGATTTAGGGGGACAATGAAAAAATATATTTTCCCTAATTTGACTTTGATCTTATTGATATTTATTTATTCCTTCATTCAGGTAGCTCCTTTGCTTACAGCACATTTGCAGTGCATTCCTTAGCTTCAAAGCAATCAAATGGGCATCTGCTACATGAGGCTCCATTTTGAACCAGACACCTCTCAATACAATGAGTCCTTGGGACAGGACCTTGATGGCAGCACAATCTGTAAATCCTTGGAGTACTCTTGTTCCACAAGCAAAGAGAATCAACAATAGCTCTTAGCAGCAGAGAACATGCTTACGTGGCATATCCTATGCTGCTAACAGGTCATGCTGATTCTCTTTACGAGTTGAAGGCAGATCGTCACATGCACACACATGCACAGACTAATCATTTATTTAAAATATTTTGATGTTGTCTATATAGCCATTGCATTTGGCCATCATGGGATTTTCTCTAGAAACTGGTGATCCAGGAGCTGATATGTTTAGAATGACAAGAGCCGTCCCATGATTACCTTAAGAACAATGTTGGTCTAACCTCTGCGGAACAATAAGATTATACCCACATATCAAGATTATACCCATTTATTTTTTACTGTAAAATAAAGCTCTATTATTCCCTCCCCTTTTCAGAGAAGTTTTTTTATTGTAATGTCCTCAAACTTTTAATAAGTTTTCATTTCAGCCTACTCCCATTTGAATGATTATTGGTCTCCAAAGCTTTGTTGTTAACAATGTCCAATGTGATTTATTTAATTTTATCTCTTTTTTTTAAAGTCTAATGATCGTCTGGGGGAAAATACTTCAGATAATGAAGAAACACTAGTTTAAATGTCTCCGGATGCTGGTCCAAGTTGCAGTCTCTTATGTGATACTTCTAATCAATATCTAGTGGGCATTCCTGAGTAATAATGTCTCCCTTCTCATGACATGGCTGTACTGAACTATAATGGTCTGTAAATAACATATCCAAGGACTTCACAGTCCTTTACCCTTCCATCCTCTCACATAGTGCCTCTGATCCCCAACCAGGGACCAGGCACTATACAGAAACAGAACCAAAACTTAGCCCCTGCTCCAACAAACTTACAAACTAAGACAAGAGATGGACACAAATAGACCAACGGGGGAGCACAGGAAGAAAGACAATCTTGGTCTTATCTACTTATACCACTCCCATCACCATGGCATAGCACCAGCTTCTGTCAATGCATTCAACAACATGAGTAATACACCTTCTTTCTTTCTTTCTTTCTTTCTTTCTTTCTTTCTTTGAGCAGTGGTTTTCAACCTTTGGTCCGTGGACCCCTAGAGGTCCACAGACTATGTCTGAGGGGTCTACGAATGGTTGTAGTTATCATAGAACAGCAGTTTTCAACCTGTGATCTGTGGAGCCCCAGGGGTCTATGTCTAAGATTTCTGAAGGGAGCCGCACCTCCATTCAAAATTTTTTAGGGGTCTGCAAAGGAAAAAGACTGAAAACCACAATATGAAAGTAATAGGCAGGGGCCCCAGTCATGGACCAGCAACCCCCATGGTGCTACGCACTGTACAAACACAGAACAAAATGATGGCCTCTGCATCAGAGAGCTTCCAGTCTAAGCAATGAGTTGTGAGATTGGAACCATTTCCTGAGCTTACTTCTCCATCTGCATCCTGCAAACCGAGTGGTTAAATCAGCCATGGTGTCTGTCACTTCACATTGCCTTTCATCAGACCACTGGTGTGCTTCCCCCGGTTTGTGACAGAACATAAAAGTATTGAAAGTATTATCTCTTATGTATGTTCATTAACCCAACCTACATTTCTTACCTAAAATAAAGATAGCCTTTGTGGTTACGATTGTCACAGTTCAACTGCACCTGTATTCCCCCTGTCCCAGAAAGGACACCTATTCTAGACTCCTGGCTCCTCAGCCATCACCTCTCTTGGGTGGAGGTTTGTGTCTCTCTCCCTTTTGACTGGGGTATTTCCAGGCTGCATAGACTCTGGCTATATTGTGATATTTCCAGCAAAAGACAACCTGTCTAAGCAGGCCTGCTTCGCATCTCTACTCAGAGATGGTATGCAATGTAGTTGTCCACAGAAGTTACCACACATCTCTTTCTAAGCAAGCCCTTTTATTCTTAGGGTGAAAGCATTACAGAGAAAACACATTAAAGACCACCAAAGTGTCATAGGCTTAAGGATTTTTTTTTAGGGGATTTTATAAAAAGGCAAATCAGCATTGTATGTTAATATCGTGGTGGTAAGCATTGCAAGGCATTTTGGGGGGAGGAAAGGGAAGGTCAAAGGTATAAATGTAAAATAAAATATTCCTTTACAGGTAGCAAAAGGCCAAGAGGGGAAAGAAGGAAGAGAGCAAAAAATGGGTAAACTCAACACTGTAGCTAGCTAGCTCAGTCCAATAATAAAATGCTACGCTGGCCCCAGTCCAAGGTCATGGAAATCTGCAGTGGCGTTTATCTCTCACTCAGCCACAAACAGCCATAAAAAAAAAAAGTACACTGAACCAGGGCTGCAAAAATAAAAAAAACACAGGCAAAATAATGAGGTGGCTGCGAAGCAAAGCTGTGCATTCCTGGAGCTGGTGTGTTTTGGGAAAAGCTAAAAAGGCCACAAAAAACCAGTTTGAACTGGTACAAAAAGCACCAGGAACAGAGGGCCCTAAACAAAAACACCCCCAAAAAAACCCAAACTTAAAAATCCTCCTAAAAGCCAAAGTAAGTCAAAAATTACAGCAGACCCCGGATGACCTGAGCCCAGGACAAAACTCCCGTCCACCCATCCCCCTCTTCTTCTATGTAAGTATAAAAGTGGGTTAGGGCTTGGAGCACCAATGCTTTCATCCTTCCTCTAAGTAACTCTCCGCTGTTATTTTATTAATAAAGCTTTAAAATTTAAACCCTTGGTGTGTTTCATCATCTCCTCTCCAAACAATCCTGTGGCCTCAGTCTAATCACCTAACACCTCAGACAGATTGGTAACAGAAATCTGTCACAGTTTTGGTGGAGAAATGCGGAGGGGGAGCCCTGCGGAGCGCACCAACTGTTCTGTTCTGCTCTTGGCATTTCATGTTTGCTCTGTCCAGCACTGTTGGTATTTCATGTTCAGGATTTTATAATTACAGGTGTGCTCCACCTTCAGTTGTAGCATAGGTGAGAATTGGAGGGAGGTTTAGCATTCCTCTCTCCACCCCAGTCAGCGGGGGAAGGGTGCAGGTGGGTCTACTCCTGGTCGTAGAAGTGCCGGGTAATAGGAGGTGGGCTTAAAGACCCTCGCTCCACAGTATCCTCCATGCATACACCCTCAGACATAGTATGACTGAGTAGAAGGGGAGAGCTTTGGGTTTCTCGCTCAGCCCAAAAAGGGCTCTTAAAACCAATGCTAATCAGCAGAGATCACCCCAACTCCAACAAGGCTCCTATTGGTGGCGAGTCCCTCAAAGCCCATACAGGGCTGTACCCTGTCATCACATGTTCCTCACAGCTTCAGCTCTGAACAGGCCCTCAGTCTTATGGGGCCTCAGTGGGCTAAAGTCCTACCAATTCTTCCCTAAGGATTGGGTCCCCCTTGGAGCAGAGGTCCTGCCCAAGTGCTGGGTCAGGAAGATGGCCTAAACTCAGGCTGTTTAGTTAAAAGTCCTTTCTTTGTCTGGTGGTCCCTGGAGTATCCAGTTTGAACAAGCCTCTGTGGTAGCTCTCTGGAGGTGTTACAACCTGAGCAAATTTGCCTAATCACCTTTCTACCCTCCCCCCCACACCATTGTTCTTAGTTCCTGGAGGATCTGTGGTCATCCTCTCCCAAAGAATTACATAGAGTCCCTCAATAGTACACACACATTTGCCTTTTTAACACAGTGAACTGATAAAATACTTATACTTAATTCAAGAAGGTTTGTCCAGAATATTGCCGTATCCGTCACAATGGTCTCTTAGCACCAGAACTTCCTCACATTGCCCCTTCTTATATCAAGGGGGTCTATTTGCACCCTATCACAGCAAAATCCCATATTTAGGCACCACTGCAATCCATAAAACCCCTGCTTGGCTGATACTGAGCCCTGTAGGTGCCTAAACTCCATGGGTGCTGATATTTCCTCTCTAAAAGTTCCCTGCTCACCTATGTTTCTGCCTATGGGCATGTGTGTTTCTGCCTCACTCTAGATGTCTGGGTGCCTATCTCCCACCTAAACCCCAGGATGATCCTCAAACCAGGGAAAGATAGTGGTCCTTCCGCCTACCTCGTGTGTGGGGCCTGATCAGGTATGCATGCTCTGAGCATGCTTAATGGCCCATAAAACAGCAGTGAGCTGGAGGGTGGGGAATAGAGTTGAGAAGACCAACCTAGACTATAATTTCCCAAGGACAGCGACTATCTTTTTCTTATGTTAGTGTAGTGCCTAGCACAATGGAGCTCTGATACAAGATTGGGGTTTCTAGGATTCTACAGTCATAATAAAATAATAACAATAATAATTCACAGATTCATAGATTCCAAGCCTAGAAGACACCATTGTGGTCATCCAGTCTGACCTCCTGTATATCACAAGCTAGAGAACTACCCCAAAATAAATCCTAGAGCAGATCTTTTAGGAACGCATCCAATCTTGGCTTAAAAATTGCCCATGATGGAGACTCTACCAAGACCACTGGTAAATAGTTCCAATTATTAATTACTCTCACTGTAAAAAATTAACGTCCTCTTTCCAGTCTGAATTTGTCTAGCTTCAACTTCCAGCCTTGAGATTCCAAAATGAAACATTGCTCACAGAACACTGTGGATATGTTTTTACTAGGATCCACCTTTTTCTTGTTTTCCATACTTTGGAACAATTGTCGATGCTGGCATCATCATTGCCATTACTGGGCATCTGAGCTAAAACCCGATAGAAATGCATGGAGAAATTTACCCCTTAAAGAGCTATCGTTCAATGCATGACTTTTCAAAGCAGCCTAAGAGAGTTTGGTGTTCAACTACTACTGAATTTCACTTATCTTTGGTTCCCTGCCCTAGGCTTTCTGCAAAATCAGAAAGGGAGAATCCACTTCATGTCTGGATGTTTTTTCTTCCTAAACACAACTAATGGAGACAATTTTTAAAATTAACAGAGATAAGGGAAAACAAGACGGCAGCTTGGAAGAGATAACGGTGTACTATACTGCTGCAAATATCCAGCTGAAATCCTGTTTATATAAGTGTGTAGGGGAAGGAATACAAGAAGATTGCAGTGGAGTTTCTTTTACAACAAATTAATCTGAGAAAGAGGATAATACCATTGACCTTGTTTGTGAAGTGCTTTGAGATTTGCTGATGAAAATTCCTGCTTAAGACTTAGGGTATGTCTACACTACGAGGGTAATTCGATTTTACTTAAATCGAATATGTGGAATCGATATTGCAAAGTCGAACGTGTGTGTCCACACTAAGGACACACTAAGGACAGTAATTCGACTTTGTGAGTCCACACTAACGGGGCGAGCGTCGATATTGGAAGCGGTGCACTGTGGGCAGCTATCCCACAGTTCCCGCAGTCCCCGCTGCCCATCGGAATTCTGGGTCGAGCCGCCAATGCCTTCTGGGTAAAAAAAATTTGTCGTCATCCGTCTGTCACTAACGCCCTCCCTCCCTCCATGAAAGCGCCGGCGGGAAATCAGTTCGCGCACTTTTCTGGTCAGTGACAGCGCGGACGCCACAGCACTGCGATCATGGATCACGCTGCGACCATCGCTGCACTTGTGGCCGTTCTCAACACCTCGCAGCTTATCATACACCTTTCCCTGAGGCAGATGCAGAGAAATCGGGCGAGGAGGCTACGGCACCGCCGTGAGAGCCTGAAGTCGGAGAGTGGCACAGAGCTGTCAGAAACCACGAGCCCCAGCGCCCAGGACATCACGGTGGCAATGGGGCATGTGGATTTTGTTGAACGGCGATTCTGGGCCCGGGAAACAAGCACGGACTGGTGGGACCGTATAGTGCTTCAGGTCTGGGATGAATCCCAGTGGCTGCGAAACTTTCGCATGCGGAAGGGGACTTTCCTCGAACTTTGTGAGTTGCTGTCCCCTGCCCTGAAGCGCAAGGACACCCGCATGCGAGCAGCCCTCACTGTCCAGAAGCGAGTGGCCATAGCCCTCTGGAAGCTTGCAACGCCGGACAGCTACCGGTCAGTCGCGAACCACTTTGGTGTGGGCAAATCTACCGTGGGGGTTGTTGTCATGCAAGTAGCCAAGGCAATCGTGAAGGTACTGCTCCCAAAGGTAGTGACCCTGGGAAACGCGCAGGTCATCATAGATGGCTTTGCCGCGATGGGATTCCCAAACTGCGGTGGGGCTATCGATGGGACTCACATCCCTATCCTGGGACCGGACCACCAGGCCAGCCAGTACATCAATAGAAAGGGCTACTTTTCAATGGTGCTGCAAGCACTGGTGGACCATCGAGGACGGTTTACAAACATCTACGTCGGATGGCCGGGCAAGGTTCATGACGCTCGCGTGTTCAGGAACTCTGGTCTGTTTAGACGGCTGCAGGAAGGTATTTACTTCCCAGACCACAAAATAACTCTTGAGGATGTGGAGATGCCTACAGTCATCCTCGGGGACCCAGCCTACCCGCTAATGCCCTGGCTCATGAAGCCCTATACTGGCGCCCTGGACACAGAAAAAGAACTGTTCAACTACCGGCTGAGCAAGTGCAGAATGGTAGTGGAGTGTGCTTTTGGCCGTCTCAAAGGGAGATGGAGAAGCTTACTGACTCGCTGTGATCTCAGTGAAACCAATATCCCCATCGTTATTGCAGCTTGCTGTGTGCTCCACAATCTGTGTGAGAGCAAGGGGGAGACCTTTATGGCGGGGTGGGAGGTTGAGGCAAATAGCCTGGCTGCTGATTACGTCCAGCCAGACAGCCGGGCCATTAGAAGATCCCAGCGGCACGCCCTGTGCATCCGGGAGGCTTTGAAAGCTAGGTTCCTGAGTGAGCAGGGCAACCAGTGACTTTTCAGTTTGTGGACAGAAAAGCTGAACCTGCCCCCGTTTCTTTACCCAGTTCATTTTGACTATCCTCTCCAGTTACATACCCCCTTCACCCCCTTCCCCTTCCCAAAAAATAAAATCATTTCGATTTTGTTAATGAACACCGTTGTCTGTGTTGCTGTTTTCGCGGGAATATTTTAAACCGGGGACGCAGACTGTGGCGGGGGGCGGGTTCAGTGTTCTGATGCAAATGATGCTTCTAAACTCCCGGAATGCCAGGCTCCGCACTGGTGGACTGGTTATTTCAATGGAGAACATGAAAAACACCTCCCAGACTGACCAGGGTAACCAGTGACTGCACTGTGTATGTGTCCTGATGCTGGACCTGACACCGCCTCTGTACCCTGCTAAAGGTCACTGTCCTGCCCAATTACCAAGCCCCTTCCCCCCCTCCAGACAGACTCTCCCTCAAAAGAACCTGACTGAAACAGTAATGGAGAGAAACAAACATTTTATTGCGAACCAGACATGAAACGTGGGGGGTGAAACTTGGACGGGGGCTTGTGTGAGGTGGGTAGGAAAGGACTTATGAAATTTTGGGGAATGTCAGCCTTCTAGTGCTAGAGCAGTCTGCAGGGGTTGACTGAAAGTTTTAACGGCCCTTGCCGCCCCTCCTTCTTTGGAGTTTGGGTGAGGGTGGTGTGGGACTTGGTGGCGGGTGAGGGCGGTTACAGATAGACTGCAGCGGGGCTCTGTCCTCCTGCCTCCGGTCTTGCAGAACATCCACAAGGCGCCGGAGCGTGTCCGTTTGCTCCCTCATTAGTCCAAGCAGCTTTTCAGTAGCCTGTTGGTCCTCCTGACGCCACCTCTCCTCCCGTTCCATGACTGCTCGGTGCATTTGTGACAAGTTCTCCCTCCACTGTGTCTGCTGGGCTGCCTGGGCTCGGGAGCATCCCATTAGTTCTGAGAACATGTCTTCACGCGTCTTCTTCTTCCTCCGCCTAATCTGCGCTAGCCTCTGGGAGTGTGCTGACAGGCTGGGTTGGGAGACAGTCGCAGATGTGTCTGTGTGAATTGTGAAAAGGGAGTGAATTCCTGAGACAGATAAATGAAATTGTATACAAAGAACCTAGTCTTTCTCTGTGAACAAGACCATGCACTGCACCTCTCACATGCGCACTCAGGACAAGGTCGAATTTTCGGCCGTCGCCTTCAGTGCCTGTGGACTTGCGGAGGTCTTGGAGTGATCTGAGAAGCGTGGCTGGAGACCTGAACTTCTGGAGCGGGCAATAATGGTAAGCCGCAGACTTGTGGCTGCTTAAAACTCCAGCAGTAGCACTGGCCTCCTTTCACATTGAAAGCAATGCCAGTCTCTGCTGCCAGCAATCAGGACAGCATCAACTCTGCCCCTGTCCCACCCCCTCGCGGCTGTCCCAGGGAAAGATCCCTGTATGCTGCCCCTCTCCCTCCACCGCGTGGCTGTAAAGCAGTCCCAATACTAACATTCCCCTCCCTAATTCAAAGCAGGGCGTCATGAGCGACATCACCCTTCTGAGGATCCCGGACACCCAGAGAGAACGCATGCTGCGGGAAAGCATGCAGAAACCGGGGCCGTATGCCGCCATGCTATGTCGGGCCATGATCCCGGAGTACTTGATTGTGGCGTGGAGGGGGCATGTCTGCTACCACGGAGGGCCCACTAAGATCGCCCTACCCCGGAACCTGATCAACAGGCTTGAGCTCTACCTCCACGAGACCTACGAGGAGTTCTCCTACGAGGATTTCTCGTCGATCCCCGGCCACATTGACCGGATTTTCGCGTAGGTGCACTGGGACTATGGAGTGGAGCGTCTTGGGCCTGGGAATCATGGAGTAACGGACATTGTGAAAATTTTTTAAAACACTTGGGACTAAATTGAGAAGAGCCTAAGACAGAGAAATCATGAAAACCCATTTGTTACCTTTGTAAATATTCCTGTTTTGTACCTGATTATTTTTTTACTAGTTTACAGAACTTTTATAAATGTACATTGTTAATAGTATAAATATTACCGTTCTGTTTTAAATAAATGTTTACATGTTTACAGCACTTACTGCTTGATCCTTCCCCTGATTCTGTGTCCGGGGTAAGGGATGGGGACGGTTGGTACGGGATCTCGGTAAGGGTGATGAAGAGCTCCTGGCTGTCGGGGAAATCAGCGGTGCCAGCGCTGTCGACTGCCTCGTCCTCCTCATCTCCTTCTTCATCTTCCCCGTCCGCTGTCATGTCCGACGAGGAACCGGCCGCGGACATGATCCCATCCTCGGAGTCCACGGTCAGGGGTGGGGTAGTGGTGGCGGCCGCTCCCAGGATGGAATGCAGTGCCTCGTAGAAACGGGATGTGTGGGGCTGGGATCCAGAGCGTCCGTTAGCCTCTTTGGTTTTTTGGTAGCCTTGTCTCAGCTCCTTGATTTTCACGCGGCACTGCGTTGCATCCCGGCTGTAGCCTCTCTCTGCCATGGCTTTGGAGATCTTCTCGTAGATCTTAGCATTCCTTCTTTTGGAGCGCAGCTCTGAAAGCACGGACTCATCGCCCCACACAGCGATGAGATCCAAGACTTCCCGATCAGTCCATGCTGGGGCCCTCTTTCTATTAGATTGCACGGCCATCTCTGCTGGAGAGCTCTGCATAGTTGCCACTGCTGCTGAGCTCCCCTCGATGTCCAAAGAGGAACTGAGATTCAAACTGCCCAGACAGGAAAATGAAAATGAATTCAAATTTTCCCGGGGGTGTGGCTGGTCAGAGCATCCGAGCTCTGACTGCAGTCCAGAGCGTCAACAGAGTGGTGCACTGTGGGATAGCTCCCGGAGCTATTACCGTCGATTTCCATCCACACCTAGCCTAATTCGATATGGCCATGTCGAATTTAGCGCTAATCCTCTCGTTGGGGAGGATTACAGAAATCGATTTAAAGAGAGCTTTATGTCGAACTAAATGGCTTCCTGGTGTGGACGGGTGCAGGGTTAATTCGATATAACGGCGCTAAAGTCGACATAAAAGCCTAGTGTAGACCAGGCCTTAGGTATTATGATTATGATTAATAGTAGTAGTAGTAGTAATGATCAATCAATGTTGCTTTGCCACTTAGCAGCTGTGCATATAAAAACTGAGGGGCAATTTCCACTGAACTAAAAATATTTCAGTAGTCCTTTCAATTGGGACATAAGCTTGGGTAGGAATTCAGTTCTCGTTGGTAGGGAAGTGTGACATTCTATACCTTGGAGGAGCGCACTGTAACCCCCTTATTCCTCATTTTCATACAATCGTGATCTCATATATAAAGCATGCCTTGTAAGATATCAGGTGAAAGGTTATAATCTGCTGAAAGTCATTTCTTTATCCATATATGTGTATTATTAATACATATGAAGTTATGAGAATTGTGTTGTATGGTGGTCACTAAAACATGCTGTAAGTTGGGAAATCAGCCAGATATTAGCTCCCCAGAGGCAATAACAAGGAAAGTAACCAACACCTGGATGAGGAGTCAAACAACCCATCAACAGCCATTGTCCAGCAAGAGAGCTACAATGCAATGACTCACCTGCATGAGGCCACACCAGGGGAATTGCTCAACCTTGCTTGGAGAGACTCAGCAATGCCCCACAGACATGCCTGGACTTGTGCTCCCCAAACACATGAACTGAGGGTATAAAACAGACAGAGTGCACACATACAGGGCCCTTCTCCTGCCCTCACCTTTGCTGCAAGCAACTAAGACACTGAGAAGAAGACAAGACTCCAGCAGAGGAGATTGGCCCAGGTTTAAGGAACAAACCTGTATATGAAGGACTGCAATATCCAGTGGGGTGAGAAAAAGTGCTTAATCTAGTTGCTGCCCAGTCTAATACGGTTGAGAGTTTAGACTTCATGCTTATATTTTATTTCTTTTGGTAACTAACTCTGACATTTTTCCTATCACTTAATATCACTTAAAATCTATCTTTGTAGTTAATAAATTTGTTTGTTTATTCTACCTGAAGCAGTGCGTTTGGTTTGAAGCATGTCAGAGACTCCCCTTGGGATAACAAGCCTGCTGCATATCAATTTCTTTGTTAAATTGACGAACTCATAAGCTTGCAGCATCCAGCGGGCATAACTGGACACTGAAAGATGGAGGCTCCTAGGGTTGTGATTGGGACTGGAGATATTGGCTAGTGTCATTTGGTTGCACAATCCAAGGAGCAGCTTCATGCCAGAGGCTGTGCATGAATAGCCCAGGAGTGGGGGTTCTCACAGCAGAGCAGGGTAAGGCTGGCTTCCAGAGTCAAGGGGAATGTCACAGGAAGTATGGGGCAAGGGTTCCTTTTAGCCCTACATTTCTATGATTCTATGCGTGTATGTATATATAATAGTATAAATGTAGGACCATGGCACCATACATGTACATTATGTATTTGTTGTTTGCAGTGTTGTTGTAGCTGTGTTGGTCCCAGGATTTCAGAGATACAAGGTGGATGAGGTAGTATCTTTGATTGGACCATATTCTGTTGTTGAAAGAGACAAGCTTTCGAGCAACTGTGTAAGAAGACTGGAAGGTGCTACTGGAAGGTGCTCATGTGTTACAGTGATGATCACAGTATAAAAACTATCTATCTATCTATCTATTTCAGATTTCTAGGCATCAAAGGGATTTGGATTCTCAATTATTCCCCACCCTTCCTCTCTAATATTTTTAACATTGGCCATTATTTTCCACCTCCCCCCCTCCATTAATTATAGGGTTGTTTGGATTCAAAGAAGCTTCCTTTATGAAAGAGTCCCATGAGAAAATGTATGTTTGTCTGGTGGAAATTTTCCCATGGTGCCAGCAGAGGGGATGAATTTAACAACTTCAATAAGCTCTCATTCATTTGAATCTGCAGCAAAATTGCTGAGAGTCAAGGTCAGTGGTGGCATCAGGTGTTCCTGGAAAAATACATTTAATTGGGGACATAAACTGATAGACTTAAGTTTGGTAGACAGTGAAGAGGAAGAATGAGAAATAGAGGGGATAAAGAGATCAGTGAGGAGAGGGGAGGACTAATAAGAGTTTAAAATAGGTCTGGTTTGAGAGAGAAGGAGGTGTTCAGAGAAAATAGATAGATAGATAGATAGATAGATAGATAGATAGATATTCAGTGTTGTTGTAGCTGGGCTGGTTCCAGGATATTAGAGAGACAAGATGGGTGAAGTAATATCTCTAATTGAAACAACTACTCTTGGTGAGACAGACAAGCTTTTGAGTTTACACAGATCTCTTCTTCAGGTCTGGGAAAGGTATTCAGATTGTCACAGCTAAGATGGAACACATTGTTTAGCATAAGGAGTTACCATATATTTCCAGGGAGCATTCAAAGTGAAATGGGCAGTTAACATCTCTCCAGGGAGGTGGGAGGGGGGAAGAGAGGGGAAAAAAGCTGGAGTAATGTAACCTTTTCAGTCCATGATTTTTACTGTCTAGCAAAGTTATGAATTTAATCTCCCATGCTCATCTTTTGAAGGTGTTGTCCAGCTTTCCTTTGAGGGCAAGGACTGAGAAGTAAGATATGGAGTGATCATTTTGTGAAAAGTGTTCGCCCCTGGGTGCTATGGTGTTTTTGACTTTTATCATTTTTCTCTGTGTGTTCATTTGAGAGCACAGCGATTGTCTGGTTTCACCCACTTAGCTGTAATTGGGGCATTTAGTGCACTGGAGGAGGTTCACTACATGTTGTGATAGTCATGTGTAGGAGCTATGGATATCAAAAGATGTGTTGTGAGAGATGTTGATCATTGTAGCAGTGGAGATATGGCTACAGGTTTTGCATCTGTTCTGGCAGGGTCTGGGCTTCTTTGAGTTGATGGGTATTCATCTGTGGTGAGCTTGAGTTGGTGGGTCCTGGTCTGTGTGGAGTTTGCTTCTGATGATGATCTTGGAGAATTTGGGAGCTTGTGTGAAGGCCAGAAGAGGGGGTTCAGGAAATATTTTTTTTCAGGACATGTCTGGAGGGGGTTTTATTTCTGTATTGAAGCAGGTTCAGTCTGGGTATTTGGGTGAACCATTCCATGGTGTTTATCTACTTCTCTGGTGAAGCGTCCTTCTTTGGTGTGTGGAAGTAGAGAAAAGGATAAAGGGAAATTGAATGCAGATATCTTAGTTTCTAGGAATAGAGCAAGAGTCAGACTAACAAAGTCAGGCTGACACTGACTCTAATAACGTGAGACTTGAAGGCAGGGCCTAGGTGGGTGGGAAGCGAGAAAGCGAATGGGAACAGACAGTAAGAGATACTGTTGTGACCTTGTGTTAGATAAGAATGGAATGTAGACTGTGGTAGAAATTAATGAGAAAAGTGAGGTATCAGGAAGAAAATGTATAACAATGCATCTGTTGCTCATTATTGTATGTAATGAAAGGTATGAAAGCTTGCCTAATTTTTTATCTAACGGAGACCTGCCCGTGTGTACTCTCCCGTGCATATTGCAATTGCTCGAAATAAAGCTCCCTCTGGCTAGTTGCTCCAAACTCAGAGTGAGGACTTTGTTTTCCTCCACAATTTGGTGCCGTGACTTGGATGGCAATGCCCGGCTGGGACAGCGACAAACTACTCCGGACTGTTCCCCTGCGAACCCCATGGCACCATAATAGAAGTAAGAGACCTTTTGAAATCTCTATTGGGGTGTCACAAGAGGACCACCCGTGCGGCCATCTGTCCCTTTGGGGCTTATGCCATCCAAACTTATTGATTTTGCAACAAGATCAGATGCAGAGTGGTTCTGAGGAATTTGTTGCCGCCCTCAAGTACAAGTAAGGTTAGTCATTGCGGTTCTGAGGAATAGTTTTTGCCGCCCTCAAGTAGGTTAGTTATTGTGGTTCTGAGGTCCTCAATAAGGTTAAAGCACCGGTGCTGAGGGGTTTTTACTGCCTCAAATAAGGGAAAGGTTGTATTGAGTCCGGACATAATGAATTAAGGTTATTGTTAAATGAGATGCATCCAGATATGGGGAATGAATGTGTGTGTGTGTATGAATGAACGAAGGGGGGTTATGAGCCGCTGACCAGGTCTAAGACTAAGCTGACTCCAGCTGCCCCAGGGCTACCCCATGTGGGAGTTCTGAAATCAAGGGGGGTCAGCTGACCCTTGTGACCCAGCAGTGAGGTTTCCCTTACTTATGAGTCACTGACCAGGTAGTCAGTGGAACCCGTGGCCCAGTGGACCCTTCCTCAGGTAAACGAGAGAGTGAGAATTTTCTCTAGTTTATGAGCCGCTGACCTAGCGGACAGGGTTCCCTCCCTGTGTGTGTGTGTGGAACTCTTCCCTAGTTCATGACTCACTAGCGGACAGGACACTCCCCTGGTGTCTGGAAAATGGTGGGGGGCAGTCTAAGAATTCCCCCACACCATCGAAGGGCACCCCTGCGTATTACATGTATGTGCACTATGGCCCAAGGACCTGCAGGTATTTAGAGAATTGGAATTTTTACACACGTGATAATCCATTCAAACAATTCCCACTAGAAGGTACCTTCAATCTAGATAAAATCATATACCTCAGAGGAACCCTTACATCACCAAACAGTGGGAGCAATTTGTATATTGGTGAGAGGAAGCTACAAACAGACTCCATGAGTCTCGAGTCTGGAGTCTGAAGGACTCCCAGGACAAATTAAAGACTCAAGTGCAAGATTTAAAAATGAAATGTAAAGCATCCGGATGCCTCCCTACCCAAACAACTTCATCAACCCTCTCGGCTCCTTTATATCCCCAATTAGTTAAGGCTGAAGGGAAAGGAATGGGTTAATTTGAAAATACAGCTTGGCCTAGAGATAAAGAGAAAGCTGCTCTGCATTCAACACAGTCTGCCTTGCTCTGCATGCCAAGCTCCAAAAAACCCAGCTGGCTGTGAAATATATAGACAGAGGTGAAACAAAGGCAACACAAGTTACAGGACTGAGATTACATTTTCGAAAGGTTGGCCGCCCAGTGAGACCCAACAGTCTGCCTTTGCAACCCTGGGGCCGGTGTGGTTTGAGGATGCTGAAGAAGCCACAGGCAGCCGGCCTGGACTGGAATACTGAGCAAAGATCTCTGAAAGGGATGCCCCAAGAGACCCCAGGGTGAAAAAACCCAAGAGCGGAAGCAAGTTGGAGATTTTTTGCAGTGTACCTCCGGACAACCTGTACACAGGATAACCTCCCACTCACCTCTCTCTCTCTCTGTATCTCTCCTACCCCCGGGCCTGGCCAGCCCGTGCAGTGTGTTTGTGAGTAAAAAATAAAAAAAGTTGCAGATGGGTCTACCCTGGGTCGTAGCAGGACCGGGCAATAAGAGGAGTAGGGGAAAAGGGAAGAGATGTTTACCTGAGAGCTAGAAAAAAAATTGAACAATTAAAACACCAATTGGCCATGTGTTCTGTCCAGGTGGTAAGCCTCACGGGGGAGGACTCAGGTAGACTTGTGAGTGAGAATGTTTAAGAACAGGACCAGGTGGGGTGGGGGTTAGTTGAGAAGACCACCCTCCTTGATAAATTGGTAGTGGAACAAAGCCTGTGCCCATGGAAGGGACGGTGCAGCAAAGAAAAAAGGATCAGGCCCAGACAAGCAGACAGGCAGGCAGAGAAGAAAAAAAATGGAAAACCGGCTGGAAGCCCTGAGGGGCATAGTGGCAGGACTAAGGGAAAGCAGTAAATATAGGCATGGGGAATTTAAAACCCTGGAACAATAATTTGAATGGTAAAATCTGAGTTGATTGGGGTGTCATTTTGGGAAAATAAGCAAGTGATTTAAGGAAAAAGTAAGAAGTTAACTCTGTAGTTGCTGGAGGGAATTATCAGTTGGATTTTGTAAAAAAAAAGAAACGCTAAAAGAAAATGAATTCTTGGTTTCTTTGCAGCCATTCTGAAGGAAAAATGGGCCCTTTTCCAAAGAAATGTCTGTAAATAAATCCAGGCAAAGAGACTATTTAATTAAAATAATTTGGCTATGAACATTTTAGTCGGATTAGAGAAAACATCCAGGTGTTCTATTGGAATTTAACCACCCAACATGTATGAAAGGAATGACAAGGAAAAGAACAGGTGTAGTGTATATTGTAAAAGGGGTGAGGAAAATGCAAATATGCAATGCTACTTAATTAAAATCCTATTAGGCTCCAAGGGGCTACAATAGGTGGTGTTTTATTTTTTGAATTATTGTGTGTTTTTGAAAACAGGAGTTAAAGGTAACAGGCAATCAGAACTCTGGTAAAAGTTAATTGTATCCCTTTTAAGTAAAGTTTTTAACCTGTGAATGGCTCTGGAGCTAAAAGTGAGCCAGAAAGCATCTGTGTGCTAATGGAAATTACCTAATTGATAAGGTAGAAGCCACTGAAATCTGGCCTGCCTATGAAACAAAATGCAGAAAAATATGGGGGTAATTCCTCTGTTTTGCCTGCAATCAGCAAGGGTATTTGTACAAGAAAGAAATATTTTAAACAATGACTGATTGCCCCAGAAGGGGTAGAAATATGTTTTTGTCTTTTAGAAAATTAGAGAAAGCTAATGCCAGCTAAAGAGCAATCCAACATACCATGCATTTACTGGCACAATAGAAATTGTGTTCTGTGTCCTATGTCCTTGTGGTGTTTTGTCTTGTGACTAGAATTGTTGTGTTTAATTTTCTACAGGACAGCCTAGTTCAAATACAAATGGAAGGGTTAGAGCTAAATGCAGATACTTGTTTTATCCAACCTGGAACACAAAGTGGTTTGGATACTATCAGTAAATACTACGGTTTTAATATACGTGACAGAGGCTGCGCCAAAAGCTGAGAAATGTTTTTGGAGTGCTGCTGGGTGCACTTTACATCCTGATCACCTTTGGCGTTCCCCGGACGGCTGCTTGGTTGTGCCTCAGGTGCTCTTGCCCTATTTTGAGCAAAGGGGGGTTGATTGCTCAAGTTAATGAGATTGGTATGCACCTGATTTTAATTTGCCTGGTAGTTGGTGTTTTCCATCTCTGTAGTCTTAGATCTATTGTTTTCCTTCCTGCTGGCCTTGCTATTTTGCAGGCCTATGCAGCTGGATTTCTTTCGGGCACATTGAAGCCCTGACTTTCTCGGCTTTCAGCCATGTTTTGGCTATGAGCAGTATCCTTGGGCGGGAGCCAGCGTTTTATCTTTGAACTGAGTTTGCTAGTTGTAATGTTGAATTCATTCGTTCTCTGCTCCTTTCTTCTTCTTCTCTTCCCCCCCTCAGCCCCTTGTACCTGCAAAGGAAACTTCCACTTTCTACTCACACACCTCTGACCCTCTCCAAAATGCTTTGCGATGCTTGCAACAGTGTTGGCCACATACAGTGCTGATCTGCCTTTCCTGGAGACTCACTGAGGGAGAAGGGTCAGCAATATAATATTGGAATAATACTGCCAGCAACATAATATTGGGAAAACAGTCTCTTGGGGATCTTTTGTAAATATTTAGATTGATTTTATGCAAATGTTTAAATGTTGTAACTATGAGTATGTGTTAGTATTAGTTGATGTTTTTCAAGCTGGGTTGAAGCCTTCCCCTGCAGACGGGCAGATGCCAAGACTGTTGTGAAAATTTTGCTTAAGGATTTCATTCCAAAATTTGGCATACCTGTGAGTATTAACAGTGATTGTGGAACTCATTTTACCGGACAGATTGTAAAGGAGTTATGTGCAGCTTTGCAGATTCAGCACAACCTCCACTACCCCCATCACCCACAGTCTGCTGGGACAGTGGAATGTCAAAATGGGATTTTGAAAAATAAACTGGCCAAGATTTGTGCTGAGATGAACTTAAAGTGGCCAGATGCCCTCCCATTAGCATTGATGAATATGAGGGCCACTCCTAATCGAAAGACTGGACTCAGCCCTCATGAGATTCTAACAGGACACCCGATGCGGCTTCCAGTGGCACCTCCGCTGACCTTTGCCCAGATGGACATTCATTTAATGGATGACGCAATGCTTAATTATGACCAGGCACTAATGAAATGTGTCAGGTCTTTTTATACACAGGTGAAAGAAGCACTACCCCAAGGATCCTGAGCAACCCTGCCATTCGCTGGAACCAGGAAACTGGGTCTGCATAAAGGTCCATCAGCGAAAGACTGCTCTGGCTCTGCGCTGGAAAGGACTTTACCAAGTTCTGCTAACTACCAACATCGCTGTGAAGTGCCAAGGACTAACTGCTTGGACCCATGCGTCTCACTGCAAGAAGGCCCCTCCACCTCGAGATGACCCTCTGACTGCTGATCAGCCTGTCCCTCCTTCTGGTACTTCTTTTCCTCCTTCTGGACAGCAGGAGAAAAGGACAAGGTGAAGTACTGGTAACCTCTCCCTTGTCCACTAACAGAACCACCATACATTCACCATCTGCTGGAGGAACCCAGTTATTACAGGGTGACGTGCTGGTAACCTCTCCCCTGTATGATGCTGAACCACGACTGTTCCAGGAAAAAAGAAGGTATGTTCGTTCCGCTGAAACCGCCAAAGTCCAGGGATTGTTGACTACAAAAGACATTAAGAATTGGCCCTGGTGGAAGAGACGGAGTATCGTAACCTGCCAGGGAGGAACTTGTGGGAACCGTGCTTGGGACAGTGGTATTGAGTGGTGGTTTGGGTTTATTCCGGGGACTGGGCTCTGTGCTTTCGGACAAGTACCTTTAGCATGTATAGCCCTCCCCAATTGGCTTTCAGATGACGAATACCAAAGGCATCTTGCTGCCATGACCACTGCCCCCGCCATTATCCTCACTACCACTACCACCCCTGTAACACATCCTAATACAGACAATACCATATACTCTGATGAAACCAAATGGCCAAGGCCTTTGCACCTTAGTGATCCCTATGGGATGGTGCCAATAGTGCAGAAGCAGTTTGGAACATTTACAAAGGCCAACCATCTGATGAAAAATTAGAGCAACTGGAAAAGCCCACTGGTTTTATTACTGGAGCACAGTTAACCCAGGTGCAGGCTGGAGTTGGTGATTTACATGTTATTTCTGCCCTTAGTTCAATAACCCAGAAACTGCTGACAACAATGGTGCTAAATATCAAGGGAAGGCATTGCAGTGGGATCTGGAATGTTTAGAAATTCAGGATTTTCTGAATGATCAGCTGATGGCCATTCGGAGTGATCTTGAGCATCAGGCTTGGCCCACTGCCCTTACAGATACCTCAGGAGTATCATCTGATCTATGGCTATGGAGACATATTTTGAGATTTTCAGGGTGGAACTGCAGATGCTCACAGTGCTCTTTCCAGGGCCATCTTCAGGCACCAGCGAAGGAAGCAGGTGCCTGCGTCGGCCAATAGAAAGGGGCGGTGCTCCGTCTGTTATTGGGCGGCACATCCGGGTCTTCGATGGCAATTCGGCGGCGGGTCTCTGACTCCCTCTCTTTCTCTTCGGCGGCACTTCGGCGGCAGCTCAATCAGGCTTTTTTTTTTTCTTCACCGCTTGGGGCGGCAAAAAAGCTGGAGCCGGCCCTGACTCTTTCCAAGCATATGGGCCGGTTGGAGGGGTGTGGGCTCCCACATACCGAATCCTGCCGGGTCCGTGGGGAGGATGCATGTGGGCAAACCACCTGGTATGCCTAACAGATTTATAGTCAGTGCTCCTGGAATAACACCCAATGTTTGGATAGGCGTAGGGAATCAATGGACACTTTGGCCATTAGACCCCCCACAGCTTCAGTGTGTACGTAAACTGAAGCCCGGGGAAGTTGTCACTATTTATGACAACGTCTGTTGGGAAGGTAGGGGACAAGGAACTACACTGACAGGACACCTGCTTTTCCAAGCTAATGACAGCTGTGTGTATGTTAAGGCCACCACTTTGCAGGACATACATTTTAATCTCACCACTGCTGCAGGCAATAATATCATTTATTGGCCTGCGGCTAGAATATTACAATCAGCCCTTAGGTTCCAGATACCCTTTATTTGGACTGCCTTAGCACCTGATGGATTCCCAAATTTGCTTTTACTCCTACCAGAGATCCAGAAAATCTCTGAATTACAAGGGCAATTCATATGCTCCAAAACAGTGGCATAGCCAGCTTCTCAGTGCAGGGGGAGCAAACATTAAAAAGGCGCCCCCCCTTGGCTCCTCCTCCGCCGCTCCATGCCCCCCACTTGGATCCTCTGGCCACGCTGCGGCCATGCTGCGCCCCCCTCGGAGGGGCTCGGGGGGGCCGGGCACAGGGGAAGGGGTGGTGGGCGGGCGCTGCTCGCTTCTCCCGGGGGCTGGGAGGAGCAGAGCAATGGGGTGGGCAGCAGCTGGCGGGCAGATCCCCTCTCCCCGGCAGCTTCCTGGTTCCCTCGGCCTGGGCAGCCCAGCATTTTTGCAAAAGCGGAGCCTGCCGGGCCGCTGCTGGGCTCCTGCAGGCAAGGGGCGGGGCAGCATGGCCGGACTCTGGAGGAGCCATTTGGGGGGGCGGCGGGCGCGGCCAGAGTAGCGAAGCGGCCCGGCTCCTCAGCCATCGCGTCCCACGCTCAGAGCGGCCGCCTCCTGCAGCACCTCAGGGCTCGGCGGCCAAGTGCTCCGCAACTGATGAGCAGATCCCCTCTCCCCGGCAGCTTCCTGCTTCCCTCGGCCCGGAAGCAGGAAGCTGCCGGGGAGAGGGGATCTGCCCGCCAACTGCGGAGTGCTCGGCCGCTGAGCCCTGAGCCGCCACAGGAGGCGGCTGCGGCGGTGATGTTGGGGCCGCGTGGGGCGCGATGGCTGAGGAGCCAGCCCCTTCGCTCCTCTGGCCGCGCCCGCCGCCCCTCCAAATGGCTCCTCTGGAGTCCAGCCGTGCTGCCCCCCCACTTGCCTGCAGGACCCCAGCGGCGGCCCAGCAGGCGCCGCTTTTGAAAAATGTACCGAGGGGAAGCGGCTGCTTCCCCTGAACCCCCCTAGCTACCGTACTGTCCAAAATATATATCAAATTGAAAAGTATGCTTTCCATACAGCCTATAGAGTGTCTATTTTATGTACTAAGTATGATGTATTGTGTTTTGTGACTAAGGTTATATAACAACCCCATCATATTATTACAATAGGAATGTTAATGCTTTTATTGTTGTTGTTTAGTTTAGGGTTAGGTTATTGTTGTTGTAAAGGATGTAATAATAATAA